>NC_046683.1:65393253-65700518 GCF_009870125.1 Drosophila pseudoobscura | reverse complement strand
TTATGACTAGTGCGAGTGTCCAAGGATAACTACAACGTATAAAACAGATTATGGTCTTTGATTGTGATTAAATCTAGGATGGTTTCAATGGCTCCTCTTATTTGTCAGTGCCGTTGTCCTGCTCCAGCTGCTCATTCTGCTTGATGTTGAGGTGGGCGGGTCCCACCTGCTGGATCTGGACAACCCGCTCGGCGCCCTTGTCCTCGATGGCCGGCGGCTTGGGGATGCTCACGGTGAGCACGCCGTCCGAGGAGAGGGTGGAGGCCACCTTCTCGGCGTCGTATCCATCGGGCAGAGCATAGCGCCGGACAAAGTGGCGTGTGATGAAGCCATGATCGTCCTCGCGCTCCTCGTGTTTTCCCTCCACCAGGACAGAGTTATCCTGCACCTTGACGCTCAGTTCGCTAGGCTTGAAGTGGGCCACGTCCATGGAAACCTGGAAGCCGTCCTTGCCCACATTCGGCATGGCTCCCGAGGGTCCTCCGGCGCCCATCTGCTTCTCTAGCTGGCGCAGCTGCTGCTCTATGGGTCCAGCCAGGGACAGGTAGGGATTGCCCCGGCGGCGCTGGCAGTAGTAGGGCTCGTAGAAGGGTACCATCGACAAGCGACCCAGATCGTCGGCGAGGCTCAAAAGTAACGGTAGGTTTGCCATCTTATTCTTGCTTTAACGGTTGCTTGCAGTAGTATTCTCTGAGAGAAAGCTTTTTTGGCTGACGCTTTAACGGTTTGACGGTTTGAATTCAACTGATGCCGGTCCGAACGAAAGCGCCCGCTATTTATACTCTGACGACAGCTGGGTGGTGGCAGCTCTACTTCGAGGGCAGTTTGCGTGTGTGTTTTGTCTGTGTGCGGCGTGGCAACATCTAGAAACTGCACGAAGCTTCTATCTCTTTCTGGCAGAATCGCAGAAATTACGCATTATCTGCCCAATGAAAGTGAGAGTATCGCCGGGAAAATGATAAGGAATGAGCGGCGGGGCGAGCCATGTGGAATAACAAGTCCCATCATCAGAGGCACGGCCAAATATTATGTACAGCCCATAAAGGATGAAAAGTGAGGGAAAATACCACGAAAGGCAAAGGTTCTGGATTATTCTGGAAGCACTCGGTGCAAATTAATTAAGAAAGACTAAGAAAAAGACAATTCGATTTGCCAGATTTAATTGGCAATTTTAAAGGAAATATCTAGAATTTTCTCGATGTCTATTTTTTCACCTAGGAATACATATAATCAGACAGACAGATACGGAATAGAGAACAGATACAGGGAGAGCCGTAGTAAATAGGGATAGAGTGGAGAAGCTAAGAACAACAGGGAATACGAATAGTCTGTACAAATTTAAGCATATAAATATGTACTTTATTTTTATATTTACATGATTACAAAAAGAACTTAAAGAAAAGGAAATTTCTAGAAGTTTCTTGAAGGAGCTATTCGTTTACCACAAAAACTATGTACAATTTGATAACCTTTATTAATAAAAGTAGCAAGGAAATTCACAGGAAGCTAGGATTTGGTTTTCCAATTTAAAAGTTTCCCTGGTGTCAGTTTGAGCAACGTCCAATCCATGAAACCTAAGCCCATATAAAACTCTTTTCTCTGATATTATGTATATCATTTATGACATTGTTTTTTCTTCATAGCAGTACATAAGCCCCAAATTTACACCATTTTTCAGCAACGCAAATGGAAAATGTCTATTCCTGAGCTGAAGGTAACTTTTTATGTGGGGAAATCTCTGGTACACTGTTTCCCTGGAGCACATAAGGAGGCAAGTACGTACATATGTAAGTACGGATATATATATGTACATACATAGGGAGTCACGTAGCAATCTCTCTTATTGCTATCCACGGATACACACAACGTGGATCCCCCCATGCCGCCTTGCATACTCTTCTGCTCCTGGATGTGCTCCCATTTAATTGTTGCCAGTCATTCAAGACTCCACTTTGCGCTGTGGAGTCTGTCTGGCTCTAGTCTGGGGAGGGTGTGAGTGTGTTTGTGCATGTGTATGTAGGTGTGTGTAACCGGTTGCCCACACGCACACACAGAAATACACATGTATGTACATATGTATATATGTATGTGCAGATGATGCATCAGATGCACACACTGTTGCCAAGTCCTATGTAACGTGGTACGTGCATATACATACATATGTATGTATGTACTCCGCTCCAGACGTCGTGAGTGCGCATGATTACGCGACGCCGTCCCACTACGCCACCCTTCCTGCCCTACCCCACCGCACCGTACAGTGCCTTCCAGCAGAGCGAAAACCAGCTGTTGTTGTAGTTGCTCCATTCGCCGGCCTCGCAGCCCGGCACGAGACTTCGTTTTGTGTGCGCTCTCAGCTGTTCGCCCGGCATCTGGAATGGAATTCAACTGCAGCAATTTACATATGTGTACATATGTATGTATGTATGTGTGTATATTTGCATTATGTAGAGATGATATCTCCTGGGGTAAAGAGACCCCTGTCTCAATGGAGAGCCGGTTTACCCTGCTTTTGCCGGCCCAAGCCTGGTTTTTTATATCGGCTGGAATACTTTCTTTGTTCTCTTCGGTTTGCGGAATAGTATCTGAAAGAGGGATTTGGGAATCGAATTTCTATCTGCGGCGGGGGGACAATGTTCAGTTCCGCCCCGAAAACTGGGTAAGTAAATAAGACTGCACATAAGGAGGGGACGGGAGATCCCAGCTTCTCCCCCTCTTCGGTGGGTTTCTATCTTTTTTCACGAGACGAAGATAGAGAGACAGAGACAGCCACAGAGGCGGCGGACTTCCAGGCCAGACCTTTCCTTCCAGACTGGACTGTTTTCCATTCAGCGCTGCACAGCCGCTTAAAAGCGCCGGCATTCAGCCATAAGCCCTCAAACGTAATCCAGTTAGAGGCCAGAACGGATCGCGCGTGCAGCTCCCCAGACAGGTCCAACTCCAACTCGAAGTCCAAGTCCAAGTCCAAATCCACATACAAATCCAACTGCCAGAGTATAGCACAGCAGATTAAATCCCAGATACGGAATCGGTTTCGGAAAATGTCGCTAATACCGTTCATACTCGATCTGGCCGAGGAGCTGCACGACTTTAACCGCAGCCTGGCCATGGACATCGATGACCTGGGCTTCGGTATGTATCCGCTGGAGCACCAAGTCCCGGCACAGGCACAGACGCCGACGCACTCCCACCCGTACGCCCCACAGCTGAGCCGCCCCGCCCTGCGCCTGGGCCTGGGAACCAGCCCCACGACAACCTCTTCGGTGCTGTGGGTGCCCATCAAGGGCCAACACGCGGCGTCACCAGCACCGCATCATCGTCATCACCCCTACAACCGGGTGGCGGGGGCGAAGACCGTCTGCTGCAATAAGTCGCTGCTGGAGCTGGAGAAGGAGTTGGGGGAGAAGGGTAGCGGGTCAGGAGTCGGTGCAGGGGCTGGAGCTGGAGGAACCACTCCCACCTCCCCGGCCACGGCCAGCAAGTCCGCCTATTCCGTGGTGAACCGCAACGGCTTCCAGGTGAGCATGAACGTGAAGCAGTTCTCCGCCCGGGAGCTCACGGTGCGCACCATAGACAATTGCATCGTGGTCGAGGGCCAGCACGACGAGAAGGAGGACGGTCACGGGGTCATCTCGCGGCACTTCATCCGGAAATACATGCTGCCCAAGGGCTTCGACCCGGCCGAGGTCCACTCGACGCTCTCCTCGGACGGCATTCTCACCGTCAAGGCACCACCACCCCCTCCGCCCGCCAACAAGGCGGGTGTGGAGCGGCTCGAGCGCATCGTCGACATCCAGCAGCTTTTGCAGTCGCAGCTGCAGCCGAAGGATGCGCAGACGCCGAAACCGGTTCCGACAGAGGCACATGCACAGGCAGAGGCAGAGCCGAAGAGCGTCGCCGCCCCAACACCAACACCAACAGCAGGAGCAGCAGCAGCAGCAGTAGCAACAGCAGCAGCCACCCCGGAGAGCAACGGTAATGGCCAGGCAGAGGCTGTAGCAGCCGCTGCTGACGTCGACGTCGCTGCCGACATTGCAGTTCCAGCTGAGGCTGCAGCAAAAGCAGTGGACACTACATCCACCACTTGTACTTCCACTACAACTTCCAATTCCAATGCCAATAATGGCGTGAAGGTAGAGTCCGAGTCCATGGAAGTGGCAACTACTGCCGAGGCTTCCACTCCCAAGGAGGACTCTACTCCCAATCCGACTGCAGCTGTGGTGAGCAGCTCCGAGGAGGAGGCCAAAACCGAACCCAATGCCAACGACGTGGCCGTCAGCTCCAACAATGGAAGCAGCGGCAACGGCAATGCCGATGTGGCGCCCGTTGTCGGTAATGATGAGGACATGCCCATGGCCGCCACGGCCAAAGCGGTAGGGGAAGAGAAGCAGCAGGAGAAGGAGCCCGAGAAGGTGGAGAAGCCCAGCAAGGGGGCTGAGGAGCTGGCTGCCGTCGATGCTGCCATACTTCTGGCCAAAAATCAGCCGGCTGCAGACGGTGGGGAGAACGGTGCAGCCGCAGTGGCCGCGGAGAACGGAGCCTCTGCCGGTGGGGAGAATGGCGCAGCTGCGGCAAAAACCGAAGAGGTGGCCGCAAAGTGAAGACTGAAAGAAAACGAAAAGAGAAAGAGAAAAATAATATGTATGTATGCGTGAGTTTTATTCGTAAATGTTTCCTGTGTTCTCTTTTGGCATTTCGCTATAAACAGACAGAGATAGAAGCTAAGTATGATGAAAAAGAGGGAGATGATGTCGACTCAATTACTACGCGAGCGAGATAGCAGTATGATTTCCTAAAAAATATGTGACAACAACTACAAGTATTCCAGTAAAACTTAGAGGAAAAACCACTTAATGTACTTACAATAAAAACAAATTAAGAGAATTCAAAGTGAGCGGCGTTGCTTTTTTTTTGCCGGTAACTCTTTCTCCCTCACACACAACACACACACACGAACAAGGGGGAACAATTTTTGCTCTCACATACACAAACATATGGTGAACGACCGAAAGCTTTTTTGCTCTCTCGCTTTAGCTCTCTCTTTCTGACACACACACACACACTCCCAGAAACTGCCAGACGCTTCCAGAAGAGCGAAGGGGCTGTGGCGGCTATAAAAGCCGCAGCGCAGATCAAAGCGGACTAAAACAACCGTTGACTTCCACCGTGCAAACAGCAAAGGAGAGCGAGTGCATTCTTTTAAAACATAACCTAAACGTTTATACAGTTAATTTTATACCACAAAATGGCGTTGTCTACACTGCTTTCTCTGGTCGACGAGCTGCAGGAGCCCCGCAGCCCCATCTACGAGTTTGGCCTGGGCATGCATCCGCATTCCCACCATCTCATCATGCCCCAGCGCCACTCCATCAACGGCTGCCCGTGCGCTTCACCGATGTGTGCGGCCTCGCCGGCGGGACAGGTGATGGCGGCGCGCCGCCACATGGCCAAGAACAACGACATCCACTGGCCCGTTACCCATGTGGGCAAGGAGGGATTCCAGGTGTGCATGGACGTGGCCCAGTTCAAACCGAGTGAGCTCAGCGTCAAGGTCGTGGACAAGTCCATCATGATCGAGGGCAAGCACGAGGAGCGACAGGACGATCATGGCCACATCATGCGCCACTTCGTGCGCCGCTACCAGGTGCCCCAGGGCTACGAGCCGGAGAAGGTCGTCTCCCAGCTGTCCTCCGACGGCGTTCTCACTGTGAGCATTCCGAAGCCGCTACCCATCGCGGACAAGTCCAAGGAGCGTCTCATCCAGATCCAGCAGGTGGGACCCGCCCATCTGAATGTCAAGCAGAACGCCGTCGAGGATAAGGGCAAGGAGAACGGCTCTGCCCATGGCACCTCCAAGTAGAATGCCAAAATGCCATCAATGATATCAAGTTCTTGCATTGTCAATCCACACCCATCATTCCCTCACATACCTGAATCTGTAACCTATTTATTCAAAACGCATTTGTAACGAGCTAAAGACTTGAGAAATAATTTATTAAATATGTATGTATACACCTGGTGTGAAAAATCAACGTAACTGAGTGATTTCTTGGGCTGTTTTGTTTTTTGAAGGGAAAGGCTAAATCCGAAGCTTTGATTAATTGATTAACTTTGTCATTTTAGAAGCTACTAGGGCACATTTTCTTCTCTTTGATTACTTAGATTGTGATTCCTAGCGCCCTATTCTAAGAAGCTGATTACATAGTAACTTATTTTTGTTAGATGCCCTTTAGCATCTGCCTGAGAGACCTTACCAAGGAAAACCTTCTGTAAAAGTCTGTTATTGTATTCGCCAATATTTCCACATATAACGTCCACTATGCACACTTTCATTTGGGCGCAACCAGCCGCATCCGTCCTACCCATAAACCCAAAAAATATCATGTAGGTCGAATTTATTGCGCATTTTATATTACCCACGGGTACAAAATGTATTTATGTATTAGAATCCAATTGAAATTTCGTTTGCACTTGCCTCTGCCTGCCAGCCCAAAAATAGTTCACCTTGAGTTTGGCGCGTTTTTTTATGAGTGGGGATGGTACGTGTGTCCCTCCTATGGGATGGGCTTAGAGTTGGATTGGGGAACAGGGGTTCCATCTACTTCCAGGGCAGGGCCAGCTTGCCTGTCTCGTGCACTCGGATCATACGCTCGCCCGGACTGTAGTACTTGGATGGAGGCGGTGGCGGGGCCTTGATGGTGAGGATTCCGTCCGTGGATATGTCGGAGATCACCTCGTTGGCGTTGTAGCCGCGCGGCAGGAGGTACTTTCGCACAAAGTGTCGCTCTACCAGGCCGTTGGAGCCCTCACTCCGTCTGTTGTGGTTGCCCTGGACGATGACATAGTCGTCGTTGGTCTTGACCACGATCTCGTGCGGATGGAACTGCCGCACATCGATGTCCACGCGGAAGCCCTTCTCGTCCACGTGCACCCGCTCGCCGGAGTAGTAATTGTCCCATCGCATCGGATAGGCCCAATCGTAGGGATTGGATTGTATCAGTTGGTTCCTGACGCGACGCGTCACCAGCTCGTCCATGGGCCGCAACAGGTCGCTCCTGCTACTGTGGTGGGCGGGCCACCAGACTCGCGGATCGTCCCAGAGATACGGATACATCTGGAAGTCGTAAGGAGCCTGGTACAGCGGACGGGGTCTGTCCAGTTCGCGCGACAGATCGCGATATGTGGTCGGCACCAGAGTCATTTCTTTGCGGGATTTGGTAACGACTCGTTCGCTTTCGCGTTCAGATTTCTTATAAAATTTGTCTTGGCCGCCGTTAGTTCTTTTATAGATGACCGGGTGGCCTCGCCCAATGTCGGATGCAGCGCCGGATGCGAATAGGGATGGGGCAGCTATGACTCATCCTAGCCGATGCGCCTCGGGTCGGCCAAGTGCAGCGAGACTACCCGCGAGAAGGAAGGCCAACGAGACACACACGAGCGTGGCCAATTGGACCCGCGTCAAGTGGCGTCTACGTCACCAAGCAGAGTGCTGGGGGATGGGGAAAGGGCGACTGGGAGCAGAATCAAACGAAAGTGTTTCGGTTGATCTACGGGATGTGCCAGTAGGTGATTTTGGCACAGCCAAAGGTTTGTGCCACTATGGTGAAATAAAACGATAGTTCCTGCGTTTGTTTATCATTATCTTGCATGTATTTTCGTATTTAAACTAAGGAAGTACTTGTAGGGCTAACATATGGAGTAGGTCATAGGTTAAAGGGTTTCACTAGCTTTCTGTTCACTTCAGTCAGGAGTCATCTCCTTCCATAGAGCATTGGGTCGCCCTACTGCTTGCTGGTTTCTGTGCTTTCCTCCGCCACCTGGCCAGCGGCCTTCCCGGCCGGAGCGCCAGTCTGCTCGATGGGGACCACACGCTCCTTGAGGGCCTCTTGTACAGCTGGAGGATTGGGCACACTGATCGTTAGAACACCATCGCTGCTCAGGCTGGAGGTGACCTTGTCGGCCTCGTATCCCTGCGGCAGAACGAAGCGCCGCATGAAATGCCGCGAGCTGTAGCCTCCGGCATCGCCCTCCTCCTGCTGCTCGGCCTTGCCCTCGACCAGGACAATGCTCTCGTCCAGCACCTTCACCTTCAGCTCGTTGTAGTCCTTCACGTCCAGAGTCAGCCGGTAGCCCTCCTTGGTGACGGTGGCCGGGGGAGCGAACTCCCGCTCCTGCCAGCGGGCGATCTGCTGCCAGTTGCGGGGCAGAGCCACGCTCCAAACGGGCGGCTCGTGGAAGAAGGCCTGGAAAGGCGACAGGCGTGGCATCCTGGACATCTCCTCGGCCATGCGTAGGAACATCGGTAGGGAACGCATTCTGACGAAATCTTCACTTAAACTGTTGAAATTTCTCTTGCTTGCTCTCTCAGTATGCGAGGTGCTATCTTGCTGGGCTTTTGTTGAATTGCGAGTGCCGGCCCTCTGTGCCAGCTATTTATACGTGCCGCCGCTAGTGTATAGAAACATCCGGAACTTTCTTGGCGTACTACGTCTGATGCAATTTTGAGCGGTCAATGTGGTGGTGGTTGGTGGTGGCACGGTGGCTTCTAGCAACAGGGAGATGTCTCTAGAGCGCTCCATAGACAGCTTTCGGTTTATTTGCTTGTATATCTCTCTCTCTCATTTTGGTTGCTTCTTGCGGTAGGTCAGTGTCAGTGCTTTCGACAGAGAGAGCAATTGAAGAGAGCTATAGTGAAAGCGAGACGACTAGCGTTGCTAAAGTGCATGTGTGTGCTCGTGTGTTTGCATGTATGGCTAAGCTTTGGCGTTAGTAGAAAAGCTCAAATTTGTTTTGACTTTCTTCATTCAATTTTATTATACATAAATTTTAAATCTAACTAATAAATTTAGAGACCCTCCTTTTGGGCCCACTCCAGCCAGGAGCCCTTGTAAATAACCACACTGTGGGAAAATGTAAGTTCCGTGTTAAGTAGCTGTAAGGCAAAAATAATGCATTTCTACTCACTTTGTAAAACCCTGGGCCTTGGCAATTTTCTCGGCCTCCAGCACCCGTTTGCCCGAGCGGCAGGAGAATATGATCTTGGAATCCTTGCCCGGCTTGTCCCTTCCGTAGCGGCTCTTGAACTCCTTGCTATCCATACAGAAGGCTTTGTCCAGCTCTGGCACTGAAAAGTCAAAGATTTTCTATTAAAACTTTCGACAACCTTGGGGCTACGTTATTACGGGGTATGTTGAGGCTGGCTGGAATAATGCCCGTCTGTTGCAGCTCCTCCTTCTGCCGCACATCGATCAGATAGATCTCCGAGTGATTGGGCACGTCCTTAACCTGTTCATATGTGGCCATGTTGCACAGCGGGCGGAAGATGGCGTTCAATTGGTATGCCAGTCGGTACGGAACTGACTTTCCCGCTCGCACTGAAAGATACATTTTCTGTCTAAATCGTGATTTGTTTGCCTACGTCTGCTTATCAGTTTTTTTTTTTGTGTGCCGTTGTTGTTGACGCCAGTGGGGCCTCAAGTTGACATAGCGTCGAGGTTCGGGTTACGTCTGAATGCTGTCACCCAGATTCATATTGAATTTCAAATTTTAAACTCGATATGGATCTGTCTGCCAGTCAGTGCTTGCTATATACAGAGATTTAGATCCTAGAACATAGATATGTAAGTTCTACCAAATACCATAAAACGGCTCAGATTCGAGTCCTGCCTGTGCCCCTTTTCTCGAAGCAGACCCCCAGAATGTTCCTCTGTTCTGTTGCGAATAAAGCTCTGCAGCACAAGCTTTCTTTCCCCTGCCAGTGGTGCTTATAAAAAGGAGTCGCGCGCCCAGGAAACTCCACATTTGAGTCGGAAAATTCAGGGAAAATAGTTCGCGAAACAGTAGCGACCGCCTACCGTAGTATTCACCCC
Organism: Drosophila pseudoobscura; assembly: GCF_009870125.1. NCBI lineage: Eukaryota > Metazoa > Arthropoda > Insecta > Diptera > Drosophilidae > Drosophila > Drosophila pseudoobscura. Next base: position 65,690,649 of record NC_046683.1, on the reverse strand, counting down.
CCGCTGGTAAAACAACCCCTCACAGTATTACAGGGAAAACAGGTCGTCGGTTCAGTGAACTTCCACCAGATACAGAATCTAAATCAAGAAAAACTTCGAGAAAATGCCAGATATTCCGTTTGTCTTGAATCTGGACTCACCCGACTCCATGTACTACGGCCACGACATGTTCCCCAATCGCATGTACCGCCGCGCGCACTCGCGACAGCACCACGAGCTGGATCTTCACACGCTGGGACTGATTGCCCGGATGGGTGCCCATGCTCATCAACTGGTTGCCAAGAAACGGAGCGGCGAGCTGGCCGCTCTGGGTGCCATTCGTGCCGGGGACAAGAAGGGCAATTTTGAGGTGAATCTCGATGTGGGGCTCTTCCAGCCCGGCGAGCTGACCGTGAAGCTGGTCAACGACTGCATTGTGGTGGAGGGCAAGCATGAGGAGCGCGAGGATGATCACGGACATGTGTCGCGCCACTTTGTCCGCCGCTATCCGCTGCCCAAGGAGTACGATGCGGATGCAGTGGCTTCCACTTTAACTGAGGACGGCGTCCTCACCATAACTGTGCCACCTCTGGTGTCCGAGGATGAACCAAAGGAGCGTGTCATAACTATCAAGCACGTGGGCCCGTCCGATCTCTTTCAGAATGGCAATGGCAACAAGGAGCAGTCAGCCTCGCCTCCCTCCGAGGCCAAGTAAAAAGCTCAGCCTCAAAAAACAGACGCGCCATCAGCCGCCAAGTGATTTCCAAAGACTCTCTCTTTTTTTTGTCGTTGCACTAAAAAGACGCAAATTATGCACCAAATTTATTCATTAATAACTACCAACAACATTTTAAAGTCCAATTAAAGCCAATTTTAAGACTAATCAAAATTCAGTATTAATAAAGGAATATAATTATCGAAGCGCTCTCGTTGTTCTTTGGAGGGTTTTTTTTCATTTGCATCCATTGGGCTTTTAAAATGTATGTATATGGAAACTTTAGGGACTAAAAGACATGCATTGCATATATCCATATGCAAAATAGATCGCCACCCCGTTGAAAGCTTTTCCCAATAATTATTCCCCAATAAGCCTTTTTCTTGCATTTTCAGTTTCAAATGAGAGGGCGCCAATAAAGGTATCGATATATCGAACTTTCAGTGATGTGTGTCGACTTTTCGCCAAAATAAAGTTTCACAGCTTTGAATCAGTGACTTTTTATAGAAATCATTACAAACAGGGAGCAAAGAAATCTGTAGATCCAGTATAATTTTTGTAATTGTTCAGCCCTCTCAGGGGCTTTCACAGGGACTGGGAGCATACAAATATTTCTGCTATGTAACAGGTACACGGCTATCGACCATCCCTAACCAAATAGTAACCTCAAAAATGTTTTGTTTACTTTTGCGGCGGTCGGGCAATTCCTGCAAATTAGTCGGAAAACATATAGTCAAAACCTCCGGTCTTACGTCCATCAAGGCTCTGCACACCACACGATGTAAGTAGACCGGAATGCCCATCAGGAGCGAATTCACTGTAAATTGAATGTAATCGGTATCTAAGATTATGAAATGGTTATCTCTCCACCTTTGCAGGGCTGCGGCATGGCGAGTACGAGTGGCAAGATCCCAAGTCTCCAGATGAAATGTGAGTAGAACCGTCATCCTTCTTAAGTCTTCCATTAACGGGGAGCTCCCTGCAACGCAGAGTAAACATCACGTACGTTGACAAGGACGGAAAGCGCACCAAAGTGCAGGGAAAAGTCGGAGACAATGTACTCTATCTGGCCCATCGTCATGGCATCGAGATGGAGGGCGCCTGCGAGGCATCGCTAGCCTGCACCACCTGCCACGTTTATGTGGATCACAATTTTCTCGAAAAACTAAAGGAGGCCGAGGAGAAGGAGGACGATCTGCTGGACATGGCTCCCTTTCTGCGTGAGAACTCGCGCCTCGGCTGCCAAATCCTGCTCGATAAGAGCATGGATGGCATCGAACTTCAGTTGCCCAAGGCAACGCGAAACTTTTACGTGGACGGGCACAAGCCCAAGCCCCACTAGTCCCGCTCTGGTCACTGTTAATTAGCTTTAAATGTTGAATAAACACGCGTGTTGAGTATATATATATCGTTCCCAACTTGTATATTTCTTAAAATGTATACAATGCTTTCGATTTGCTTTGCGTCATTCCATCGTGAATTAAACTAAAGTAGAATTCGTTAAGTGGAGCCTATAATATTACATTTTCTATGATGACAATTTTGGGGAAAGCAGTGGACAGAAACAGGTGAAACATTCGCGTCTTCTGCGCTGTGGGGATTGGGATGAGCGACATAAAAGTGTTTGTAAAACATCTGATAAAACTATATTACAATTAAAGCAAAGTACAAAAATATAAACTTTAATAGAAAAAAAACTAAAAGAGCAGTGCAGCAAATCCTACAACCATGCGTATGGGTGTGTGTGTGTGCGTGTGTGTCGTGGGGATTGAAATGTTGCACACTGGTCTGGGTGGAGAATAGGGCGCTCTCTCAGTTTGATGACGGACTGGGGCTGCTGGAGCCTGAGGCGGAGCGCGATCGAACACTGGCGCGATCCTCCTGCTCGCTGCGCTCTTCCTCACGGTCGCAACTCTTCTCGTCCTTGTCAAGGTCGGCGGGCTCGGATGTCTTGGTCTGTTGTTTCTCTGGTGCAGCCGTGATAATTTCCTCTTTGGGCGACAGATTCTCTCGCTTGATAGCTTCCCTTTCTGCCTTGCTGGACCCGCTGGGCCCCTTTTTGCAGCTTCTTTTCAAGATGGCCAGGTCCTTGATCAGACTGGAAATTTTGCGGTTCAAGTTATCAACCTTCATGTCGTGCAGACGCTCGACCTCCTTCAGCCTGTTGCGCATGTCATTTTCCTTTTCGAAGTTCTTGCCTTTCAGCTCGGTCAACTAATAGGGAGAGTATGAGCAAATATTAGCAGATATTTAGTAATAAACGACATGCGCGTTACTAACTTGCTTATCCTTCTCCAGCAGTTCTTTGTCTTTTTGATTGAGACGCTTCTCCAGGCTGGCGATGCGCTCCTTTAGGTATGTGATGGCCACCACATGATCGGACGAATTAGTGTCCACAGTGATGGCAGCCGGGGCTGCAATTGTGCCGTTGCCGCTGTTACCGCGTGATATCTTGTCCGGAAGATCCAATCCGGCTCCGCTCACCGCCGTAACGCCGCCGGCATTGTTGCTGCCGCCACTCTTGCCGAGCTCGTTGCGCGATGGCTTCTTTGCCGAGGCGCTGTCTCTGTGCGAGGAAGAAGACTTTTCATGCGGCCGCTTCTTGGACATGGGTATTCGGCCCTCCTGCTGGGCTTTCAGCACAGCACGCTTGTAGGCGCAGGTACACAGCCAGCAGAGGAGTTTTCCATTGACCTGGAAGCGAAACGAAACATGTGATTGATTAAGGGCGATTACAAAGGCTTAAGCCCTAATCTTAGACTAGATTTGGTCTCTTATGAACGCAAATACATGATTCTTAGGTTCGTGCAAATCGACGAAGTGGCGAGCAGCATTGGTACAGTTTAACACGCTCGTTTTTTCTACATATATTTGTCTTAAATTTATGGTTTTAACATTAAGGGCTGCTTCCGAAGGGCGCTCCTTGGCCGGGTGCAGTGAGAGAGGGTGAGGGACGCTGACCTTTTTGTTCTCGTCGCGCCTGTCAAAGGCTGATCGCAGCTTGCATTCGTCGCAGTGGACTGGTGGTCCATACTTTGCCTCGTAGCTGGCGCATCTATTTTGCATGATTTTGTGTGATTTTGAGTTTGTTAAATTTTTTCACACGTGGCAGCAGAAAAGAGAAGAAGAAAAATGTTTTGCGTTCATAAGAGACTTTGTATTGTTTGGTTTTGACTGGTTCTTTGATACAATAGATAGAAAATCAAGAAAGAAGAGTCTACTACTGAAGGAGTTACAAAGTCATGTACTTTGAAGGCACAATTAGTTGGGTAGCTAGGCTATGGGGATTGGTATCGTAGAAAACGATTTACAGCTGTGGTTTAACTTAAGAAAAATAGAATTCAAATATTCAAGATTTTTTCTTACATTGTGCATTCAAATTACACGGCCATACATTGCGCAGAATAGAACCAAACTACTTTTACCAAAAGATTTACTCGAGAGTTGTGTTTCAGTTTATACAAACTAGGAGAAATCAAGAAGTGAACATACCTCATGCACTTGGACCCCGCGAAGGCAGCCACAATCTTGCAGCACTCGCACGGACTGGGCTTACCGTATTTTCCCAGATAGTGTTCGCATTTTTTACAGGCACTCTGTGATTTGCTGTGAAGTACATGTATGGGAGACTCAATAGAGAGGGTCATTATCAGGCTGGGGATCCATTCAACTTACGTGGCGGGTTGAAACTCCGAGCGGCAGTAAGTACATTTAACAATTGAGGTAGAACCACGGCAGCCCTGCGAAAATCAAGGTTAATGTAGGTTTAGTAAATGCTGCGGATGTTTTTCTGTGCTGTTCGGGTTGTTTATTAGTCACAGCAGCAGACAGCAGCCACCGACGACAAACGACTGACGCTGTGGCCGCGACAGACGCTGCTTCTTCTTGCCGTCCATTTTCACTTAAAATGCGCAGCAAAATTTTCGCAACAAAGCGACGCGTCATTGCTGTCGCTTGCCAAGATAAAACACACACAAACATCAAAACTTTTGTTTACTGCATTTTGTTAGGGCCACAGTCATGCTATTTTTTCTTTTTTTTTTTCTTTATTTAATTGTCTGCCATTCGCTTTTCACCTTGCAAAGTTGCTGTCCCGAAGATAATTCTTCATATGGATGACGCGAGAAACATTTGGAGCAAGCGAATAATACTTTTGCACTCATGGTTATGATATTTGCGTGCAATTGAATTTTGTGCTAGAGTTAAAAAAAAAACTTGTTGTTCCGGGATGCAGTGGATATATCGGTCGCGGATTTATCGATAAAATAACCGTCCGACCCTCAGATATATACCAAATTATACCGTCTCATTTAAAAACATACCGTAAATATACGAACGAGTTCAAGTTCTATTCTACATATTCCTCGATTATGATATTCCGTCGAATATTACTAGCTAAATAGAACCCTCAGCCCTGCCCACATAATATTATACGATTAATGAATCAATTTTCTGCCTGACTGGCTTATTTTAACCACTTGCTTTTATTGGATCTTGTCTGAAAAAAGGTTTCAATGAAATAGGTCAAACACAAAAAGGTATTAGCGAAATAGGTCACACAAAAAAACGAAAGAGGATAGTTGTTCATATTGGTAAATTTTATATTCCGTTGAAAAATTCTGGCTGGGTAGTTTTTAGTCCTTGCTTTTATTGTATTTTTACCAAAACAAGGCATAAACAAAATAGTTCAACAAAACAGTCGCAATGTTGCTGGTATTTGAAGACTTGATGCGTGTAAAGTCTTCGTATACCCTATATCATTAGTATATTGTATATATACATGTATCTCGATCCTGATACCTACGGAGCCTGGGATGACAAAAATTTTCCCAATTCTATTATATCCTTTTCCCTAGGGTATGAAAATTAGTGTTGCCGGGAGTCAGTGTTTTCTACTGGTTATTACCGATTCAAGTGAATACCGAAATATACGGTCTCATTTTCAAAATATACCGTAAATATACTGACGAATTCAAGTTCTATTCCACATATTCCTCGATTATGATATTCCGTCGATTATTATTAGCTAGCTAGGACCCTCAGTTCTAGCTCATAATTTTAGCCGATTAAAATAAATAAATATATATATGGGCTTCAGCTTTACTTTGCACAAAAATTTCTGGCAACACTCCACTATCGATACTTACTTACTTATCGATACGTAGCAACTCTGGAAATACAGATATAAAGCAAATTTGAGAAAGACGCCTACAAAAGGGAATCGCCGATAGTTTCCATTCAAACAACAACGATCGTTTCCAGGCTGTACAAGAAAATTATTTTGCGGTACAATTAATGGTTTCGTATTGAATCTTTAAAAGAACTTATGCGAAGAGATATACAATTATAATGCCTGTGGAGCACACAAATATAAAGGTGGCAGTGCGTGTAAGGCCGTATAATGCTAAGGAATTAGAACATCAGCAAAGGAGCATCATCAAGGTTATGGATAAATCGGCGCTGCTTTTCGATCCAGACGAAGAAGACGACGAATTCTTCTTCCATGGCACCAAACAGAATTACCGCGACATCACAAAACGCATGAACAAGAAGCTGACGATGGAATTCGATCGCGTATTCGACATAGACAACACAAATCAGGAACTATTTGAAGAGTGTACGGCGCCGCTGGTCGACGCGGTGCTCAATGGGTAAGGGTGGCCTCACATGCCTTTGTTTACAAGTATTTCACATCCCTAATTGTGTGTGTGTGTATTTACAGGTACAACTGCTCTGTGTTTGTGTATGGCGCTACAGGAGCCGGGAAGACATTCACAATGCTGGGCAGCGAGGCAACTCCCGGCATAACGTTTCTGACCATGCGCGACCTGTTCGAGAAGATCCAAGCGCAAAGTGATGCAAGAAAGTTCGATGTGGGTGTCTCATACCTGGAGGTGTACAACGAACACGTTATGAATCTGCTCACAAAGTCGGGTCCGCTAAAACTACGCGAGGATTCCAACGGTGTGGTTGTGAGCGGGCTGCGACTGACGCCCATCTACAGCGCTGAAGAATTGCTGCGGATGCTGGCCCTAGGAAACGGGCATCGCACTCAACACCCAACCGATGCCAACGCAGAGAGCTCGCGATCCCATGCTATCTTCCAGGTGCACATACGTATCACTGATCGGAAAACAGACACAAAGCGAACTGTCAAGCTGTCGATGATTGATTTGGCTGGCAGTGAACGAGCGGCCAGCACCAAGGGTATTGGTGTGCGCTTCAAGGAAGGTGCTAGTATCAACAAGAGTCTTCTGGCACTGGGAAACTGCATCAACAAGTTGGCCGATGGCCTCAAGCACATACCCTATCGTGACTCTAACCTGACACGCATCCTTAAGGACTCTCTAGGCGGCAACTGCCGCACTTTGATGGTGGCCAACGTGTCGATGAGCTCTCTTACATACGAAGACACCTACAACACCTTGAAGTACGCTAGTCGCGCGAAGAAGATCCGAACCACATTGAAGCAGAACGTGATCAAGTCGAAAATGCCCACCGAGTTCTATGTGAAGAAGATCGACGAGGTCATGGCCGAGAATGAGCGACTGAAAGAGCGCAACAAAGCGTTGGAGGCGAAGGTAGCTCAGCTAGAGCGTGGAGGCAGCAATGGCTACGATCCGCAGGAGCTGAAGTCATGGTACAGCAGGATAGATGCTGTATATGCCACTGCTAAGACGATGCAGGAGTGCGGAATCGGCATACGGAGTAAGATTAAGATTATTAATTATCGTCAGACGCTGAAAAAGGACTTTGAGGAGTTCAGAAAGATGTTGTCCCAGGACCAACGGATGTGCCAAGAGGTAAGTGCACAAATGACAGTAGTTTATTTTGCTTTTAATTCAGCGAAAGCGGGTCTCGAACACAATCAGTCTTAATTATCGCCAAGCAGCTCCTTCTGCTTGCTGGCCAGCAGCTTATCCGCTTCGGCAATGAACTTATCCCCAATGGCCGTGACCTGGGTCTGGGCAGCAAAGGCATCATCTTTGCCGACGTCCGGCTGCTTCTTCAGTTTTCGAATGTGGTCGTTCTGAACGTTTCGTATGGCATCCCGGTACTTGACGAACAGAGCCTTGGCGTTCTTGGACAGATTCTCGCGGTGCTCCTTGGTCACCTTGGGTATGGGTATGAACAGTGTCGTGCCGTCCTGCTGGGGATTTAGATTCATGCCGCTCTTCTCGATGGCCCTCAGTACGTCGGGAATGGTTTGGGGAAAGGCAATCATATTGACAATAATCGTCTTAGGATTCTTTCGCGATATCTGTGCCAGCTCCTGGAGCTCGTGCTCATCGCCGTCCACTTTGATGCGCAGCGTGTCAATGGCTCCGCTGGTAGAGCGTAGCGACAGGTGCTTGATAAAGTCCTCCTTCATCTGCTGCACCGACCTTTCCATTTGTGTGTTGAGGCTGTCCAAGTTGATAATCTCTCGCAGTTGCTGCTCATTGATTTCCACTTTTCCCGCCTTTCCTTTGCCGCCTTTCTCCTTCTTTTTGTCCTTGCCTTTTGCATAACCGCGCGCCTGCAACAAGCCGGTCTGTATTTGCTGCGGCTGCTCCCGCTTCTCTACCGGCAACAGTCTGGCGGTGCAAGGGAGCAGTGACCGCCGCACTGGATCCTGGCGCCCACCCAGGGCTATTAAATGCAGCGTATTCCTGAGCATTTGTTTCAGTTTTGTAAATTTGTTTGAGTAAATGCGGCGGCGAGTGATCTGAACAGCTGTTTCTAGGGGCTGCCAACTTTGAAAAATATGACTAACGTAACGTAACATATCGTGACGTAATATAGTCAAGAAACGATGCTAAACGCGGGCTTATTTGAATTTTAAATTGTGTTTTAACGGAATTTATTGAATGATTCGATAAATTTGTTTAGGATTACCGACGTTTTAATAACTACATGACTACACTGGCTAATCAAAACGACAAATACTCGGAAGAGCTGCCGAGCTGGCAAGATAAGGTACAGCACGCCTACCGGGAAGTGGAGAGTCTGAAGCGCGAGGTCAATCAATCGAAGCTTCAGCAAATCCTTGGCCTTTATGTGAAGAGGAAGGATCTCGAACTGCAGATGGCAAAGCAGAATATATCCAGCAATCACCTGTACTTGATCAACCGGGAGCTGGTGGAGAACTCGGACCTTATACGCAAATCCTTTACCACGGCTTGCGATGTCCTGTGCCAGGCGTACAATCGTCTCGAGGATGCGGAGAAGTTGACACCGGAGATACAAGCATTGTACGATCGTCTGCACCGAAAAATGCGATTCGCTGAGTCTGAGGCGAACGCTACAGAATTCGAAGCGAACGAGACTGAGAAGACTGGGCACAAGCGTTTACTGGCCAGTGAGGAGGACGAAGAACAATCGACTACAACAACGGCCAGTGCCAAAAAGCGCCAATTTGTGCGGGCATCTGAAATTGACGATGATCTCCATTTGAGTGTGGACAGTACTGACAGCCTGGAAACAGACTCAGACTCTGACGAGGCGCACAAGACATTCAAGAAGCCACATAATCTCAACCAGACGCAAGTCCTAAGCACTACCTACAATGCCCTGACGTCGACGGTCACAAAACAGCGAAATGTCCACCAACGCATTGTCACAGATCTGCTCTCCGACCAAAATGTACGCGGTGGCAACGACAAGATCAAGCAAGGTACTTATTCATAGACGAGTTTTTCCAGCCCAGCCCAGCCCAGCAGAGACGTAACTTGAACCTAATTAATGCTTTTCACTTGCAGTTCTGCTGAAGTCTAGCAACTTTACTACCCAAGGACTGCAGCGAAGCCTGGCCGCGGCCTCAATAGCCAAGGAAAACGTAAAATTCAATGGAAATTATGTGCGCAAGAGTCCGCGAGCCCTTGTGGCAAAAGGTTAGTACCAGAGAAGGCTTCTTCTGTTCTTCTATTCGGTATTTCATTTCCATTCCTTTCATCCATTCCCAGCAATGTCGGGAAACCCAACGATAACCCGTAAACCACTGGGAACTGGAAATAAGGAGCCGCCTTTGGTAAAGTTCAATCGGGCCGCATCGTTTCGCTTGAAGAAATGAGGAGGGACGCCCTCTACGTTAGTTTTAATATATATTTTTTTTTCGCTTGGACTCGAAACCATTTAATACCCGCAGAACACTAACCCAACCCAAACCCAATCCAAACTTGAAACGTCTTGAGTACTTTATTCAAACAGAAACCACACCATTTTTTATATTTATGTACGTTAATTTTTAATTTGAATGAAAACTGCGTCACGCGCTTAACTAAAAATATATGGCCGCTTCCTTGCCATCACCAAGATTATGTCTGTCTCTGCGATAAATGTCGTCCGCAGTCGCATGTCTATTGCTCCGAGGCGGGGCCAGACCCAGCAAGCCAAGGAGCATGTAAAGAAGCGCACCAAGATTTACGCCCATCAAAAGGAGCCCGGGTGCCAGCAGGGGACCGAGAAGGCCCAGCATGGCATTGGGAGCAGAAGGAGCTGGCCAGTTGGTTGTGTAAACACTGTCGTAGGCGTATTCTCCGCGTCGCCAGGGCTTCTGCGTCGGATGTCCGTTCTCGCTGATGGAGGGCCTCTGCCGATCGCCGTCTGGACTCAGGTCCAGTTCCTTGTTCTTGCTTTCAGCCGTCAGAGAATATCGCGGCACAAAGGCTGTGTCTGCGCCCGATTTTCCGTCGCTCCCGGATCCGCTGGCAACCGTGAGACAGGCAATAAAGATTAGCGGCAGCCACATATCTTCTGTTTTCAATGTTAAGCTTGTTTACCCGGCGTTCGACGTGCACTTTTATAGCCACCCACCTGCTGGTGGCAAGACGAAGGGTATGAGCCGTGACTGGGACCGTGGCATGTGACAGTCTCGTGGTTCTTTGGAGCTGTCAAGATGCCAGTCTGGACTGGTGACGTACAATAAGCATATATTTATTTAAGGTAATCGTTGATCTGTTGTATATAATAGTATAATAATATAATATGATTAACGTAATTGCTGTTCATCTTGTGGTACCAAAAAGAAGATTATTGTCTGGCTGACCCCGCGTGGGCAATTTCGTGGTCTAGTTAAGGCGCTGCGCTCTGAGGAGAACCTGAGGCTTTTCGATCTCCGCCTTGCTCTGCACCAGCTTTAGTTCGCGCTCGCAGGCCTTGACTGGGCCGTCGTTATGCGGTAGGGCCGCGACAGTCCGCTTGATCACTGCCTGCAGACTGGCAATAGTCTTCTCGAAGACGTCGCTTACATCTTCACAGGCATGACTATGGGCGAGGAAAAGGGAGGCGAAGAGATCGCCTGTGCCGGTGAACACCAGATCCTTGCCGCCCTGCTTGGGTATATCGATAGCCAGCCTGGGGCCATTCAGCTGGCTTAGGAAGGCACGCAGGACGCCCGGCTGGCCGAGATCACTGCTGGAGATGACCACCGTCTTGATCTGGCGCTTATGAAACCAATCCATGGCCTCCCACACAGCAGTCTCGCTGCGCACCTCCTTGCCCGTGAGCAGCTCAACCTCGTACTGATTCGGAGTTATGATGTCCGCCAAAGGAATGATTTCGTCACGATAGATAGGCAGCAGCTCCTTGGGAACGTACAGCTGACCGTTGTCGCCCATAACAGGATCACATACATATACCAGATTGGGATTAGCCTGGCGTAGCTTCTGCACAATAATTCCCACCTCGCGTAGGAACAGTGGATTGCCGATGTAGCCGGTCAACAGGTGGGAGTAGTGGCCCAGCAGCTCATTCCCCTCCAGGCCTTCGATGATCGTGACTGTAGATGAATGGAGTTAGTCATAATCATAGCATCAATGGAATGGATGCTCACGTTACCAAGCTCTTTTTCGTTGGAAATGGGTCCCTTGAAGGTCTTGTAGCCCGTGTGATTTGAGAATTGTACGGAGTTCAACGGATCCACATCGAAGCCCAGCAACTAGACAGAGATAGCAACAGATGAAGGAACTTGAAAAGTATTGGCCTGTGGAAGATAACGAACCTGAAGCGGGTAGGTGGCTACTTTATTGCCCACATAGCCGTGCACCACATGACTCTGGATGGAGAGAACTCGTTTGGTTGCTGCTGCTGATGCCATTTTTACCAATCAAGCTCCTCTGCTGATCCGCACCACAGAAGAAAGGTACCTGGTTTCGTGGTGGAGGAGGAATATAGACTGCCGGTCAATGGTTACTTGAAGCTGGGGGCATACAAGTGCTGTTATCTGGAGCGGTCTGTGAAACGAAACTACCGATAAGAGGCACAAAACAGATTGTGATGCCCGTAAACAACAAGTCGTGAGCACAGACAGGGGGAGAGATTGAGAGAGTATGCGCTTTTCCAATTACAACAATTGAGAGACCTTGGAAATAGCTCTCAGTGGGAAGGCTCCCACCCACCCCGTAAAATATACCGTCCGACCCTCAGAAATATACCAAAAATATACTATAAATATACTGACGAATTCAAGTTCTATTCTACATATTTCTCGATTTTGATATTACTAGCTAAATAAAACCCTCAGCCCTGCCCATACATATAATTTTATCCGACTTATGAATCAATACTTGACTGGTTTAATTTAAATATCTGACTTGTTTTCTTGCTCTTTTTGCTCCTCAACAACAATATAGCGTCTCGTTATGATGAAAAAAAAACCAACTTAGCCCACTTAAGCCCCCTCTATTTAATTAGTTCAACTACTTCAGGTAACAACGCTAACTTTCACCTGAACTGCGCTAAAATGATTAAATCTGCATTATTTTCGGTGGAGAATGGAAAAACCCCTTTGGTTTATAATAGGTAAATCGTTCTCCATCAAGGATTGGAAACCATATTGCTCAATTTTGATGCTCCGTCGAATATTATTAGCTAGATAGAACATTTAGCCCACATAATTTTATCCAATTAATTAACCTATTTTCTTATTGACTGGCTTATTTTAAACAATTGCTTTTGTTGGATTAAATCCAAAAAAAGGTTTTAGCGAAAATGGTCAAACAAAAAAAACGAAAAAGGATAGTGGTTCATATTGCTGCTAATATTCCGGCTAACAAAAACGTTAATGTTGTTGGTATTTGAAGACTCATTTTTTGTCAACCAGAGTATTGGCATTTGTATACCCTACTTTGTTAATTTAATACGGAGATAATGTGTTCCAAGCTGCTTTTAAACGTAATTAATCAAAAACTTTTCGCAGATCGATATGTTTTAGACGTATTCATGCATTTCATTAGTATCTTGTATAGATCCTGATACCGATAAATGTAAAATGTCGTTGAAATAGCTTTAAAACTGAGACTGAGTTTATATGTACCTTCTGAGAGCATATTTCACAAAATATTTCTCCGCATAAACGGCCCGAGGCTTAAACCTTCACTTTCCCGTGTCCTGCGCTGCTTTGGTGATTTTCCCACTTTAAATCAGTTTATTTACTTTATTTCTCTCTTCATTTCATTTTAGCAGGCCACCGGAGGGCCAGGAAGACTCTTTGCACGCCAGCGGGAGTCCTGCCATTCGACTGCCATCAGAAAATGGGACATCAATTTGTTCACGATTTTCGCAAAAAATCATGATGGTTACATCATTAAATTTGCCAAAAATCGGCCTCATTTTCGAAGTCGAGATTTTGTTGCCGTTCGACAGTCTGGATCCTCGCGATCCTGGGAGACTAGGTCCTTCACCGATCGGGCCCTATTTATCTGAGATATAGCCTTCCGAAGATTGGCATATTATAAAATACTGGTTTCTTATGCACGCTATATCTCTGCAATACGGCAGCCGATCTGGGAGCGGCACGTCTCTCCGTGTTCGGGAGAGTCCTGACAATCGACTGCTATCAGAAAAAGAGACATCAATTTGTTCACGATTTTCGCAAAAAATCATGATGGTTACATCATTAAATTTGCCAAAAATCGGCCTCATTTTCGAAGTCGAGATTTTGATGGCGTTCGACAGTCTGGATCCTCGCGATCCTTGGAGACTAGGTCCTTCACCGATCGGGCCCTATTTAACTGAGATATAGCCTTCCGAAGATTGACATATTATGAAAATACTGGTTTCTTCTGCACGCTATATCTCTGCAATACGGCAGCCGATCTGGGAGCGGCATATCTGCCGTTCGAACTGTCGTTCGACAGTCTGGATCCTCGCGATCCTGGGAGACTAGGTCCTTCACCGATCGGGCCCTATTTATCTGAGATATAGCCCTCCGAAGATTGGCATATTATGAAAATACTGGTTTCTTGTGCACGCTATATCTCTGCAATACGGCAGCCAATCTGGGAGCGGCATATCTGCCGTTCGACAGTCTGGATCCTCGCGATCCTGGGAGACTAGGTCCTTCACCGATCGGGCCCTATTTATCTGAGATAAAGCCCTCCGAAGATTGGCATATTATGAAAATACTGGTTTCTTCTGCACGCTATATCTCTGCAATACGGCAGCCGATCTGGGAGCGGCATATCTCTCCGTGATCGGGAGAGTCCTGCCATTCGACTGCTATCAGAAAAAGGGACATCAATTTGTTCACGATTTTCGCAAAAAATCATGATGGTTACATCATTAAATTTGCCAAAAATCGGCCTCATTTTCGAAGTCGAGATTTTGATGCCGTTCGACAGTCTGGATCCTCGCGATCCTTGGAGACTAGGTCCTAAACCGATCGGGCCCTATTTAACTGAGATATAGCCTTCCGAAGATTGGCATATTATGAAAATACTGGTTTCTTCTGCACGCTATATCTCTGCAATACGGCAGCCGATCTGGGAGCGGCACGTCTCTCCGTGATCGGGAGAGTCCTGCCAATCGACTGCCATCAGAAAAAGGGACATCAATTTGTTCACGATTTTCGCAAAAAAATATGATGGTTACATCATTAAATTTGCCAAAAATGGGCCTCATTTTCGAAGTCGAGATTTTGATGCCGTTCGACAGTCTGGATCCTCGCGATCCTTGGAGACTAGGTCGTAAACCGATCGGGCCCTATTTAACTGAGATATAGCCTTCCGAAGATTGGCATATTATGAAAATACTGGTTTCTTGTGCACGCTATATCTCTGCAATACGGCAGCCGATCTGGGAGCGGCATATCTCTCCGTGATCGGGAGAGTCCTGCCATTCGACTGCTATCAGAAAAAACGACATCAATTTGTCCACGATTTTCGCAAAAAATCATGATGGTTACATCATTAAATTTGCCAAAAATCGGCCTCATTTTCGAAGTGGAGATTTTGACGCCGTTCGACAGTCTGGATCCTCGCGATCCTTGGAGGCTAGGTCCTTCACCGATCGGGCCCTATTTAACTGAAATATAGCCTTCCGAAGATTGGCATATTATGAAAATACTGGTTTCTTGTGCACGCTATATCTCTGCAATACGGCAGCCGATCTGGGAGCGGCATATCTCTCCGTGATCGGGAGAGTCCTGCCATTCGACTGCTATCAGAAAAAGGGACATCAATTTGTCCACGATTTTCGCAAAAAATCATGATGGTTACATCATTAAATTTGCCAAAAATCGGCCTCATTTTCGAAGTGGAGATTTTGACGCCGTTCGACAGTCTGGATCCTCGCGATCCTTGGAGACTAGGTCCTAAACCGATCGGGCCCTATTTAACTGAGATATAGCCTTCCGAAGATTGGCATATTATGAAAATACTGGTTTCTTGTGCACGCTATATCTCTGCAATACGGCAGCCGATCTGGGAGCGGCATATCTCTCCGTGATCGGGAGAGTCCTGCCATTCGACTGCTATCAGAAAAAGGGACATCAATTTGTCCACGATTTTCGCAAAAAATCATGATGGTTACATCATTAAATTTGCCAAAAATCGGCCTTATTTTCGAAGTCGAGATTTTGATGCCGTTCGACAGTCTGGATCCTCGCGAGCCTTGGAGACTAGGTCCTTCACCGATCGGGCCCTATTTAACTGAAATATAGCCTTCCGAAGATTGGCATATTATGAAAATACTGGTTTCTTGTGCACGCTATATCTCTGCAATACGGCAGCCGATCTGGGAGCGGCACGTCTATCCGTGATCGGGAGAGTCCTGCCAATCGACTGCTATCAGAAAAAGAGACATCAATTTGTTCACGATTTTCACAAAAAATCATGATGGTTACATCATTAAATTTGCCAAAAATCGGCCTCATTTTCGAAGTCTTGTTCACGCTATATCTCTGCAATACGGCAGCCGATCTGGGAGCGGCATATCTCTCCGTGATCGGGAGAGTCCTGCCATTCGACTGCTATCAGAAAAAGGGACATCAATTTGTCCACGATTTTCGCAAAAAATCATGATGGTTACATCATTAAATTTGCCAAAAATCGGCCTTATTTTCGAAGTCGAGATTTTGATGCCGTTCGACAGTCTGGATCCTCGCGATCCTTGGAGACCAGGTCCTTCACCGATCGGGCCCTATTTAACTGAGATATAGGCTTCCGAAGATTGGCATATTATGAAAATACTGGTTTCTTCTGCACGCTATATCTCTGCAATACGGCAGCCGATCTGGGAGCGGCATATCTGCCGTTCGACAGTCTGGATCCTCGCGATCCTGGGAGACTAGGTCCTTCACCGATCGGACGCTATTTATCTGAGATATAGCCTTCCGAAGATTGGCATATTATGAAAATACTGGTTTCTTCAGCACGCTATATCTCTGCAATACGGCAGCCGATCTGGGAGCGGCATATCTCTCCGTGATCGGGAGAGTCCTGCCAATCGACTGCTGTCAGAAAAAGATACATCAATTTGTTCACGATTTTCGCAAAAAATCATGATGGTTACATCATTAAATTTGCCAAAAATCGGCCTCATTTTCGAAGTGGAGATTTTGATGCCGTTCGACAGTCTGGATCCTCGCGATCCTTGGAGACTAGGTCCTAAACCGATCGGGCCCTATTTAACTGAGATATAGCCTTCCGAAGATTGGCATATTATGAAAATACTGGTTTCTTGTTCACGCTATATCTCTGCAATACGGCAGCCGATCTTGTGCACGCTATATCTCTGCAATACGGCAGCCAATCTGGGAGCGGCATATCTGCCGTACGACAGTCTGGATCCTCGCGATCCTGGGAGACTAGGTCCTTCACCGATCGGGCCCTATTTATCTGAGATATAGCCTTCCGAAGATTGACATATCATGAAAATACTGGTTTCTTGTGCACGCTATATCTCTGCAATACGGCAGCCGATCTGGGAGCGGCATATCTCTCCGTGATCGGGAGAGTCCTGCCAATCGACTGCCATCAGAAAAAGGGACATCAATTTGTTCACGATTTTCGCAAAAAATCATGATGGTTACATCATTAAATTTGCCAAAAATCGGCCTCATTTTCGAAGTGGAGATTTTGATGCCGTTCGACAGTCTGGATCCTCGCGATCCTTGGAGACTAGGTCCTAAACCGATCGGGCCCTATTTAACTGAGATATAGCCTTCCGAAGATTGGCATATTATGAAAATACTGGTTTCTTGTTCACGCTATATCTCTGCAATACGGCAGCCGATCTGGGAGCGGCATATCTGCCGTTCGACAGTCTGGATCCTCGCGATCCTGGGAGACTAGGTCCTTCACCGATCGGGCGCTATTTATCTGAGATATAGCCTTCCGAAGATTGGCATATTATGAAAATACTGGTTTCTTCAGCACGCTATATCTCTGCAATACGGCAGCCGATCTGGGAGCGGCATATCTGCCGTTCGACAGTCTGGATCCTCGCGATCCTGGGAGACTAGGTCCTTCACCGATCGGGCCCTATTTATCTGAGATATAGCCTTCCGAAGATTGACATATCATGAAAATACTGGTTTCTTGTTCACGCTATATCTCTGCAATACGGCAGCCGATCTGGGAGCGGCATATCTCTCCGTGATCGGGAGAGTCCTGCCAATCGACTGCCAATCGAAGTGGAGATTTTGATGCCGTTCGACAGTCTGGATCCTCGCGATCCTTGGAGACTAGGTCCTAAACCGATCGGGCCCTATTTAACTGAGATATAGCCTTCCGAAGATTGGCATATTATGAAAATACTGGTTTCTTGTTCACGCTATATCTCTGCAATACGGCAGCCGATCTGGGAGCGGCATATCTGCCGTTCGAACTGTCGTTCGACAGTCTGGATCCTCGCGATCCTGGGAGACTAGGTCCTTCACCGATCGGGCCCTATTTAACTGAGATATAGCCTTCCGAAGATTGGCATATTATGAAAATACTGGTTTCTTGTGCACGCTATATCTCTGCAATACGGCAGCCAATCTGGGAGCGGCATATCTGCCGTACGACTGTCTGGATCCTCGCGATCCTTGGAGACTAGGTCCTAAACCGATCGGGCCCTATTTAACTGAGATATAGCCTTCCGAAGATTGGCATATTATGAAAATACTGGTTTCTTGTTCACGCTATATCTCTGCAATACGGCAGCCGATCTGGGAGCGGCATATCTGCCGTTCGAACTGTCGTTCGACAGTCTGGATCCTCGCGATCCTGGGAGACTAGGTCCTTCACCGATCGGGCCCTATTTAACTGAGATACAGCCTTCCGAAGATTGGCATATTATGAAAATACTGGTTTCTTGTGCACGCTATATCTCTGCAATACGGCAGCCGATCTGGGAGCGGCATATCTCTCCGTGATCGGGAGAGTCCTGCCATTCGACTGCTATCAGAAAAAGGGACATCAATTTGTTCACGATTTTCGCAAAAAATCATGATGGTTACATCATTAAATTTGCCAAAAATCGGCCTCATTTTCGAAGTCGAGATTTTGATGCCGTTCGACAGTCTGGATCCTCGCGATCCTTGGAGACTAGGTCCTAAACCGATCGGGCCCTATTTAACTGAGATATAGCCTTCCGAAGATTGGCATATTATGAAAATACTGGTTTCTTCTGCACGCTATATCTCTGCAATACGGCAGCCGATCTGGGAGCGGCACGTCTCTCCGTGATCGGGAGAGTCCAGCCAATCGACTGCTATCAGAAAAAGAGACATCAATTTGTTCACGATTTTCGCAAAAAATCATGATGGTTACATCATTAAATTTGCCAAAAATCGGCCTCATTTTCGAAGTGGAGATTTTGACGCCGTTCGACAGTCTGGATCCTCGCGATCCTTGGAGGCTAGGTCCTTCACCGATCGGGCCCTATTTATCTGAGATATAGCCTTCCGAAGATTGACATATCATGAAAATACTGGTTTCTTATGCACGCTATATCTCTGCAATACGGCAGCCGATCTGGGAGCGGCACGTCTCTCCGTGATCGGGAGAGTCCTGCCAATCGACTGCTATCAGAAAAAGAGACATCAATTTGTTCACGATTTTCGCAAAAAATCATGATGGTTACATCATTAAATTTGCCAAAAATCGGCCTCATTTTCGAAGTGGAGATTTTGATGCCGTTCGACAGTCTGGATCCTCGCGATCCTTGGAGACTATGTCCTTTACCGATCGGGCCCTATTTATCTGAGATATAGCCTTCCGAAGATTGGCATATTATGAAAATACTGGTTTCTTGTGCACGCTATATCTCTGCAATACGGCAGCCGATCTGGGAGCGGCATATCTCTCCGTGATCGGGAGAGTCCTGCCAATCGACTGCCATCAGAAAAGGGACATCAATTTTTTCACGATTTTCGCAAAAAATCATGATGGTTACATCATTAAATTTGCCAAAAATCGGCCTCATTTTCGAAGTCGAGATTTTGATGCCGTTCGACAGTCTGGATCCTCGCGATCCTTGGAGACTAGGTCCTAAACCGATCGGGCCCTATTTATCTGAGATATAGCCCTCCGAAGATTGGCATATTATGAAAATACTGGTTTCTTGTGCACGCTATATCTCTGCAGTACGGCAGCCGATCGGGGCGCGGCATGTCTCTCCGTGATCGAGAGAGTCCTGCCAATCTATATACTGTATGGATAGCGTTTAAACCGCTTAAAATTACTCTTGTAAATATATCCATTTGATCTTTTCTCTGTATTCATCTTATTTTTTCTTCTTAAGCTATTATTTATTCGGTTACATTATTTAACTCTTCCTTTCGTTTGGCAGGTCGCCACCTTCCGCGGACACCGTTATGCCGACCATCGCTTATCAGGGGCTTTCCCCTTTTGGTCTTCCGGTTCATATGAGCGAGTGTGCCGGCTCCAGCACAAGGGGCCGCGATGACAGAATCGTATCCCAGCAGACACAGAACACAGCAGGACAGAAGCGCACCCCTTGCAATATCCGAAACTAGCAAGCCATCGTCATCCTTCGACCCGACCACCGACCGCAAGGACTTTGACTATGTCAACCAAGGGGCTACGCGGGCTAATAGACTCTAGATGTAGCTCGTAGTTGTTAGGTTTAAGAATATACGCGTCCATTTATTTAGATAGTAGATACAAATGCTTAAACTTTAAATTTATTTATACTAAGCTAAGTTTTGATGAATAAAACTGTTCAAAAATCATCCTTGCTGTATCCTTTATGGGGGAAACTATCCCGACTACAAAAAGGCGTGGCACGCCCAGATCGGTTGACAAAACAAAATAGTTTTGTTTGGGGAAAATGTCCTTGATCCTTGATAAGGACTCCATCAAATCAGGGACCTTTTTTTGATCACAGGAAGCCGTCGCACGTCTTGCTCGGCCCACAAATAGCCGAGAAAACTAAATATGTATGGTTGGGGTTGTTGTAGTCCTTACCGAAGGATCAAGGAAAGTTTTCTGATCACTGCGGGCCATGGCACGCCCCGATCGGGACACAAATTAGGGAGAAAACGATATATATATGTCTGGATAAAATATCCTTGATCCTTGGTCCTTGACAAGGAATGCATTAGATCAAGGAAGCTATTCCGAACACAGGAAGACATCGCACGCCCCGATCGGGCCACAAATTAGGGAGAAAACAACAAAAGTTGTTGTTGTCAAATTTTGGTTGTTGTACAACAACAACCCTCAACCTGCGACCGCCCAAATGGACAAAATTTTAAATTTTGATCTGGAATACCAGGCGAACAGAAATCAGCAGAAGGTCGCTGGTTTTTTTAAAATTCCTTTTAATTTGGTTTTTACGTTTTTTCATATTTTCTTTGGCCGCTAAAATGGAGAAAAAGAAGAATTTCAAATCTGTCCTCCATTTCTGTTCCGATCGGAACGTGCGATGGCTTCCTGTGCTCGGAATGACATCCTTCATCTAAGGCAGTCCATATCAAGGACCAAGGATAAAGGATATTTTCTCCAGACATGTATATCTTGTTTTCTCCCTTATTAAAGGCCCGATTGGGGCGTGTCATGGCCCGTTGTTATCAGAAAAATCTCCTTGATCCTTCGGTAAGGACTCCAACAACCCCAACCATACATATTTAGTTTTCTCGGCTATTTGTGGGCCGAGCAAGACGTGCGACGGCTTCCTGTGATCAAAAAAAGGTCCCTGATTTGATGGAGTCCTTATCAAGGATCAAGGACATTTTCCCCAAACAAAACTATTTTGTTTTGTCAACCGATCTGGGCGTGCCACGCCTTTTTGTAGTCGGGATAGTTTCCCCCATAAAGGATACAGCAAGGATGATTTTTGAACAGTTTTATTCATCAAAACTTAGCTTAGTATAAATAAATTTAAAGTTTAAGCATTTGTATCTACTATCTAAATAAATGGACGCGTATATTCTTAAACCTAACAACTACGAGCTACATCTAGAGTCTATTAGCCCGCGTAGCCCCTTGGTTGACATAGTCAAAGTCCTTGCGGTCGGTGGTCGGGTCGAAGGATGACGATGGCTTGCTAGTTTCGGATATTGCAAGGGGTGCGCTTCTGTCCTGCTGTGTTCTGTGTCTGCTGGGATACGATTCTGTCATCGCGGCCCCTTGTGCTGGAGCCGGCACACTCGCTCATATGAACCGGAAGACCAAAAGGGGAAAGCCCCTGATAAGCGATGGTCGGCATAACGGTGTCCGCGGAAGGTGGCGACCTGCCAAACGAAAGGAAGAGTTAAATAATGTAACCGAATAAATAATAGCTTAAGAAGAAAAAATAAGATGAATACAGAGAAAAGATCAAATGGATATATTTACAAGAGTAATTTTAAGCGGTTTAAACGCTATCCATACAGTATATAGATTGGCAGGACTCTCTCGATCACGGAGAGACATGCCGCGCCCCGATCGGCTGCCGTACTGCAGAGATATAGCGTGCACAAGAAACCAGTATTTTCATAATATGCCAATCTTCGGAGGGCTATATCTCAGATAAATAGGGCCCGATCGGTTTAGGACCTAGTCTCCAAGGATCGCGAGGATCCAGACTGTCGAACGGCATCAAAATCTCGACTTCGAAAATGAGGCCGATTTTTGGCAAATTTAATGATGTAACCATCATGATTTTTTGCGAAAATCGTGAAAAAATTGATGTCCCTTTTTCTGATGGCAGTCGATTGGCAGGACTCTCCCGATCACGGAGAGATATGCCGCTCCCAGATCGGCTGCCGTATTGCAGAGATATAGCGTGCAGTAGAAACCAGTATTTTCATGATATGTCAATCTTCGGAAGGCTATATCTCAGATAAATAGGGCCCGATCGGTTTAGGACCTAGTCTCCAAGGATCGCGAGGATCCAGACTGTCGAACGGCATCAAAATCTCGACTTCGAAAATGAGGCCGATTTTTGGCAAATTTAATGATGTAACCATCATGATTTTTTGCGAAAATCGTGAAAAAATTGATGTCCCTTTTTCTGATGGCAGTCGATTGGCAGGACTCTCCCGATCACGGAGAGATATGCCGCTCCCAGATCGGCTGCCGTATTGCAGAGATATAGCGTGCACAAGAAACCAGTATTTTCATAATATGCCAATCTTCGGAAGGCTATATCTCAGTTATATAGGGCCCGATCGGTGAAGGACCTAGTCTCCAAGGATCGCGAGGATCCAGACTCTCGAACGGCATCAAAATCTCGACTTCGAAAATGAGGCCGATTTTTGGCAAATTTAATGATGTAACCATCATGATTTTTTGCGAAAATCGTGAAAAAATTGATGTCCCTTTTTCTGATGGCAGTCGATTGGCAGGACTCTCCCGATCACGGAGAGATATGCCGCTCCCAGATCGGCTGCCGTATTGCAGAGATATAGCGTGCACAAGAAACCAGTATTTTCATAATATGCCAATCTTCGGAAGGCTATATCTCAGTTATATAGGGCCCGATCGGTTTAGGACCTAGTCTCCAAGGATCGCGAGGATCCAGACTGTCGAACGGCATCAAAATCTCCACTTCGAAAATGAGGCCGATTTTTGGTAAATTTAATGATGTAACCATCATGATTTTTTGCGAAAATCGTGAAAAAATTGATGTCCCTTTTTCTGATGGCAGTCGATTGGCAGGACTCTCCCGATCACGGAGAGATATGCCGCTCCCAGATCGGCTGCCGTATTGCAGAGATATAGCGTGCAGAAGAAACCAGTATTTTCATGATATGTCAATCTTCGGAAGGCTATATCTCAGATAAATAGGGCCCGATCGGTGAAGGACCTAGTCTCCCAGGATCGCGAGGATCCAGACTGTCGAACGGCATCAAAATCTCGACTTCGAAAATGAGGCCGATTTTTGGCAAATTTAATGATGTAACCATCATGATTTTTTGCGAAAATCGTGAAAAAATTGATGTCCCTTTTTCTGATGGCTGTCGATTGGCAGGACTCTCCCGATCACGGAGAGACGTGCCGCTCCCAGATCGGCTGCCGTATTGCAGAGATATAGCGTGCAGAAGAAACCAGTATTTTCATAATATGCCAATCTTCGGAAGGTTATATCTCAGTTAAATAGGGCCCGATCGGTTTAGGACCTAGTCTCCAAGGATCGCGAGGATCCAGACTGTCGAACGGCATCAAAATCTCCACTTCGAAAATGAGGCCGATTTTTGGCAAATTTAATGATGTAACCATCATGATTTTTTGCGAAAATCGTGAACAAATTGATGTCTCTTTTTCTGATGGCAGTCGATTGGCAGGACTCTCTCGATCACGGAGAGACATGCCGCGCCCCGATCGGCTGCCGCATTGCGGAGATATAGCGTGCAGAAGAAACCAGTATTTCCATGATATGTCAATCTTCGGAAGGCTATATCTCAGATAAAAAAGGCCCGATCGGTGAAGGACCTAGTCTCCCAGGATCGCGAGGATCCAGACTGTCGAACGGCAACAAAATCTCGACTTCGAAAATGAGCCCGATTTTTGGCAAATTTAATGATGTAACCATCATGATTTTTTGCGAAAATCGTGAAAAAATTGATGTCCCTTTTTCTGATGGCAGTCGATTGGCAGGACTCTCTCGATCACGGAGAGACATGCCGCGCCCCGATCGGCTGCCGCATTGCAGAGATATAGCGTGCAGAAGAAACCAGTATTTCCATGATATGTCAATCTTCGGAAGGCTATATCTCAGATAAAAAAGGCCCGATCGGTGAAGGACCTAGTCTCCCAGGATCGCGAGGATCCAGACTGTCGAACGGCAACAAAATCTCGACTTCGAAAATGAGCCCGATTTTTGGCAAATTTAATGATGTAACCATCATGATTTTTTGCGAAAATCGTGAAAAAATTGATGTCCCTTTTTCTGATGGCAGTCGATTGGCAGGACTCTCCCGATCACGGAGAGACGTGCCGCTCCCAGATCGGCTGCCGTATTGCAGAGATATAGCGTGCAGAAGAAACCAGTATTTTCATAATATGCCAATCTTCGGAAGGTTATATCTCAGTTAAATAGGGCCCGATCGGTTTAGGACCTAGTCTCCAAGGATCGCGAGGATCCAGACTGTCGAACGGCATCAAAATCTCCACTTCGAAAATGAGGCCGATTTTTGGCAAATTTAATGATGTAACCATCATGATTTTTTGCGAAAATCGTGAACAAATTGATGTCTCTTTTTCTGATGGCAGTCGATTGGCAGGACTCTCTCGATCACGGAGAGACATGCCGCGCCCCGATCGGCTGCCGCATTGCGGAGATATAGCGTGCAGAAGAAACCAGTATTTCCATGATATGTCAATCTTCGGAAGGCTATATCTCAGATAAAAAAGGCCCGATCGGTGAAGGACCTAGTCTCCCAGGATCGCGAGGATCCAGACTGTCGAACGGCAACAAAATCTCGACTTCGAAAATGAGCCCGATTTTTGGCAAATTTAATGATGTAACCATCATGATTTTTTGCGAAAATCGTGAAAAAATTGATGTCCCTTTTTCTGATGGCAGTCGATTGGCAGGACTCTCCCGATCACGGTCCCAGATCGGCTGCCGTTTAGCAGTCTATAACTTGAAGAAAAAACCAGTATCTTAATGACATGCAAATCTTCGGAAGGCTATATCTCGGACAAATAGGGTCAGATCGGTGAAGGACTTACTTTCCCAGGATCGCGATGTCAGCCGGTCAGGCGCCTGGAGTTGACAGCCGTCAAGCGCACACTCGCTCATATGAACCGGAAGATCAGAAGGGTGAAGCTTCTCGTAAGCGATGGTGGGCATATCGGAGTCCGCTGGCATGCAAAGGGTCTTCCTGGCCACCGGTGGAGGCGACCTGCTAAAATGAAAGGAAGAGGTAAATAAAGTAAATTAATAAATAATAGCTTAATAACTGTACCTGGCGAGGTAAGAGAAGGGGATCGCGACAGAGCAGTTTGTGGCCAGAAAACGTCTCGGCCAATAGAGCTGGAGGATACAGAAATAAAAAAAAGGGCGCGTGCGCCAACTGATTTAAGTGGGAACATCAACAGAGCAGCGCAGGACACGGGAAAGCCTCAGGCCGCTTATCCGGAGAAATATATTTACAATTCGTAATCTTTATTGGGAGCGTGGCGGTAGCCGATAGCCAGACCCGAAGACCCTGGGATGTAATCAAGAAAGTTCGTTTGCGACATGTTCGGTGTATTGTATGGTTAGTGTGCCCCCACTCTTGCCAATTATCATTTCTAGCTCACACACCTTGCCAATTGTATATATTTCATAGTATTTTCCAGTATTTTTGAAGACGCGTTATTTACTCTCCCTCTTGTTTAATGCACCAATGTAGAAATTGTGTAGAAGCGTCACTTACAGCCATAAAAATCTCAATTTGTTCATTATTTTGGAAAAAAAGGAATGTAAAAATGTGAAAAACGGAGGTTTTTCACATTAGCGCTTCCATGAAAAAAGTCGGGCAAAAGTAGGTATCGCTTTTGGTAATTACATACAAATGTATTTAGCGTGTAGTTACCATGTAATGTTCTTTATTTAATGACATTTGTGGTTGACTGTTTTTGCTTAAACCTTATTTTATAAGCAATGCAATAAAGATGAAACCTTAAATTCAACCAGTCTTGTAGGAAATTAATTTAGTAATCGGATAAAATGATGAGCTTAGAGCTGAGGGTCTTAGCTGGCTAGTAATATTGAACCGAATATCAAAAATCAGGAATATGATGCAATTTGAATACAAATCAATCGTCAGTATATTTACGGTATATTTTTAAATTTGTGACGTATTCGGTACACACACTGGTGTTTACGTAAAAGCCGCAATAATTGATCATTTTTTCAATAAAAAGTTGTAATTAAACGAAAACAAACCACATGGCGGCCAGCTTGACGCGTTTCTTGGAGCGCAGCCAACGAACCACGCACGCGGCGCTGAGCAGTGTGCGTCTTTTCAGCAACAGTAACCAGCAACAGCCGCAGCCAGAAGTGGAGGACGATGAGGGTAAGCAACTATTTGCTTACTCCATAGTAATAATAATTATGCTTTTCACTAACCTTTTCGCAGAGTTCCGTGTGCTGAACCTGCGTCCAGTTAAGCAGCAGTTCCAGAGGAGGAGGGACATCAAAAGGGATGATGTTACACCGCCCCGAACCACACGCATGGCTGTCGATCAGGACTGGACGGCGGCCTGGCCAGGTCCGCGCTCCTTCCATCCTGCCAGTGTGCCGTTGCCACTGCGACAGGGCTTCACGGAGCGCGGTGCAGCGGCGCCCTCCAAGTTTGCCAATGCGGAGCTGATGAAAATTCCAAATTTTCTGCATTTGACGCCTCCGGCGATTCGTCAGCAGTGCGAGGCCATTAAGAAATTCTGCACGCCCTGGCCGAAGGGTCTGGAGACCAATGCCAAGTGGAGGACCCACTTTCCCCTAGAAGTCATCACCACAGACTACTGTCAAAGTCTGCCCACGGTTCGCAATCCAGAGGCACGGCGCGTCACCGTCTCGTTAAAGCTGTCCGATCTGAAGTTTGACGACCATGCAAGAGACAAGTTCCTGCGTCTCGTGGGGGAGCGTTACAACAAGGAGACGGACGTGCTCACATTTGTGACCGATCGCTGTCCGCTGCGAAAGCAGAACTATGACTACGCCCTGTATTTGCTCACGGCCTGTTACCACGAGTCCTTCATCACAGAGCCCTGGGAGGCGACCAAGTCCGAGGCTGACATGGAGGTGTATCTGTTCGAGCGGAACCAGGCCAAGCGCTCCACCGAGGCCATCCTCAATTGGAATGCCGCGGAAAATGCACAGAAAAAGTCTCCCAGTGCCAGCTATGCGCAGAGCGTGGAGCAACTAATAAACGAGGGCGAAAATGAGTACAACTTGGCCAAGTACAAGGAGGAGGTAATGAAGATGTTGAATGTTCCGACGCAGTAAGAATTAACCAATTGGCAATAAAGCAACCTTTGTTGAAATAAAGATGTAAAAGATATCGTGGGGTGGTTTGATTTTACCGTGGGAGGATAGGATGGGTCTACAAGAAGAGTTTACAATCAGTATTATTTTCCGCGGCTTAATTCAAGTTGTTCGTCTGTTTCAATATAGGGGGTTAAGTGGGCTAAGCTATGTACGAACCTCACCTAGCCTTCATGGTATGTTAGTCGAAAGGGGTGGCTTCCACCTTGCATGCATGGTATGGTTAACAAGGGTGATAAAACGTTTCAATATTTTTCGATGCAGGCGCCTGGATGCAAAGACCGATTTTATGACTTATTTGTACATTTAGTAGATATGCAAAGAAGGTCTGTTCAATTTTAAAGCTATTTCAATGAAATTTTGCAGATTATGGTCATTTTACTGATACCGAGAATATGCAGGAATCTAATTAAATGCATTAATATGTCAAAAATATGTCAACGCGAGACAAAAAAGCTATTAATTAGGGGCCGAAGCAGCTTTGAAAACAGAATTGTAACATATATTCAAGGAAATAGGGTATACAAAATTGTATACTCTATAAATATGTTGTTTATGTGTAGAAAATGTGTACGTACCGTGTAGTTAGCATGTAGAAATAACAGCTGATGTTTGTTTGTGAAGTTTCGTGGACGTGGACGTCAACGACACTTTGTTTGTTATTCAAATTAAGTTTTCCGTTTAGTATAAGTTTGTTACTATACAATTTTGATTTTTCGAAGTTTCGAAATATTAAAAATTTAAAATTATTAACAAGTTTACAAACTATAACATATATCATTACGTGTATTTGATATCGTACGAGGTAAGTGCTGATTGCTACGCATTCGGTAAATTTGGCCCGTCGCCGGAAGTTCCTCGAGTGCTCTGCACTGCTTTTATCTCAACTTTAGTTTCAATTTGGTAAAAATGCCTTTGCAAGCGGCGACAAGCTACTGCCTCAGTAACAGCAACAACAAGAACAAGCAGGGCGCGCTTATCGGCGACTCGTGTTGAATGTGTAGTTGCTGGGATCCCTCGCCAAAGATATAATTATTTATATATACGTTCTTGTACATGACTATGTGTCTGTTTCTAGTTTGTCTTTGCAGCCAGTCGTTGTCAGGTCTGTCGCCCACGTTTCAGTTTGCTCTTGACGACGGTACCACATCTAGCTGCATCGGCTGCTCCAGCCAACACCTGAGCTAACACACGCCAACAACTGCCGTGCCGTGCCGCGCCGTACGCCAGCGTAGCGTGGCTGCCTATGCCGTTGAAGCCACCGCCCTGACACGTACACGGCGTATGCAGTGACAGGAAGGAGGATCTAAGGAGCCAGAATGCGGAGGCCCAACTTCAAGTGGATGGTCAAGTCCATCCTGGTGCTGCTGATATCGCTCACCCTGCTGGTGCTCATTACCAGCTGGATATCTTCGAGCCCCTACACCAACCGGCCAGTTCATCACGGCGTCGAGCCTCAGCCCGAGAAGGCAGCGCTTTTGGGTCAAAAGGCCGCCGCTGTGAACGAAGATACAGTAGAACGTATTCAGCCCATTCATGTCGAAGCGCTTAAGCCCCGACAACAGGCGGAACTAGAAGCAGGAGCCGAAAAAGAACTTGACCCCGAATCAGATTATCCTGACGAAAAACCCAAACGGATGCGGCCAAAGAACGACGAATATGGCCAGCAGCCTGAGCAAGAGATGCACCTGAAGCCACATGACCAGCAGAACGTCGTAAAAGATTGGCACGACTACGCGGCGATGGATAAAGATACTTTGCGCGTTGGTATCGGGGAAGGGGGCAAGGCGGCCAAACTGGAGGATGAGGCGACGCTAGAGCAGGAGCGTAGAATGTCCTTGGAGAACGGCTTCAATGCTCTGCTCTCCGACTCCATATCTGTTAACCGCTCGCTCCCCGACATTCGCCACAAACTGTAAGTAAAGTAAAAGCAGTAAAGGTCCACCCATCACATAACTAACCAAGTAATGTCCTTATAGCTGCCGCCAGAAGGATTACCTGGCCAACCTGCCTACTGTCAGCGTTATCATCATTTTCTATAACGAGTATCTGAGCGTTCTGATGCGCTCCGTCCACAGTCTGATCAATAGATCGCCCAAAGAGCTGCTCAAGGAGATAATTTTGGTGGACGACTTCAGTGATCGCGACTATCTGCACGCAGAGCTGGAGCTCTACATAAAGGAGCACTTCAGTAAAATCGTTCGTGTGGTGCGTTTGCCCAATCGCACGGGCCTCATTGGAGCGCGTTCGGCCGGGGCACGAAACGCAACCGCGGAAGTGCTCCTCTTCCTCGACTCACACGTGGAGGCCAACTACAATTGGCTGCCACCGCTACTGGAGCCGATTGCCAAAAACAAGCGCACAGCTGTCTGTCCCTTCATCGACGTCATCGACCACGCCACCTTCAACTATCGCGCCCAGGACGAGGGTGCACGCGGTGCCTTTGACTGGGAGTTCTACTACAAACGACTGCCGTTGCTGGATGAGGATCTAAAGTATCCCGCCGATCCCTTCAAGAGTCCCGTCATGGCCGGAGGCCTTTTTGCCATATCCAGGGAGTTCTTCTGGGAACTTGGCGGCTACGACGAGGGCCTGGACATCTGGGGCGGCGAACAGTACGAGCTGAGCTTCAAGATCTGGATGTGCGGCGGCGAAATGTACGACGCACCCTGCTCCCGCATTGGACACATCTATCGTGGCCCTCGCAATCACGTACCCAGTCCCCGAAAGGGTGATTACCTGCATAGAGTAAGTGGAATCTGTTTATAATGGTATTAAATCTCATCGGGGCCTTCCGTTGCAGAACTACAAGCGAGTGGCCGAAGTCTGGATGGATGAGTACAAGAACTACCTGTACGACCATGCTGATGGCATCTACGACCGCATCGATGCCGGAGATCTGACGGAACAAATGGCGATACGCAAAAAGCTAAAATGCAAATCCTTCAAGTGGTTCATGGAAGAGGTGGCATTTGACCTGATCAACAGCTATCCGCCCGTAGATCCGCCCACCTTTGCGCTCGGTGCCATACAGAATGTCGGAGATAAGCGCCTATGCATAGATACGATGGGACGCCGAAAACACAAACGGATGGGCGTGTATGCCTGCGCTGAGGACCTTAAAGTGCCACAAAAGACACAGTTCTGGGAGCTCAGTTGGAAGCGCGACTTGCGGCTGCGTCGTAAGAAGGAATGCCTGGACGTCCAGATTTGGACTGTGAATGCGCCCGTCTGGCTCTGGGATTGCCATTTGCAGGGGGGAAATCAATATTGGTCCTACGACTACCACACACAAACCATCAAGCACGGCCGGGATGGGAGGCGGTGTCTGGAGCTGCTGCCCTTCGCCCAGGAGCTGGTGGTGAACAAGTGCAACACCAGTAATACGTTCATGAAGTGGAACTTTGGCTCCTTTAATAAGACGGCACTAGACAACTACGACAAGGATCTCGTCCTGAATCTGGATTGATTGACTCAACTCCCACTTGCCATGTACTTAACAGCTCGATGTAAATATCTAGGCTAATCTATATATACAAACATACTATATATACATACATATATGAAGTAGGTTGTAAGATAATTGGCCAATTTACTACGACTTAAGCGCACATTCCAATGCTGCATTAAACGAGACTATATATACAATATACAAAAATATACATACAACATACAAATATGTACATACACTCGTACCGTACCTATACGAGGATTGTGTTCACGTGGCTGCCAAAACTCATTAAATTCAGTATGACAGGAGGACAAGAAAAATGCACATGAGCGAGTGTAACTTTGTTTTCGTTTTATTTAATATTAATATCTGTTTGCTTTCAATACGCGTACTTTAAATAAATATAATTTATGTTTCCTCCTACTGCTCCTCTCCTCTCTCCACCGTAACTTCTTCACATTCTGTATATGCTGTATACGGTATACAATATACGGTTATCAGAGTCGTCGCGTATTGTGTATCGTCTTACAATATGTATTCATGTATGTATCTTCTTCTCTGACATTTGCACCGGGCGAGCGGTGTGCCGTGCCTTATCTTTGTTCTGCTCTGTTCTGTTCTGTTCTGTTTTTTTATGTTATGTTCCGTCCTCTTCTGTTCTATACTCGCTTATTACCTATGCTTCAGTGTTAATTGTTTTTCTGCTTTATCATATGCCAATATTTATAGTATATATGGGTGTGTATATACTGGTGTATGTATATGCAGCTATGTGTGCTGCGCGCCCCGCAAAACTCAAAAGCCTTTCGAGGATCTATGGTGTTTGTTTGTTTGTGTGTAACTTAATAAATGGCAAAGGATTTGCTTTTATTTGAAAATTAAAAAAAAAAAAAGCATTTACAAACTATAATAGTTGTTGGCTCGCATAATCAGTTAATCAATTATCATAATTTACGGTTAATATATATATATACTATATATATATTTTTATAAACATTTAAATATTTATCAAAACATGTTTTTTCTTGTTGCTCAAAAGTCTTCTTCGCTGCCTTACATTTACATTACATTACGCGTACATTCCACATGCAAAAGTACGATCTCTTCTCCGTCAACTCTCGGTTTCCGTCTCCGTCTCCGTCGGCGTTTCCGTCTACGTCTCCGTCTGCGTTTCCGCTTCCGTTCTTATAGTACTAGTTCGTCAAATTATAGAAGTAAAGTACGTATTATTTTCAATAACCATTTTTGTTTGTTTTTTTTTTTGTGCAAAATATATGTATGTATATGTATGTGGGTTGTGTCTACACTAATTTGATTTGAAATTCAGTTGCGCTGCCACATTTTCATTTTCATTTTCATTTCCATCTTCATCTTCATTTCATCCTAATTTTTGTTTTTTTGTTTTTTGTGTCTTTGTGTTTTGTTTGTTTGGATGGATACAACAATTACATTACAAATGAGTAGGCAAAAAATTAGTTAATTTATAGTAGTTGTTGTTTTTGTTGTTGTTGGTTGTTTAGTGCTTAATACTTGATTGGTTTCGAGTCTTTTTGGGTTTTCGTTTACGTTTCCTTTTTGCCTTTGAAATGAAATCTCGCCTTTCTTGCCTTTCTTTACCATCCACACTTACAGCTCTCACTTGGGAAAATCATAATAACTACAGTAAAACCTTTTGCTTTGCGATCATTGTTATTTTTTTTTGGTCGCATCAATATCAATAAATATATATGTAACTGACACGTGTGTTTGTGTGGGTGTGTGTGTGTATTTTGCTTATACTAAGATTAAATTACGATTAAAGTTACAAAAAAAATGTCTTGCTGCCTTACATTTCCTCAGCTTTAGCTTTAATGCCGCCCACACTCGCGCGCTCTCTCTCTCTCTTTCTCTCTATATCTCTCTCACTCTCTGCTCAAAAAATAACTGATCTTTCGTCTCTGGCCCTGCTGTCTCCTCTGCTTTGGGTGTGGTGTGTGGATTGGAGTTAACGGTTAATCAAGCAGTCCAAATGAAAGCCTGCTCTGCTTGAGCGTCCGCAAGGGGAACAGCCTCCCATTTGTCTTTGGAGCAATTTGAATCCGATTGGCACTGGCCACGCAGCCCGAGCACCAAGGGACAGACAAATTGTGGGAACTTGGGTGGAGCTGTACTCTTTCTTTTTCTCTTGTAGTGTAGTATAGTGTGGTGTAGTGTAGTGTAGTTCATCGACTTGGCTTCTCTTCTTTAACTTTTTTTTTTTAGTAAAAACTGTTTCTGTTACCAACTATGTATATTGTTTTTGTGTGTGTTGCGAAATTCTTTACGTTTTTCTAGTTGCTTTAAAAAAATTGTTTATTTGTACTTTTGGCAATGATCTTTTTTTGTTTAACTTCCACTAACTCTTAGTATTTTCCTTTTGTTTCTACTCGCAAGAGAAACTCAAGCAACGTTTCATTAGCATTTGCTGTTTTATTATTAGTTTTAGTGTGTGTTTTGTTTTGTTTTACTTTGTTTTCCTTTAGTATTCGTTTTTTTTGTTCTGTAGTTTGTTTGTTTGTTTGTAGTGTGATTGTTTCGTTAAGTTTCGTTTCGTCTTCACTCCATTCTCCGTTCATTCTTTTAAACATAGAAAAAAAAAACTACTAATTTACTCGTAACATAAGTGGATGCCGGCTGTTGGCTGCTGGCTGCCGGCTGTTGTCGCCGGGCTTAAGAAACTAAAGTTGATAGATTTATTAAACTAGCTGCATGTTCTTGTGGTTGATTTTCTTCCAGTGTGTAGCTTGGGGTGTGTATGTGTGTGTGTGTTGGTGTGTGCTGTGGAATGGTGGACTGGCAGCGCCAACTCTCTTTCGCATTCTTTCTCCTGCTGCTGCTTACTCCTTACTCTCCCGATCTTCCTCTCCTCCTCCTCCTCTCCTCGTATGGCACACGAAATCAGACGCATATACAAAAATAATTTACTGGGTTTAGCTTTGAGAGAATTTTCAGTCATTGTGTGGGACTTAAGATTAGAGCGGCGGTGCTTGGGGCAGCAGTGGAACTGGAACTGGAACTAGAACCGCACCCGGTTCCCGCCGTTGCGGGGAGTGCTGCTCCTGAGGATGATTCTGATGCTGATGCTGTTGCTGTTGCTGATGCTGTTGCTGCTGATGTTCACCAGTAGAATGATCTGCCGAGCCGCTGATAGGCGGACAGGTTCAGGTCTGCTGCTGCTGCTGCTGCTGCGGCGGCGGCGGCTGCTGCTGCTGCTGCTGCCCCGCTCCTGGCGTGGGAGCCTGGCCACCCTGGCCATTCCCATTGCCATTGGCGCTGGCGCTGTTGTTGGCGCTGCCATTCGTGGACGAAGTCGGACTGCTATTGCCCTCCTGATAGGGCCCCGTAACCACACAAGGATGCATAGGAAACAGGGTCGTCCACGATGTTGTTGTTAGTGTTGGTGCGTGGAGGGCAACTTTCTCGTTTTTTGGCTGCTGTTCGTTCGACTGTGACTTCTTGGCGCTCGCGTCGGCGCTGCTCTTCTTCTTCTTGCTGCCGCTGGCTCCGTTCTTGAGCGGCTGTCCGTTCTCCTTCTTGATGGCGGAGGGCGGCACGGGGGCCAGATCGTCGTGGCCCAGCATCGCGTCGTCCAGGTCCAGGTCGTCGTCCTCGCCGGCGGCCTTCTTCAGCAGACGCTCGCGCTCCTCTTTGGCTTTGTTGTCGAGGTCCGTGTTGATCTTCTTCACCCGCATCTTCTCCTCCCACTCGTCGATGCCGTGCCGGGAGCGATTCAGGTTGCGGTGCTGGTAGAAGATCAGCGTCATCCGCGTCGGATGGTGGCGGTCTGGCCGCCGCACGGCCGTCGTCGCGTGCATCTCGTGCTTGGCGCACTCGATCAGGACGCTGCCGTGATTCAGCGCGATGGCCACGCCCCCCATTTGGGGATCCTGGAAGGCCTCGATGTTCTCATTGATCTCGGCCACCTCGCCGATGGGCTCGATCTTGCTCGAGTTGGTGCTGACTGGCGACGCCGTGGGTCCCGCGGGTCCCCCTCCGCTTCCACCCCCTCCCGTTCCACCCAGTCCGCCTCCTGCTCCCGAGCCCGCGCCATTGGCATCGCTGCCCGTCGAGTCGCCGGGCGGCGGCACCGACAACGGCGTGGCCACTGTCGGCTCCACCGAGGGCGTTCCCATCTGGCCGACAGCGCCCACAGCTCCGTTGAGATCCGGCAGAATGGTCTGCGGCGGCGTGGCCGCCAGCTGCTGCTGCTGCTGTTGCTGCTGCTGCTGCTGTTGGTGGTGCAGTGGTGTGGGCGCCGTGATCGAGGGCTTCTGCAGTCCTGCGATCGTCGGCGCAACGGCCCCGTGCGACGCTATCAGCGTTCCGCCTCCTCCGGCGGCGGGATTCGCCGCTCCGTAGCCGGACGCTGTCTGATGGTGGCCGTACACGTTCCAGTTGGGCGACGGCGGTGGCGGCGTGGGCGGCGGTGTCTGCTGCGGCGGGTACATGCCGTACGGCGAGTACGCCTGGTGGTGGTAGCCGTAGTTGTAGTTCATGTTCTGGTACGCATCGTAGGCGGAGTACGCCGAGTGCGGGGGCGGCGGCGGCGGCGGGTACATCTGGTAGTTGTTGGCGTACTGCGCCGTGTACTGGTAGTCGCTGGGCGGCGGCTTCGGCTTGACAAATCCTTCTTGCGGATGGTGCGGGTGGTGCGGGTGGTGTGGATGGTGGTGCGGCGGATGGTGGTTGGTGGCGGCGGCAGCGGCGGCGGCAACGGTGGTGAGTGGTGCGAGATTAGTCATGGGTTGCATGGCTGTCAAAGCGGTTAACTTACTCTCGGCCACTAGGCTGTGGTTCACCAGGGTCGTCGAGTCCGGGTTCTCCTCGCTGATCATGCGGCCCTTCAGCTCCACTCCCTCTACGCCTCCGACTCCTCCCACTCCCACGCCCACTCCGGGTGGCACACCTCCCACTCCTGTTACGGCGCTCTGCTGCTGCTGTTGCTGCTGCTGCTGCTGCTGTTGCTGCTGGTGCTGTTGCT
This sequence comes from Drosophila pseudoobscura, assembly GCF_009870125.1. Classification (NCBI taxonomy): domain Eukaryota; kingdom Metazoa; phylum Arthropoda; class Insecta; order Diptera; family Drosophilidae; genus Drosophila; species Drosophila pseudoobscura. Next base: position 65,654,835 of record NC_046683.1, on the reverse strand, counting down.
GCTGCTGCTGCAGGCTGTCCGTACCCGGACCCGTGCCCGTGCCCGGCAGATGGGTCACCGCTGTCGGGGTCAGGTTGTTGTAGCTTGGCACATAGCCGTTCGTCGCATCGTGCTGCGAGGCCGTCGTGGTGGGCGTGATTGGGGGTGGCCCTGTGGCAGGCGCTCCTCCTCCTCCCGCTGCCAAAAGTGTGGACGCGGCCGTGGCCGAGGGCGGCGTCACCGTGTTGTGGTGCTGCGCCGTCAGTTGGGGCTGTGCCGTGGGCGTGTTCGGAGTGAGGGGCGGAACACCAGCTACTCCGGGGGGTCCTCCTCCCAATCCCGGAGGTCCGGCCTGGGCGCCCATGCCCATGGCGTGCGGCGCCGGCCAGTTGCCGTAGTAGTTGCGCGAATCGATGTAGGAGCCCGTCTGGTAGTCGTAGGAGTAGGGCGAGTCCAGGACGGTGCTCGAGATCTGGTTGGACTGCAGCTGGGCGTCCGTGAAGGTGTCGATCATGGTGGCCATGTTCATCAGGCTCGAGTTGGAGCTCATCAGCTGGCCGGGCTGCTGCTGCTGCCCGGCGCCGGCAGCGCCAGGCGGTGCACCCACCTGACTCACGCCCGCGCCGTTGCTGGCGTTCGGATTGGCGCCGTGCACGGGCGGAGTGCTGAAGGCACTGCCCGCCGGGCTGGGATTGTTCGTTACTGGGGTCTGGCAGCGGGGCGAGGGCGTCGATGGGGGCGCCGAGCCCGGCGTGGAAGCGCTGGAGTTGTTCGACTGATTGGACTTGGCTTTGGACTTGGACTTGGGGCCGCTTCCTCCGCCGTTGGCATTGCCGCCCGTGCCCGCTCCGTTCTCCTTCTTGATGTGCGCCCCGCCCAGGGCGGGCGGACTGCTCTGCTGGGACTGCGTCTGCGTCTGGCCTGCTCCGTTGCTGGAGCTGCTCTGGCTGTTGGCGTCCCCGGCGGCGTCTTGGTCCCCGTCCGGGGGAGCCGCCTCGTCGCCCTCTTTGCGCTTCTTTCCGTGGCGGCGGCAGGGGATCAGCGGCGTGGATCGGACGCGTACTTCGCAGGGGAATCTAGAGGGAGAGGCGCAGGGAGGAAGGTTGGAGATAGAAGGATAGATCTGTTAGCAGTGGTCGGGGGGCAGAAGGCGGAGCTGCTGCTCAAAACTCAACGCTACACTCACTTGTCCAGCATTTGCACCGCTCCGGTGCGGTGCTTGTCCCGCTGACCCTCGATGCTCTCGAACTCGTCCGTGCCGTCCATCGTGTAGAGGGGCAGGACGTGGAACTGTTCGTCGTCGGGCAGGCGGCTGTCCCGGTTGCCGGGCTTCAGCAGGGCCACATGGACTGTGCACCCGTCCTGCATATTATGCAGATCCCGATGCGAGTGGGCGCAGAAGTCGAGGCAGGCCGTTACGCCCGAGAAGGGCTTGCCGGGCTCCAGGCCGAGACGGCAGTCCGAGGCCTCTCCCTCGTACTTGGTTTGATTGTCGTAGGAACGCGGACAGACCTGCTTGAAGACGGGCGCCAGGAGCGTGGCTATCAGGTTCATGTGGTCCTCGATGGCCGCCTCCTCGCTCTTCACCGACAGCCGGAACTTGCGCACCGTCTTGGACCGCGCGTACTTGCAGCCATTGTAGTACATCGACCACGAGCACCCGAAGCTATACGACGCCCCCGATGTCTCCGGATCGAGTCCTGCGTTGGACGAAAGTAGAGAACCTATTAAATGAATGCCCAAACCCTGGAGCAAGGGGCCTCCTTACCTTGGCAGGCACAGGTGCGGTTCTCGTTGGTAGCACAGCGTCGCGTCGTGGGCAGGCCGTACTTGTTGAGCTTGGGGATCAGGTTCTTGTAGGCATTGTCTGCCTCCAGCCGCGGCATCCCGTCCCAGGCCACCATGCAGACCACAATGTAGGCGGCTATGCACCTGAGAGGAGGAGGAAACAACAGCAATGTGTCAGGGGGTGTCTGGGCACGGATGTGAGGAGGTGGCTTACCTATGACCCGGTCGCTTCTTGACCACCACCAGGATCTTCTCCTCGAGATCGGCCCTGCGTATGACCCACTTCGCCACGGGGCAGCCCTGCGAGGTCTTGCCCTCCTTCCCGGTGTAGACGATCTTCTCGATGCGCAACTGCCGGCCCGTGAGCTGACACCGATCCTCGAACTCACGCCGCAACTCCATCAAGGAGGAGGCCGTTCCTAGAGAAGAATAACCAACGGATTAGTTAAGGCTTAAGTCTCTTTTGCGCCCCGCCAAGGACTGTGTATATTGTTCTGGGGATTGGATTCTGGGGACCCACTACCGACTACCGACTAGAGAATGAATGCTGGAGACTGGACTCACCAAGGTGCGTGTAGTAGGTGCCCGGCTCGGGCGGATTCTTGTCGGACTGGAAGCACTCGCACTCGGGTATCTCCGTCTTGTTGCCCTTCTCCAGGCGATCCGTGGTGTCGAACAGGGGATTGATCTTCTCGTGCTTCACAATGATCTCGGGTATCTCGTCCGGCTTCTGCTTTCCCTTTGCCTTCCCGGCGCCGCCCTTCATCCCGTTGTGGGCGTCCACCAGCTCGTCCTCGTCGAGGAGTTCCTCTTTGGGCTGGATGCCCAGACCCAGGCAGGTGCCGTCCTTCAGATGCTCGGCCGTGGGCGGACGCGTTCCGCCTTGGCGACAGCACGAGAAGCCGTTGTTCAGCGGCTTGCCGTCGCCCAGATAGGTGTAGCCGCCTCCGCCGTGGCCGTGGCCGTGGCCCAGCATCCCCATGTCCTCCAGCTTCGGCTCCAGCATCCCGTGGTGACTGAGATGCGGTGGCGCCCCGTGCGTCAGGGCATAGCGATGCGGGGGAATGGGGTAGGCGTGGGCTGGTATGTCCTTCTCGTAGTTCGTGGGCAGCGGAATGATGCTGTTGGTGTCCGGCTTGCGGTCCAGCTCCAGCATGCTCTGCCCGTGCCCGTGTCCGTGGCCATGGTGTGGATTGTTTCCAGGTGGGGGCTTGCCCCTGCCACCGTACGTCGAGTGCTGGTAGCCGGGCACAAAGTTCTGCTGGAAGTTCTGCTGGAAGCTGGTCGCTCCGGCCCCATAGTACGCGGAATTGTGATGGTATCCGGCGTACTCCTGCTGCCCGTGCCCATGCCCATGCCCGTGTCCGTGGCCGTGCCCGTGTCCATGGCCATGTCCGTGCTGCTGCACCGGCTGTCCCTGGCCGTCGTTCTGGCAGAAGTCCGCGTACTGGATAAAGTTCTGGTAGTTGCGCTCGTAGCCCTCCATCTTGTTGGGCTGTCCGGGCGGACCACCTGGCGGCGGGGGCAGACCCGGCTCCGTCTTGATGTACTGGCCGTGGTACTCCTGGCCGGCGGCCGGATGCGGGTGCGGATAGTGGGCGCCCAGGCCCGGCTTCAGTCCACCTCCCGGATCCGTGGCATTCCTGTCTCTGTCAATCTCCGCTGCCGCCTCGGCGGCAGCTGCCGCTGCGGCCGCTGCCCGGCTCGCCTTGCTCCGACTCCGCGACTTCTTGGGCTGTGCGACAGGCGGAGGCGGCGGCGGGACCTGGGCCAGCGGCAGTGGCGCTGGATGGGCCACCGGCTGCTGCGGCGGCAGCTCCGCGTGGCTGATGGTCGTGTGCTGTCCTGGCTGGTGCTGCTGCAGCTGCAGCTGCAGCTGGGCATCCGCTCCCGGATAGCCGCCCCCGGCCACAGTCGGCTTCTTAAACGACTGGGCGTGGTGCGGCTTCCAGATGTGATCGCCACCACCTCCGATCGGCTCGGCAGCGCCCGGTCCCGCCGCCTGCTGCTGCTGCTGTTGTTGCTGTTGCTGCTGCTGCTGGTGGGATGGCACGTTGCTCGGTCCGTTGGCGCTCAGCGCCGCCTCGGGCCGGAGGTGGTGGCTATACGATAAAAAATGACCGGTCTGCTGGTGCTGCTGCTGCTGGCTCTGGCTCTGCGGCTGGGTGGCGGCTGCCGCTGAGACTGCGCCCTGCAGCTGGTGGTCGGGCGGCGGATCCTTGGGATCGCTCTTCCTCATGATCATCGACTTGATGCGTGTGTTCAGGTGCACCCGCTCTCCCTGGGGATAGCCTTCGCCTCCCAGCTGCTGTTGTTGCTGCTGCTGTTGCTGCTGCTGCCAGTTCCAGTCCTGCATGGGCGGCGAGGAGAGGTGTCCCTGCTGCTGCTGCTGCTGTTGGGGCGCCACGTACGGCTGCAGTCCGTTGCCGGTGGGCGACTGGGAGACCAGGCGGGGCTGTTGCTGCTGCTGCTGCTGGATGAGGCTGGTCCGCGTCGGACTTTGGGGCACTGCCAGGGGCTGGCCTTGATTGGGGAGTGGTTGCATGGGCGACGAGGCGGGCTGGGCCACTGTGGCCGGGGGGGCGGGCGTGCTGGTGCCCCCGACGCCCGCTGCCGTCGCTTGCTGTGATTGTTGTTGCTGTTGCTGTTGTTGTTGCTGCTGCTGCTGCTGTTGTTGCTGCTGCTGCTGCTGGGGACCGCTGTAGTCGCCTGAATACCCGTTACAGTTGAGTGAGCGCGGCGGCACGCTGCTCACCCGCGGATATCCAGGCGTGTCGTTTCCCGACATCGTCTTGTTCAGATCGGCGCCCAGGTGCTGCTGCTGCTGCTGCTGGGACTGCTGTTGCGTCTGCTGCTGCTGCTGCAGGCCACCCACTCCGCCCACCGAGGACGAGGGCGGGGCCGGGGCCGTGGACACCTGTCCGGCGTAGCTGACGCTGCCCGGCGCGAACCCGGCGACGCTCTGGAGCCCCACCTGGTTGATGGCCGAGGGGGCCGTGGAGAGCTGCTGGCTCTGGAAGTCGTACCGCTGGACAGGGGCGGCGTACGGCGACCGGCCGTAGTTCGGATCGAAGCCCAGGCCCGTCTGCACGTACCCGTTCGAGGGGTAGGCGTACGACTGCGTCTGGAAGTCCAGCGAGTTGAGCGATGTGATGGCCGGGCTGTTCTGTGGTATCTGCTGTATGAACTGGTTCTGCCAGCCCTGCGACGGATCCGCCTGCCATGTGGGATAGAAGGCCATGGGTGCCTGCAGAGCCACGAAAAAAAAGGGAAAGGGATTAGAATTATTCTTTTCATTATCCAAATATATCATAGTTTACTACAGCTCCTCTCTCTCTCTCTATCCATTCGCTTTTCCATTCATAAATATGCAAACATTTTCGCTGCCACGAACCGCAGAGCGGGGAGGGGGGGCGGTTGGGCGTGCTGCCTCAATTGGCTTTTATAAATCATATTTTGTTTGCCCTAATTAGCCGAATTATGGGGGGGGACCCCAATGGCCACATTCTCATTCCGCCCTGAATAACATTGTTTTGTTTTATTGTTGCTCCCCCCGCAGTTTGTTGTTAATTACGCGCCTTAAATAATGCTCCTTTTTTTGTTGCTGTTCCGAAAACACAGGAAACCAGCGCCCCCCCCATCCCCCGCCTGCCTCCCCTGCACGGAAGGAAATAAAATGAAATCCACAGCAAGTCCCAGACTGAGAGACGGAGGCCCCCCAATCTCGCAATCCCGAAATCCCGCAATCCCCAACCCGTTTTCATTTGCATTTTTACGACGGCACTGAAAAAGTTATGAAAGTGAAAGCCCCAACAGGCAGGGGGGGGGGGGGGTGGCGGAGGGCGGAGAGAGGCAACAATAAAATGCCAAAATAAAATGCAACAATTAAAATACAAACAAAATTGTTAATAGTTCAACTGCTTCGAGTCCCCCTGCCCCAACCCCCCGCCCCCTCCTGGAAATATATTTATCTGAAAATACAACTGGAAATTTGTCTGTATTTTTGTGGGGCTTTATTTTGCAAAAGCATTTAGCAATCATTGATAAAAATCGACAAAAATCTTTATGAATGAATGCACGAATCTCTGCCTGTCTCTCCCTCTCGCTCGCTCGCTCTCTCGCTCTGTCCCTGTCTGTCCCCCCCTCTCCACCTCTCTCTGTCTGTAGTATACATAGTATCTATAGATATTTGTTGGTGTGTTGGTTTGTGTGTGTGTGTGTGTGTGCGTGTCTGGTGTCTGGTTCTGGGCGTTTTTTGTGTGTTTGCACAGCTGCAGCTGTGTGACGTGACGTATACGCAATGTTGTCCACACGAAACCGATGCGCTGCCAGGGCCAGGGGCAGGCACAGGCAGAGGCACAGGCACAGGCAGAGGCAGAGGCGAGAGAATTTATGGGTTTGTATTTTGTATTTTGTATTTTGTTGGGTGGTTGCAAACGGAAAACGAAATGAAATCAAATGAAATGGACAGAACAGAACAGAACAGAGCCGAACAGAGCAGAAATGGAACTGATTGACTAGCAACAGCACATGATGGCCCGAAGGTCAATGTTCAAAGGTCGCTGCAGCTGCTGTTGCTGCTGTTTTTAATTGCTAAATGAAAGGGAAATCGCAATGGAAATGGAATTGGAGCTGGAGCTGGAGCTGCAGTTTGGGGGCTTGTGGGATGTACTCACCATTGGCTGTTGCGGTTGATCCTTCATGGTTTGAATTTGTGCGGTTATCTGATGCTGCTGCTGTGGCAAATGTTGCTGCTGCTGCGACTGATGCTGCTGCTGCTGCTGTGCGTGTTGCTGTTGCAAGTGTTGCTGCTGCTGCTGCTGCTGGAAGTGCTGCTGCTGCTGCTGCGGATATTGCTGCTGCTGCTGTTGCTGTTGCGACAAAAGTTGCTGCTGTGTCAACAGTTGCTGGTGCTGCTGCTGGTATTGCTGCTGCTGTTGCGATTGGTGCTGCTGCTGCAAGCTACCTCCTCCGACACCTCCGGTGGCTGCAACTGTTGCTGTTGTGGTATTTGGCGATTGCTGCGGCAACAGTGTTGCTGCCGGCGATGGACTTAGACGGGGCGATGTGGCTGATGCAGCGGCTGCACTCAGTTTGTTTGCTTTGGTGGAGGTTTTGCGGGCGCGTGACTGCTGAAAGTAATCAAATAACAAAAACAAAGTCTCCGATTAGTCGATGCCACAAGCTGCAACCATTATGCACCATATACATATCTCCTATTCTATGCCCATATCTGCCACAAGCTCGCTTCTGCTGTTCGTTCTATCGAGGCGGCAGACTTGCAATTAGTTTAAAATATATTTTTAATTAAGGAAATATTTGCTGCTGGCGCAAATATTTTAATTGCCTGCCCGCTGCACCCCTCCTCCCCCCTCCTCCTTCTGCTTCTTCGTGCAGGAGAGACCCCATCCGATCGCATAAATTATGCTCGCTTCGTTCACATAATTTCAACTTGTTTTTTCGGTCTGCACGTGTACAACATGGCAACATGTACAATTTATGTGCCCCACGATTTATGTGCAATTTATTTGTGCAACAGCAACAACAACTGCAAAATGTTGCAAAAATTCATAGCTGCATCAACAGCTGCGGCTGCCGCTGCTGCAGCTCGGAACTGAACTGAAATATGTTGCACTCCCCATTAAAGGCTTTCAAAATTTATGTTCATAAAAGAGTGGCCCCTTCGTCGTCGTTGCTTTGTTTTTCCGTTTTTTGTTTTGTTTCTGTTTTGGGCTCGGGTTCGGGGGGATAGGGAAATCCTAAGGATGCATTCTCTTGTGGAAAAGTGTAAAAATAGTTGCCACACTGCTCGGGGTAGGGGCAGGGGCAGGGGCAGGTCAATCGATAGCGACACATGGCCACCAGCACATCCGAGTGCCGGGTATGTGAGGCGCCATGTGGATGGAATGCTTAAAAGTTTTCTTGCTAAAATGCACATGGGGGTGGGGGATGGGGGGCTTGGAGGGGGTGAAGCCTTAAAAGTTGGAAAACCTTTTTGCCTTGAGCTAGTTTCCCTCTGGTTTTGACATCAAATGTGGTGGAAATGTTGTGGCAAAAATAATGCAGATTTATTCATAATAGTTTATATTTTTAGATACATTCAATGGCAGGCCCGAAGCCCCCTCTCTGGCTGTAGCCATGACACGGTTGCACAATGAAAAAGTACCGAAACAGGCAGACAGTGTGACCAGCTGTTGGCACTAGCCGATAGCATGCTATCGCTTGATTTGATCGATAACAAAGGGACAAACGATAGCAGCAGCCGGAGAGAGCTCGAGCTCTTGCATAAATAAACATTCTTGAAGCAACAAATTCAACAAAACCCCAACGAACCAATCTTGTGCACAAATATTCTCGAATATTCTCGAATTTCTCGAATATTCCCTCTGAATATTTTGTTGGCTAATTACAAAAGGCACAAATCAAAAGTTTACCAAAAAGGCAAACCAACAACAACCGGCTGAAACAATAGACGGCCTGGTCTGGCCAATTAAAGTGGCTTAGATTCGGGGACGGGGGAGCATTGGGGTTTTGTGTAGACATAAATACAATTTGCATACACGGACGGACGGACGGACGGACGGCGGACACAACAGAATGGCAGTCAAAGCAAATCGTTTGTGCAAATTGGCTGCAATAGAATGATTTATATTTTACACATGTGTAAAATAATATTTGCCACCTTGACAGGCCCACTGTGAGTGTGTGTGTGTGTCGCCATATCCAGCATAATGCAATGCAAATAGATTCCACAGAGCTCGAGCTAGAGATGGCAGCAGATACGGCCAACTATCAGTGTGCTCAGGGTACAGTCCCGCACAGAATATCGAAGGTATAGCATCCTGGTATTCGATTTCTAGCTAGACCTCTTCCAGGAATACCATTTGTAGACCGATGATTACATTCTGAGGTTTGTACATATAGCATTCCCTATGGAATCCTTTGTTTTTTAGTATCCGTTATTGTTTCCCTTTCTATTCTGTGCTATTCTGTGCTATTCCGTGCTATTCTGTGCTATTTTCGTGCTTTTCTCGTGCCTGAAGTGGAGTTTTTTGCACCATCTCTAGATGGACTTCAAGTGCTTGGCTCCCACCGCTCTCTTTTTGTCCCAGGCCCCCCACCCTCCTACTTATCGGTGGGGAGCAGGTGCGACGAAGCAACCAAATATCTTGAGCACACAGAGTTGCGCCTGCCAGAGTGGAGGGGGAGGTCTCTCTCTCTCTCTCCCTCTCTCCAGCTCCTTCTTTCCTTTGCTTTCTAAAAATATTTGCATTGCAAACATCGAGATGTAGGAGGAGGAGGAGGCGCTGGAGGCGGAGGTGGAGGTGGAGAAGTGGCGGAAGCGCAGGTGCAAAAATGAAAATAAATTTGCACGCAATTTGAAATTGAAAATTGCCAATTATTTCTGCTTACATTTCCCTTTCTTGTTCTCCTTTTCTCCCTCGCTCTGTCCCCCCTGTCTCCCTGCCTCCCTGTGGCTTGTTTTTGAGCAAACAAGCGATAGATAAACATCTCTATACATATATGCATATACAATGTATGTGCCTCTCTCTCTCTGGAGGTATTAATTAAAGTTTTGCAAACATTGGGCAATACATTTGTATATTTGTATTTGCTCAGGCATTGACAGGCGCAAACACAAATGGAAAAACAAATGAAAAATCGTAAAAAGCGAGAAACAAGAGAATAAATACAGATACAAATATACATACATATGTACCTGCATACAGAAATGTTTTTCTAGTTTCTCCAGTTCTTTAAGTGCATTTTCCTTCAACCGCCACCCGCCACCCGCCACCCCCATCACCCCACACCCCACCCACAACCCACAACACTAGACATCCATGTATTTACCGAGTTCATAAAAGTTAATTAAATTTTTATGATACTATTTTGTATTTGTTTCTTGGTAAAATAAATAAAGAACCCACGAGAGAAATATGGCCTCGGGCGATAGGAGAGGAGATAGTGAGAGATTAGTGGCACTGCAGCTGATGGAGCAGAAAGAAGAACACAAAGAGGAATGGCTTGCCAGAGAGTCGATACTCGAAGCCTTTGATACCCTTGCCGGGCAGGGCAGAGCAGGGCAGGGCCATGGGCGGGTGTTTTGGGATTGCTATTAGGCTGGAATCAGTATCGTTTGAGCTCTTCTTCTTCTGCTCTACAAACATCTTTTCACAATCGTAATACCCTCCCTCACCCTCTCTCTCTATCGGCAAGGGTATATGCAGAAACAACAACGCGAGCGAGAGCGAGAGCGAGAGCCACGGGGCAATGAATGATGGCCCTGGGGGAGCCATGTTCCTGAGAGAAGAGCCCCCGCTCCGCTCTGGTCCGCTCCTTGCCTTGCCGCCTCCCCCTCCCCCTCCTCCGCCGTTCGCACAAAGTGTTGAAGAGAAAATTGCGCGCTGAGTAAACAGCAATTAGGTGCGTCTCTGTGTGCGTTTATCTTCGCTGCTGCTCGCGTGTGTGCACGCGTATGCGCGTGTCCATGTGTGCGTTACATTGCCTTGATAAGCAGCAGCAGCAAACGGCACGAAACGGCACGAAACGAAACGAAACGACACGAAAAACGAACAAAAACGAAAAGAAAACGTAGCGAAATAAGGTTAAGTAAAGGTAAAAACCTTGCTACAACATTGTATAGGCACTACGATGGTGTAGGTGGAGGTGTGGGGTCGGATCTTTAAGATACTAGAAATGTGAAATGTGAGGTTAGGCTCTGCCAAACATTGATCTCTGGGGAAGTCAGCTCATATATAATACTAATTCCAGTGGGGGTACAGTCCCACCCCCAACCAACTATCTTCCACACATTGATAAGAGGCCGGCCATATAACACCTCTCTCCCTCGCTCAGTGTTTCCCTCTCCCTCTCCCTCGCCAGTGCTCATAAATTACACACATAACAGGGTCTACTCCAACACTCGTATAATATAAATTATTTACATGTCCCCAAAGTCAAAGTCTGCTGATAAGGTCGAACAGAGGGTGCGAGAGGGACAGAGGGAGGGCATTAAAGCAAATCAAAGGCAAACGAAAAGAAAACACGGCGATTGTAAAACACAAAATGCAGCGGGCGAATGTAAATACAATTGTAAATAAATCAAATATTAGCTATCGTTTATTTCTTTACTGCGCCGGAGAGCTCTGTTTTATTTGCTCTAAAAACGTTATCAGAACTTTGTTTGTTCAACGGCAGGCCCGATTGGAAAATGTTGTAAAGATGTTCTTCAGCCAGAGCCATGGAGTCTCGATGAGCTTCGTTGGGTCGATCGGTAGGTCCAGGAAAACCCAGTCAAGGCAGAACTTAGTCTTGGCTTTCGTTTTGGATACGCTCCTGCGTGAACCTTCGGATTCGGATTTGCCCCTTGCTCAAAGTAATCGTTTGCAATTAAAGCAAATCTTTATCGGTAACGTTTCTGCATTTTCAGCAGAATATTTCATTGGGTCCCCCACACTGGTCCACACCCCACTTTTTCAGCATGTACCATTTGCTTTAACGGTAAATGCAATTCCTATGATTGCCTCCAGACATCCCCTCTCCCGCTCTCTCTCTCTGTCTCTCGCTCAGGACTGTGGAAAACACCTTTGGGGGCTGCTCAAATATTTAACTTGTATTTCGTATTCATGCTAATTTTGCATTTTCCACAATTTTCTCGCCCACCCCCCTCCCTCCCCTGCCCCACCGTCGTTTTTCCTGTTTCACTCTTGTGTGCTCTCGCTCTCCATCCCTTTCGAACGCCCTGTGTGCGCTCCTTTATTCCATTCCATTATCCTGCAGCACATTTTGCCTGGCTCTTGAGTTTCTTGCGGGCTTTCTCTGTCTGTCTGTCTGGCTGGCTGGCTATCTTCTGCCCCTACCACCCACCCACCCACACCCACCCACTCGCACACGTAATTGCAACTGCTCGTGTCGATGTGTGTGTGTGTGTGTGTGTGCCTGCATGTAATTGTACGTGTCGAGTGTGCGCCGTTGTGCAGGCTACAGTTTTTTTTTTGCCTTTTTTGCACTCCTTCCAGAATACACTTATTAATGAGAGTATTATGGCTTAACGGTATATAAGATCGGTTCACTTTAGAGCATAGCCCGCCATAGGAACTATCGGTTGAAAAGCTTTCCTTTATTCCAAAGAAATCGAACGATATTTATGACCCAAGCGAGGGCCATTGCTCATCAATGTTGCAAGGGTATCTAGTGCTTCGCCGTTCCGAAGCTTCCCTTCTTTCCTCTTTTTTTTTTTTTGGAACCTCTCCACTTCTGCCTGCCTGCCTGCCTGACTGCCTGACTGCCTTGTTAGCATGTGTCGAGGGTCTGTCTGTCCCGCTTTTGCTCCAGCTCCTCCATATTCCAACCCCCCCACTGCCACTGCCACTCTCTCTCTCTCTGTCTCTCACACTCTGCATGTGTGTGTGTGTGTGTGTTTTATTCAATTTAGCATTCAATTAGGCTGCAATTGTTCGTCCGTTGGCACTGCTCCTGTTCCTGCTCCGGCACTTGCATTCCTAAACAGTCTCGTCCTCGTCCTCGTCCCGTCTCGAATCTGCTGCTGGCTTTTGCCGGGGGCTGCTCTGGCTTTCAGGCAGAAACTACAACCGAAATAATCAACGCTTGAAATTTTCAACCAAGAAATGCTGAAGCTAACTCAATTTTCGCCTCATGCTCCCCGCTCCTGCCCCCCCGCTCCTGCCACCGCTCCTGCTCTGCCTGTCATTTGCCATGGTTAAAGCATCAATGCGTCCTGCCATCCAACCGTCAGTTCATCAGTTGCTCATTCATTTCCCGTTCATTATTTTGATTGAATATTTGCGATAAATTAAATTGGAAAGAGGCAGAGCGGCAGCAACAGCAGTGGCAGTGGCAGTGGCACTGGAAATATTTACTGATTGCCTGACTGTCAGGCCGAGAGAGAGAGAGAGAGAGAGAGTGGGAGGAGAGGCAGAGCACAGTAAAGAGGAACCCGCAAAGAGAGCGGAAGAGCGTGAGTAAATTATAATGCAATGCCGGGCACCGGTAATCAATAGAGCAAATATTTGCAAATCAGCCCCGAAAAAAATCAGAGGCAGAGGCAGGGGCAGAGGCGGAGGCAGAGAACAGAGAGTGCACCAGATATCTGAGGGGACATCCTGAAAAGTCATTTTCGAAATTGATGCTGGGTGTTATATAATGCATTTGCTGGGGCCCCGCCCCCGCCCCCGCTCCCTCGTCCGCCTGACAGCAGATGAAAACTTGTTTTGGGAAGCTCTCTCTCTCTCGCTCTCTCTAGCAGTCCCTCTCTTCTTTCTGCTTTCTGCTTACTTTTCTGCTCTTTTTATACCCTTGCGGGGTGGGGCATTGCCGAATGGCCAGGGCGGGCAGGAGGGTTTTCTGAATGTAGCCTCCATAACAGATTCAAATCCCACTTCGAGCTCCCGACTTATCAAAGCGGAGACCGAATGATCTTGAAGAGTATCTAAGACTTCGTTCCCCGAAGTCGGTCTTCCTTTCTCGTTTTTGCAACGTCAGCTTTTGTGCTGCTTTGTTGCCTCAGCTGTTGTTGTTGTTTCTGTTGTTGCTGTTGGTTTTGTTTTAATTATTGCCAGGCATGCCATTAATTTTGGCATGTCGAGTCGTTAACGAATTCCTTGGCAATTCTTCTTTCGCTCCCCCCCGCTCTCCTCTCTGCGCGTTTCCTTCTTCTGTTTTTTTTGGCACGCCATGGCATGCTTTATTATGTTCCCCCTGCCCCTACCCCGCTCTCTCTCTCTCTCTCACTCTATCGCTCTCTCGGTCTCTGTTTTCATCATTCCATCTCCTCCTCTGTTCCCGATTCTATTGTTCTGCTTAAAGCTTTATTTTCCGGCTCATTCTCTCTTCGGCTTTAATCTGCTTTTAAGCTGGCAACATTGCTAATTGAGCAAATAAATAACTATTTATGCCATGGCTCTCTCTCTGCCTCTCCCTCTTCCCCGCCCACATGATCGAACAGAAATGCATCCATCCGCGAGAGTCCTGTCCTCCCCGAGCAGCGGCAGCGGCGGTGGCGGCGGCGGCGGCACGTCGTGACAACAGTTAATTACAAAGTTGGCAGCGCGGAAACTGCCAACTGAACACGAACACAAAGCCAGAGAGGCCCCCAAAAAGCAGGCGATGCCATGCGGGGATAACATGCAACACGGCCCCAGCAGAGCCCCAGCAGAGCCGAGCAGAGCAGAGAGTGGCTGCTCCGGAGGAACGGAGAACACTGCAATAGCAATAGCAGCAGAGCAACAGAAAAGCAACGTCACAGGCAGTTAGACAGACATCGTACATGGCCCGGGAATGGGCACACACTCTCAAAACAAGTGACTGGATCACATTGTACAATAGAAAGTTGGTTTTGCAGATCTGGAATTGGGCACAGGGGCACACGGGCACAGGGGGACTCTACTTGAAGTCTCCGTGTGTGACACTAGTGTGAGAAATTTGTCATGATCCCAGTCGAAATTTCAATTCAAGTGGAATTGGAAAGGATGAAAGCTTCCCAACCTTTCATACGCTCTCTTTTACTCCCTTTTCTCTGCGTTCTAAGCTTTGGCTCTCTGGCTGGCTGGCTGTCTGCCTGTCCCTCTCTCTGTCTCACTCTGATGTGCGTGCATTGATTATTATTGCTCTTCCGAGGGCAGCTTCCACACAATAAAAGCTTCTAATTGCACAACAAAGCCCCTCAAGATCAGTGCAAGGCAAATTATGTTTATGGCACTTATGGCACTGCTGCATCTGACTTGATTAAGCCTCTAAGCACTTTGCATTTGAAATGCATTCCGAAAATTCGTAATTTGCGGTCGATTTTGGGGGCTGGGAAGAAGCTTGCAAATGCTCATAATATTAGGTCATTAATTTCGGCAGAAACTAGTAAAATATTCAAATTTACGAGTGTATTGTATATTGTATTGCTGTTGCTGTTGGCTGGCTGTTGGTTTAATTACTTGGCCAACAAAAGTGGTCGAAACTGAAGAGAGGCGTGGCAGCAGCAGCTGCAAAGTATAAACAATTATGCTAAAATGCAATATTTACGGGCCTCCTCGACTGTTATGCTAATCACGTTGTGTATGCATGTGTTTGTGTGCTGTAATTGTGTGCGTGTGTGCGTGTGCCTGTTCCTGTGCTGGCAGCAGAGAATGAGAAATCTGTCTCTGTGTGTGTCTGCATTGTGGATTGTATTTGCATACAAATTGCAATGTAGATGAAGAAGCAGCAGCAGAAGCAGCAAAAACCACAGCTACAGCAGCAGCGGCAGCGGCAGCAGCAGCAGCAGCGAGAGGAAAGGCGAAATTTCGGGGGTCGCAGCTGTGATACCCTTGCATTATATCATTATTTCTATGGCATCGTATGGTCATTTATTTCGCTTGGTTTGCGGTACATGCTGCTTTGAGTTCCTTCTCTGCCTGCCAATAATTTCCTCAAAATAATAATACCCTCTGCGCAATGGGTATGTATGAAAACAACAGCTACAGCAGATGGGTGCAGATGGGGAGTGAGAGGCAGCAACCAACAATGTCTCGCATAATTACAAAACTCCAACAGCAACACCAACAGCAACAGCAACACCCAACAAACACTAAGAATTTGCATGAATATGGTTATTTCTTTATGAATATAATTCTTGGGATATTGGGAGCTCCTCAGCTCCTCAGCTCTTCTGCTTCCCACTCCCACCCCAACTCCCCCGGGGGCCTGGCTGCTCTCCTTTCTTTTTTTTCATAATTGAGTAATTGCCATTACAGCACCACGAGTCGAGTACGAGTACGAGTACGAGTACGAGCATGTGCCCCTCCATTAAGTCAGAGAACAGAAATTGACTCAAGAAATACGTAAATTGTTGGCAGGTGCTGATGTTGCAGTTTCTCGAAAGTTGAAGTTGTTGCATTCAGACTGACATTTTTTGTTTGTTGCCGTGGATGTGTCGCCTGTGGATCCTTTTTAGCGGCACGCGATGATTTAATGCCTTGCGCCACTTCGTTTCCAGGCCAGGCCTCGGCAGATTTTAAATTATTATTATGCCAGGCCATAACAGCCATGACAACTACAACAATCAAGTAAACAAGAAAGACTTTTAGTGAATATCCGACTATGGAATACCTATTGCTAACCCAAACGACAGACAGTACCCTACGATCTATCGAATAGAAGCTCTATAAGGAAGAACAATCAGGGAACAAAGAAGTCCTTCTTCCTTCCGCCTGTCACTCGCCTCTACGGAACAGAATATACCCTCTTTACCGTGTATAAAAAGATAATTAAAAACTTGTCTTCAATTGCCATAAATCCACGTCAAAGAATCTCGTTCCCAAATTGCCCAATCCGAGTACGACTACGAGTACTCGGACAAATTTCGTTCTCTTTTTGTTCGCTCCGCTCTGCTCGGATCTGCTCTGCTTTCGTTATTATTTTTATTACAATCTCTTTGAAGCCTGAAAATTGAAGTCATTATTATAATACTAGTTTCTTGGGGGGGTTTTTTTTCTAGTACGACTTTAAGTATTTTGTTGCATAAACTAGTTTTGTGGCTTGGCCGCGATTTGGCCAAGTGGAAAATGTTTGCATTGGCAACACACACACACACACACGGACACTCGAGAGTACGTGTACAAGTATTTTCCCCCAGCCATGGCTCCTCCTCTATACGGTTATTAGATCAACTTGGCTAATTGCCTGCATATAGAGATGTATGCGGTGTGTGTTTTTTTTTTTAGCGTGCCTCAACTTTTAGCTGTCAGTGTAATTGCACTGCGGGGAATGACTCATGAATGGGGAAGCTGTTGCTTTTTTTTCTTCTTCTTTTTTTGTGGCTTAGCGGAAATACCACGCCAGCAAGTCAATTTGAATATTATCCATCTCTATTTGAACGCCTTTTCGAAGCTAACACACAAACATATGAGTCCACTAATAAGAGGCGGGGATGAGAGGCAGCTGGACAAATTAAAACAATGAATCACTTTTATCTGATTTCTGGATTCTGGAATCTGGATTCGACGGCGAGTGTGCGAATGAATGTCTCAATTTTGATGGGGCCCGCGAGTGTTTAGTCATTTAATGAGTAAATTGTTTTGCAAATCAAATGGAAGTCAAATTAAGCATTTCCAATGAATGGGCGGGCAATTCACATACAATATATGAATGTTTATATAGTATTGAGCAATTAAATCTCTTATTATTGTGCCCAAAGCAATTGCAAAATCAACATTTCAGAGGAGCAACTGTGCGTGTAATCTGCAAATGAAGTGCATCGCATCGCATCGCATCTGTCTGTTAAAATCATAATTTTAACCATTCGAAATTCTCGTCAATTGATTGACGGAAGAATTTTGAGGGAAGAATCGAGTTCCATTGATTGTTAATAAAACGAGTTTTGCGTGTGTTACGTTACGTTTTTCCCCCAAACAAATAATTCTGCAATAAAGTTCTCATACGAGAAATTTCATTGAATTTGTCTTCATTTATTTTGCAATTTTGCACTTCCCTTTGGCTGGTTTATTGATTTACAATCATTTTGCACAACTGTGCTGCCGCCGCCGCTGCTGCCCCGCCCCGCCCCTTGTACATGTGCCGTCCATCGGTTACCGGTTACCAGGCTGAGAAAAAAATAAACAACGAATAAACGTTTTCTTTCTTTTCTTTTTTTGCTTTGTTTTGTTTGGTTTTTTTGCTTGGCAACGCGAAAAGAACGTAACAAAAAAACATGAATTAATACAAAAATAGAACCCACAAAAAAAGCGTGCACAATTACTAATTAATTTTTATGTACATTAAACGGTATAAAAAAAGCTGCCAATTAAGCTGCTATTCTGTATGACATGCCCTTTCTCCAAGGGCATACAAAAGCGAGCATCGGCAGCAGCAGCAGCAGCTGCAGAAGCAGCACGTGAGCAGAGGCCTGCAGTTGCGTTTGGAGCGGAGTTTGATATTGAGAGAGCGGTGTATCAATGACCATGCTCTCTCCCCCTCGCACACACACGCTGGTGGCCTTTGGCTAAGCAAATACTCGCACAACAAAACAGCAACGTGTTGATGAATGAGCTTTGGCTTGCTTTGGTTTGGTTTGGTTTGGTTGTTGCTATCCCCGTCGCTTGCCTCTGTCTCTATCGCTGTCTCTGTCCGTTGTCAAGTGCATAACAGAAATAACAATCGCAAAAACAACAACTACAACATGACACGGAACGGGATGGCCGGGCGTGTTTCGAACGGGGGGGAGTGCGGGTGCTACAACCAAATGACTCAATTTACAATTGTAAAAAAAATGCGAATGTCGTTGCCAACGATGTGGCTGCTGCTGTTGTTGTTGTTGTAACTGTGCAAAATGTCAACGACGTCACAACAGCGCACATTTTTTTCTCGTTTCTTTTTGCAATGTGAATGTGTTAAATTTGTATGCGTGAGCGTATGTGAGCTGTAGTTTAAAGCAAGTTATGCTGAATAAAAGGTGAGGCGAGATCGGCGTTGAGCTGCGTTTCTGTGTGGGTGGCCGATGACGGGCAGATCTGGGCTACCTGGAGAGTGAGATTTCCTCACCCGCTATTCCATGTGCCTTGGTTTAAAGTTTTGCCTGCTCTCTTCTCTGCTCACCACTAGCTGCGCTCTTCACCTCTCTTCTCTTCACACTTTTCAGTTCTCTGCTGTGTGTGCTGTGCTGTTTGCGCTGTGTGTGTGTGTGTGTGCTTTCCGTTTATTGAACTCGCGCCGCGGCATGAGGTTAATTGACCTCGTGCTTAATGCAAAAATAAATATAATTTTTTACAACAACTACAACCGAAAATGAGAAAAAGGGTTGCCGCTGATGTTGTTGCTTTGTAGTTTGTGTAGTAAAAAAAAAGAAGGTAAAGAGCAAAGCAAACAAGTCAGAATGAAAACACGTTTAAAGTGTTTTACATACAACGCAAGTGTATGTGTGTGTGTGTGTGTGTGCGTACTATATGTTTGCCTTGTGGCCCTAAGAATAGGGTATGTAAAGGTTTTTATTCAGTCTATGCGGCATTTGGTCAGTTAGGGAATTAGATGTACACAAAAATGTTGTTTCTGAAGGCCTTAAGGGTCAAGATTATAGGGATTTACATATGTATGTATGTAGGAATAGGCACAGAAATGAGAGGGTATCTTACACAACATTCTACCCTGCCATGCATTGTCTATCACTTAATTCCACAGCAAATATCATAAATCAACCTCATGAGTCCTACCCTGACATAGTTCGGATAGCCGCTGATCTACTTCCATTGAGATCACCTTCATTTCCACTCGACAGCAGAGACCTGGTCGAGAGCTTCTCAATTATTTGGATGCCATTTGTACGTAATAGTACGTACGTATGTAGCTCTTCTTCAATCGAGAGACTCTTCAATATGCTCGTCACAAAAACGCACAGAAGATTTATCCCCTCAATGAATATTTGAGAATATTCGTATGTATCTGTGTATGCAAATGAGTCGATAATCGGCTAGCAATCATCCATCCATCCACCTGACACACCCATCTCCATTCCACATATTTGAATATTTGAATTCCAGAAATTGAAAAATTGAAGCAAATTATTTCGCATTACGAGTATTTATTTGCTTGTGCTCGTTTCAAGTACACTCTTCTGTCTCTAATCCTCTCCAGCTCTTGGTTCTTGTACTCTCCCTCTCCCTGTTCGTCTTCGTCTCCGTCCCGCTGTTTGTTTTAGGCCAAATAATAAAAATGTTGCCTACTTTTGGTTCATTGAACTGACTCTAATGGGATCTTTTATGAATAATTTATAATTGAAATCGAAATAAATTGAAATAAATTTTAGGCGGAATTCGCTCTGATCTCATCATGGCGACTCACGGATTTACGGGGACAATCGGTCAAGAATTTGTGCCAATATAAATCTAAGTCATATTTCATTTAATTTCATAAGGTTGTTGCCTTGAAGAATTCGAGATTAAAAATTCAACTAAGCGCGCAAAATAAAGTGAATGAAAAGAATGCAAAATAGTTTTTAATTATGAATAATTATTTCGAGTCTAATTAAACGCAATTAAAAGGCTGTTCTTTGTTTTCTGCTCTCCGCTCAAAAATGCAAATGAGAAAGAAGTAGTTAGAAGTACGGCCCAAAAGAAGAAGCGGATAAAACGGAGTGGGGTTCAGTGACCGCCAAAAACAGAAACGACATGAAATGAACTTTTGGCAGAAGTGAGCACTTCAGAGGGGGGCACTGGAGTGGAGTCAAGTGGCCTATCAAATGGGGGTATGGGGGCATCTATTAAGAGCCTAGATCATCATCCATCAATTTGAAGTACTCCGCGTCTCATTTGGGTAGCATTCGGATTCGGACTTAGAGTAGTTTAAACTCTGAAGTACTCCCCTCCCCTGTCTATTTTCGGATACAAATCAGATCCTAAAGCACTCGAAATTCCCCCCACCACTACTCGATGGGGATTATACGTGTACACTCAAATCTCCTCTGGCCTTACTTGCAGCCTCCTTCTCTGAGCCACTCTATCTCATCATCTCCTCTCCGACTTACATTTTATTTTTTTGTGAGGCTTATCCCACGTCATTAAGTTACTTAATCACTGTATTTAATTTCCTTACGGCCTGCCTCATTATCTTGCCAGCAAACGAAGCGGATTTGCTGGAGGAGGAGTGGGAGGAGGAGTGGGAGTGGGTCTGAAGCGGAGGGGAACCTGATTCCCCGGGCCCTGGGAGGTTGGGTTGTGGAGCGTGTTAAATGGAGGAAAAAAAAGTAAACGCATGAATCACTCACACACTCGATTCGGCCAGCTGGTTTTTAGCCTTCTTTCACTCCACTTCACTTCACTCCATCCCCCTCCATCCCCCACTGTCCCGTTCCTTTCCTTTATTTTACTTTACTTTACTTTATTTATTTTGCGGAAATGTTTTCTCGCTGCTTCTTATTTTTCTTGTATGGCAGAAACTCGTTTCGCTAATTGGCCCCAAAAAGACAAAAGACAGAAAACGAAAAGGAAATGGATAGCCGAAAGGAGGAGGCCTAGGCAGTGGATACCCTGGCATGGGTAGTCGCCAAATTTTGGGAAAGCCCCCCACCCCATCTCTAAGAACTGCAGAGACTAGATTTCCCCCCCCACGAAGGATACGTGTGCATATATTTATACTTCCTGCTCTCCAAAACAAACATCATCGCAGAACGCTATGACCCTCTTTCGAGGGGTATCACGAAAATGCACTAAACTGGAGACAGCCATTAAGTGACTTGTCTTGTTAGCCCGATTCCCCGTTCGTCCCTCTCTCTCCTGTCGGAGGAGCCATCGATTTGGGTTAAGTGCAGCAAACCGTCCGTCCAGAACTTACCTGCAAAGGAAAGCGAAAGAAAGGAGAAGAGTTAATTAGTAAAAGTTGTACAACACGGGTACGAATAAATGTGGGTAAAGTGAAATCAATAGGAAATTGTATTATTAAATATATGTACATATGTATGTAGAATAAATTCCAGTTTCCCCGAGCGGCGGTAATTGATTGCAATTTATGATGGGCCCTGAGAAGACGAAGGCCAGGCCAGGCCAGTCGTCGGAGGGTCGCACAAAGGAGCAGAGCAGCGGAGCAGAGGAGCAGCGGAGAGCGGAGCGGCGGAGAGCAGCCTCTGCGCGGAGTGGTTATCCTTGAAGCAGTACAATGCCCATGGAGGCTGCTGCGGCGGCGCTCTGGCCAGCAAGCAGAGAGAGAGAGGGAGAGAGAACAGCCGAGCGGCAGAGCGGGAGAGCGGGAGGGAGGGCTGTTGTCAGGAGCATAAACAGGCTCTCCGAGCGAGAGGTTGCTTTTTGTACTCATAAACGAGCGGCAGTGCGAAAGGGAGAGGGCGAGACCGAACAATGGGGGAAGAAGACAAACTGCTTTCAGATTGAGAATCAGATTCTTTTCGTTATTCATTTTCCTCTCCTTCTCCTTCTTCGTCTGCAGCTTCTTCCTCTTCTCCCACTTCTCCCACTTCTTTGTTCTTTACAAAAACGAGAGGAAAGAAGAGAGAGAACGGGCAGCAGCAGCAGCAGCAGCAGCAACAACAAAACTCGATTAACTCGACATTAATTTTAATTCGACATTTGCCTGCCCCTCTCGCCCTCTCTCGCCCGCTCTCCCTCTCTTCCTCTTGCCTCTTGTGTGTTTTTTATTCGCCTTTTTATTGTTGTTTGCTTTTGTCTTCTTTTGAATGCCCTTTGTTTTTGTATGCTCCTATTTTATATGGAATTTCCTCTCTGTTTCTTGCCTTGCACTGATTCTCTTTTTGTTTGCTTTTATTTTAATTTTAATTTCAATTTTAATTTATATTTTTTTTGTATTTGCTTTTGCTCTGGCTGCTATCTGCTTGCCCTCGAGTGTCTGGTCTGCCAAAATGCAAAGTGTTTTTTATGAAACGAGTTCTATTTCCGTTTTTCGAGTGAAACTGACTTTAACGATCCAACCGATCGTAAATCATTCTATCTTTCCATCTCTCTCTCTTTGCCTCTCTCTCTCTCTCTCTCGGTCTCTCTGTCTCTGTCTCAGTTTGCCTCTGAAGATGCAATCAATGAAGCCATAAAAACACATACAAAAGCCATTCATATTTATATTAACGACTTCCCTTTAGGGAGGGCCAACGTTCTAACGATATCAGGAAAGACTTTCCCACAATATTCACTGGGGGTTTCTTCCTTATTATGATAAAGTACTTCCGATCAAATGAAACAAGAAGTGCAACGTTCAAGAGAGAGAGAGAGAGAGAGAGACAGAGAACCAAAGAGAAGGATTAAAAAGTCATAATAGATAAGGAGACTCTTTTTAAACCATTTCCAGCGAAATCTATAAAATTCTTTCCAACTAAGTACTCCTCGTCGTCGGACCATAGAAAATATATTTCTGATTCTTCTAGGTACTTCCCCCACTTGCAAAAATCTTCCACTCGAAATTTCATCATACGAGTAGTTTTCTAGACACTTGAAAAACATCCATCATATCGTACATCATATTGCCCAATAGAGAATTGCTTATCAACGGAATGGAATACCAATAATAATACCGTTCATGGGGGGAATGCTTTACGGCCAACTCTGGCACCTTATCGTCAGGGACGGGCAGGCGGGGAGAGAGGAAGGTTGCTCTTTCGAATCGAATTGAAGCGAATTGAATTGAATCGAATCGAATCTAGGGCAATTAATGTTACACTCAATTAGTTGTACGTTTCAATGCCGAAGATTTGGGAAGACATTTCATTAATTCCGACTTGTTTGGCGGAAGTTGGCAATTACACCCCGAGCGAGTACAGTGAGTCACACAAGGAATCGTATCGAATCGCATCGAATCGAATGGAATGGAAGAGAGACGGACTCTATTCTACTGTAAGTACTCGAAGGTCTCGCTCTCTCTCTCTCTCTCGCTCTCTCTCTCTGTTTCTAGCCAAAAGGCAATTAAGAGCGGAGCTGGGGCCCATTGTTTATGGCCCAGAGCGAAGCGTTTTCATTTAATTAGATTTACTTTTATGTCTACTCGGGAGGCTTAAGGGCTCCGATGCGGCGTGGTATGGGGGTCCACTTGTCGTGAAGATGCAAAGAGATACATGGGGAATATACACGGCTTTCGTGGCCATAAATAACGATAATGCCTATAATTGCCAACAATTCATTATTATGGTAAGATAATTTGATATAAATGGAGTCTACGTGACCCCGACACAGGCCTCGGTAGAACGGCCGACGATTGTCCGCCTTGCCGCCTTGCCACGAACGAATGCCTGCCCCTCGTTCCCGGAATGCACAAAAAAAAAAAAAATGAAATAACCAAAGAAGACCCCGACAACAACACTCTCAAGGTGTTTGCCCGTCGGCCCAAGGCGCAACGCCTTGGCCTCATGGACACTTTTATAGCCGCCTGCCCCATTCGCTGCGGCCCGATGAGCAGAATCAATTATTCCTGCATCGCACTTTCGGCGTTGCAGGGGATTCTTCTCTCTTCTCGCAGCTCTCTTCTCTCTGCTGGCGGGAAATTCTAGGGAATTTATTGGAATTTTTATAGAATTTTTAGTGGGAAAAAGAATTGTCAGAGCAGAGCTCTTGGGCAGGCGTCAAAAAAAGAGGAGTAATCGAAGGGGTTCTTCACT
Source organism: Drosophila pseudoobscura (assembly GCF_009870125.1). NCBI lineage: Eukaryota > Metazoa > Arthropoda > Insecta > Diptera > Drosophilidae > Drosophila > Drosophila pseudoobscura. The sequence goes on along the minus strand of NC_046683.1, from coordinate 65,630,981 downwards.
GAGACCTTATACAATACTATCAGTCTTTGACCAACACTGGCTTGAATCAATTTTTGCTTGCCTGTTTGCCATTCCCCCCCTCCCCCACGCGCCTTTTTCCATGTCCGAATTTTCACTAATTGATTTAGAAATTTCCCCTAATTTTCTGGAATAAAATCTGCCCCTACCTCTGCCATCCATCAACGAATAATTGCTGGCTGCTGCTGCTGCTGCTGCTCTGTCTCTGGCTAATGGCATTTCCTGTTTCGTTTTAGTTGCCAATCAGCCAATGACTTGGACTTTCATGGGACTGAATGCAGGGACCTCCCTATGTATACACAGAGGGACAGAGAGAGCGAAGCCCTCTTTAAGGCCTAATTAGAGTTTTGCGCTTTTATATTTCCTCATTTCCTGTTAGCAACAGCAACAAAGAGGGAAAAATCAATCAGCAAGCAACAAAAGAAGAGCCCAATGTTAATCAAAATATAAATAAAACTCTAATTTGTTGCCAGGCACAAGGAGATTTAGAGAGAGAGAGAGAGAGAAAGAGAGAGGGAGAATCAAAAGAAAAATAAATATTAATAAATGTAAATAACGAGAATGAGAATTCCCAACATCATCGTCATCATCTTCATCATCAAATTATTTATGTATTTATTTATGTATGTGAATGTTGCACGAAAACTTTATTTGTGTCACAGTTAAGCGGGGGGGAGGGGAGGGCAGCGGAGGCGGAGAGGGGGCAACGAAGCAGCAAAGAGATTCAGAAAATAGAAACACAAATAGAAATAGTAACACAAATCAAATATGCAAAATATGCAAAAAAGTTGCTAATCAAATGCTTTGCATTTGTTTCAGGAATTCTGGCTACCCCGTACGCTTTTGAGCAGTTGCCAAGCGATCCACAGAAAGGCTTTCCCAACACTATTTGCTTAGCTCACCAACACTGTTATTAAATGTGTCGAGACTAGGACAAGCTGTAGAGCTGTAGCTGCAAAGCATTGGAAAAAAACCTAGGAATTCGAAGACAAAATATCAAAGAAAAGCTACAGACTTTTCGCCCATTTAACAACACTTTTTTATGAGAGATATTCTGCTGGCAAAAGGCCAGAGTAAAGAAAAGAAGAAACACCCACAGATGAAGAGCAAATCATAGAAAAGAATCACAGAGCTCGGAACTAATCCGGTTTTCCCTCTTGGCACTTCTTTTGCTTGGCGTTACACAACACTGAAACACCATTAAGGGTATGCCTGTGGCCCAGACACTTGCACTTCATTGGCCATTTGTCGTGTTGTCACTTGAATTTAATTAAAATGAATGCAAATGAAGAAACCATAAAGTTGAAAGTTTATTTGCATTGTTATTGCAATTTTTGTGATTGTCACTTGGTATTGTTGTTGAATGTGTTGTTGTGTGTTGTTGTTGGATGTTGTTGGATGTTGTTTGTTGTTGGTACTCTGCAATTGTTGCTGTTCGGATTTGTGGCCCGGACATTTGTTATTTTTTCGACTGAAACTGCAACTGCAACTGCGGCCGTGGCGCCCCTTGGCATTAAATGAAAATTTATTTCGCTTTCGGTCCGAAGTGGTATGTGAAAATTGTTGCTCATGTGGAAAAACTATTTTGCGCAAAAGAAGACGGAGGGGTGGCGGAGGAGGGGGGAGGAGGAGAAAAATGCCACAGCCAAGGAAATGGCCGAAAAGAAATGTGTCAATTAAATTTGAAGTCTGACGGCAAATGCCTGTATTGACTGCAAAGTATCTTTGTATCTCTTTGGCTGTAACCGAGAGTGTATCTACATCTACATCTGTATCTGTATCTGTCTTCGTCTTCGTGTTTCTATTTTTTTTTGTCTGCAATTTAGATTGCTTGTTCGTCTCCAATTTGTTGGCAATATTTGTGTGGAAAATAAAATTAAACTGCAGTTTAAACAAAGCAAAAATTAAAAGCAAATATTGCCCCATCCATCCGTCGCAGAAGGGAGGGGAAAGAGAGACAGACAGAGATAGAGAGAGAGAGAGAGAGCGACACATTTACATATGCAAACATGACATTTCCCTTTGCCCCTTTTCTCCCTTCTCCAATCCTCTCTGTGTAGCATCTTCTAGGGTCTTGCCCCATGCCATGCCACTACACTCTCAAGTCTCTCGGTGTCTCGTCTCTGGGGCCCCATTGCTGGAATTTTAATAAACGAATGTCAATATTTGCTCAACATAAAGCAGAAAATACAGCCCAGAGTGCGTCGAGAGTCCAACGCAGGGAAAGGGGGGGGGGGGAGAACACCACAGAGAGAATGGTGGAGAAAAGTCAAAAATGCTCTGTGTGCCGGTCTCCTGGTGTTTGCTTTAATTTTGCAGGTACAAGCCATTTATATATGGCGTTTCCCGGTGATGGAAAGGACACATCCTTCGGTTTTGGGCAATTCAATTAATCGACAATTTAAATCCGATTGCTGTTCCCACAGGTCTTCGGAAACGATAAGCCCCCAAATGAGTGCCAGTGTTGCACAAGAGTTGAATAAATGCATAGATCGAAAGGAAGGACTCTGGGCGATTGAATGATGGGTTTTACACGGCGAGGGAGAAGAACCTCGTTATCTGTGAGGCCAATATCTAGAACAAACACAGGCAATATCTCCTAGATAAACCAGAGCCCCTTAGGAGAAACCTTCGTGGCCGAGTCGTGGCTCTTCAAACACACATTCCCTGTGTGTACAGATTACACGGAACATCGCCTAACACCTGAGCTAAGAAGCTGATAAGAAGACTAGACTCAACGCCATATACACCTTTCTCTGGCCGAGGCATTTATCGATATTTGTATCTGTAGCCTGTACTCCATTTGTATCTTTCGAGGCACACAGCACAGCACACACAGCACACTCGATAATCGTTTGCAGTTATCATGGTTTTGTGGCATTACACGCTTCCAGCGACAGCCTCAAAGCCGAAAGCAGGCGAAGAGTGCTGTGGCAACACACTCTGGAGGCACACGAAAGGGCACTCCAGACCGAGAGACTCCTGCGTGCTCCTCCCCAGCCCGTCCTGCTTGGCCTTCTCCGTCTCCTTCGCCAAATGCAAAAAACACTTAACTTGTAATTTTTCCCTCTCTATTTTCCCGCTTGCTTTATCAATTTGACATATTGACGTTGAGCGCTGAAAGTGCATTAAAGTAGCTGGCAGATGCATAGATACAAATGTATCTCTCGATGGCGCGGCGCAAGGCAGATTTTGCTTAGTTTTTTTTCTGTCTCTGTCTGTTTTTCTGTTGTATTGACACCTGACCCGATTCATGGCCACAGTTGCTGACAAATTGTACTTCAGGCCTAAAGCCTATGACAGGAACACAGATACACAGATACACAGAAAGAGAGGTAAACACACACACACACACACCCAGAGAGAGAGAGAGGGGAGGGAGAGCTGGAGGTGGAGGTGGGGCATGCATGCATCGGTGCTTGTTAGCGCTTTTGGCCATTGTTTGTGCACTTTTCCTGTAGTCTTTTTAGCCCTCTTTTGTACTACCATCCCAGCCCCAACCCACCCCACCCCACACCCCTTGTTCCCTCTTTGAATACATAGTTTAGTTGGCTGTTTTTTTTTTGTTTTTCTTCTTTCTTTCCTTTTGCACGCTTTTTCGGATTTTAGCCAAGTCATGGAGCCGCATTTCTCACATCAGACAACGGACGGGCCGTCAGTTGGGCTTTAAACTGCAGACTGGAACGCAGAGAGCAGAGAGGAGTGGAGAGGCGACAGGCCCAGACAGGATATGAAAAAGTGTCGGTGTATAATGGCAAAAGTCTAAGATACCACAACAACAGCCAGCCGCAGCCAAAGCCAAACAACACACAGAAAAGTGCAAATAAAGATGGCTAAAATGCACTTAAACCCAAGTGAACTCTTTGGGCCACAGAAGCGACGGGCCGAAAAGAAGGCGGGCAGGCGGGCAGGCAGGCAAGAGAATGGGCGTCCAAAGGAATAGGTGTGACCAGTCCGGCGGCAAGAAATGCCATCAAAATAAGTAGTAGAGACAGGAGAACAGAAGATTATCTTTCGTTGATATCCAAAAAAAAAGAAAGAGAAGGACAAAAAGATGTGACCAAGAGGGGCCATCTAAAGGTACCAGTGTGACCAGTCTGGGGCAATGGGCACTGAAGGAACGCAGCTGTAAATCACAGATAGCGGCCCAAGGGCAATCCCCGAAATGGAACCACAAAACTGTATGGAACTCTTCCTTCCATGATTCACATTCGACTCGCCTTTTATTTCCCCCGCACTGATATCGCCGAGCATCCAGCACTTTAAGGTAATTAAAATTTCTGCGAACACATGGTTAGGCGGAATATATATTTCCACTCGATTGTCATAAATTTCAGCAATGCCCGTTGGACTCCCAGCTTTTTAGAGGTGACTCAGAGGTGAGATTGTGGAACCAGTACTTCTTGGGCTCTCTATTTGTTGCCTTTTTTTATCATGCTCGTTGGTATCAGCTACGATCGGGAGATAGCGAAATATTGTTTATCTTATTTATTGGCTGGGTTATTTTCGCGATAGAAGGATTCATACTTCTATTTGGGGCATTCACAAATCGACGTTAAATGAGGTAATAATAACCTTTCGATCTATACTTTTGGAGTCTTCTAGAGTCTTGCAATCCTTGCAAAGGAGTTCCTTGGTTAATGTATCCCCTGCTTTAGGCTCTAATTTGCATTTCTTGCACTTCCACCGAGGTATTACCAAGGAATTTAGTGGAGCATTAGTGTGATGGCGGCCCTTATAAGGTCGGTTTTGGTTGTTGTTGTGCTGGGCCATAATAAGCGAAAGGCAGCGTAATAAATTTTAAATAATTACCTATTAAGGTCTTTACTTTGGCCCGTTTGTATCTCTGTGTGTGTCTTAGATACATATGTATGTATTATATATGTTTGGACCTGGCCATAATGGTCCACAAGAAGCCGTTGTTGGCAGTTGAAAATGGCTCTCGAAATTGCTGTAATTTATGACAATGTCCTAGATTACATGAAAATTGTTTTCTTGCGATTACAACAGAACGGGCAGAGAGGGGGAGAGCGAGAGAGCGAGAGAGATACCGATAGTCTGTGCAGATATATTTAGACATATATCTTAAAGATACACATGGCTAAAGTGCGCGAGTACATTTGTCAGGGTAATTTGAATACTCTTTGAGAAACTTAAATTAAATGTAAATATAATAAACGTGCGGCATAAATCGCCGAATGCGCGACAGGTATTGGCCGTCTGTTAGCAAACTGGTTTGGGGGACAACTTTCTATAGATGCTTTTTGTGGAGATACAGATACAGATACAGATACATCTCACGCGCGACTGGCTTCCTTGAGAGCTGGTGTGTGCCGTGCCGTCGTCTGTTCGCATTGTGATGGAGATGGCCAGCAAATGCAAAACTAAGCCCAAATATTTTGGATGCCAAAACCTGGTTTCGTTTCTCCAAAAACCAAACATAATAAATGCCACCAGATAGGATGTCTAAAAGTATCTATTGGGCTCTGGGCTCTGGGCTCCGATGATTTAGTGCCCCGCAGTAAGTACTTTCTGGGCTTCTCTCTCGCTTACTCTCTCTCCATGTGAGTGGGTTTATCTGTTGGATGGGGCAGGGGTGTGGGAGGGGTAGGGCCGCTTTTTGGGCCAAACTATCGCAGCATTATTTATGGTTCTGTTTGTGGGCCCTGCCCCATTGCCTGCCTCCTGCTATCAGCTCATTACAATGATTTATATTGGGGCATTAGATAAATGTTATTGGGAATACGCCGAATACTTGTACTCGTTCTAGTACTGGTACTCGTTCTCCTACTCGTTGTCGTTCTCGTACTCGTTGTCGTACTCGTTGTCGTATATTTTATATCAATTTCCTCTTCTTAAATTAGTTCTCCTTCTAGCATTTTTTTCCTCGTCTGCTGCCAAAGAAATATTTACATGCCTGTGCGAGATATTGTCAAAATATACGTTCAGAGCAGAGACAAAGGTTCGGTTCGGCGCGGTTCGGGTGTATGTGGCATGCAACATTGTTGAAATTGCTTTCAAATGCTAATTGAAAACGTCATGCCATGCCATGGCATTTAGGGGCCAAGTGTCTTTCTGGCTTTCAGCTGTCTGATTATCTATTTTGAAGGCAGCCTCCCAGTCATATTTGTTGGTATTTATCCTTCAAAATATTTGATGCTTGAGCGATTCTTGATTTCCAATCCACTTTCAAAGGATTCTTCTTATGTAAATTGATTTGTAAATCATAATTTTCGTTCCCAATCGATAATTTCCACAATTATTTCAACATTTTCCTTCAGAAACTTGCAACAAATTACGCTAACACGTTTCCTGGGGGCCCTCTCTCTCTCTCTCCCTCTCCCTCTCGCTGTGTGCTTCTTTTTTAGCCAGACATGCAACCAAATTTTTTTGGGTTTGTTATCCAACTGCAACTGCCACATGCAGCTGCCACAGCAGACTTTCTCACATGCACACACATACTTCCCTCTACTTGTTTTTATTTGTTGCGTTGTTGTGTTGTTGTTGTTGTTGTTGTTGTGTTGTTGTACCTCTAATGATCTGCACGAAGCAAACTTTAATTTATGTATAAATTAAATTTAATGCCGGAAAATTTGTATTTTCTCGATGCTGTGTGTTTTGTAATGAAAAATTTGCCAAAATAAAGAGAAACACAGTTTTCGTGGAAAGGCAGAAGCGAAAATTTGTTCGCCTGTCAGGCATTCCATTCGCAGTGTTGTGGGGGGTGGGGGAGGGGAGGGGGGTTGGGTTTCTTTTGTTGCATTGTTGCATTTGATTTAATAGAGTTTTTTTTGCTTAGTTATCTAATTCGATCGATTTAGTGTTGGGAAAGCGTGTTCCTCTTCAAATTTAGTGTTGGAAAAGTGAGTTGCGTTGAAGGGCGAGTGTTGGGAAATTTTAGAGATTTTGAAAACGACATCTTTTGTACTCCTCTTTTCATGTATGTAATTATTTCTGTAATCATTTGCTTTCGAAATTAAGCTTAGCAACAAATAACATAATTAATGGTCCCAAATTTCTCAAAGTCGTGTGTGTGTGCATAATGAAGTAATTAAAAGAAAGAGAAAACCGAACAGAGACCGACCAAATGAATCTCCATTTCCCGCCCGTCGGAGATTGTAAGCCAATCAATTTAGATTACAAATCTTGGTTTTGGTTTTGGTTTACATTAAAGCCGGGGATTTGCGGCAAAACTATCCGTAGGGACTCTTCTTCCGTGCAGCAGAGAAGTGGAATGGTGCAACTAGGGAATGAGATTTGTGGGAAAATTCCCCTAAGGAAAGATGGAACAGCTGCAAGACCTGAAGAGATTAATGAGGGTTGGGGCACACACACTAAAAAAAAGGGTTGATAAGAAATTTCGATTGAACCGAAAAAACCTGAAACAGAACTTTGTCCAAAGGGTTAGATCTATCTCTCTCTCTCTCTCTGTCTACCTCTTGTTTTAATGAGTTTCCCCTCAAGAGATAGAGAGCATTCTTATAGAGCGACACATGTGGCAGTTGATTGCCAAAAATGTTCTTGTTGTTGCCATCATAATTGTTTGTTGCTGCTGCAAAAATACAAATAAAAAAGTTGCGTATGCAAGAACTTTTACATGGATTTATAAGCTGGGAAAAACTTTGTTTCCGAGCGAAAACTTTTGAGGGGAAAAAATTTATGACAGTTTGAGCAGAGAAAACGACCAAAAAATGACTCAAAAATGCCAGAGAATTGCTGGAGGAGAATTCTCTGCTAGAAAACGAAGGCGTGGCATCAGAGAGAGGGAGAGAGAGAGAGAGGGAGAGAGAGAAGTTTTATGAATTGAATTGCATAAATCATGTGTGGAAAAGTTTTGCAGGGAAGGAGAAACGGAATAGAGAGTGGAGAGTGGGGAGTGGGGAGTGGGGAGGGAGAGAAATAGATCTCAAGGTAGTAGTGGTAGTCCCTCCCGAGACGATAAATCCGCACACGCGGAAATGCTCTGCCCAAGGAGCTGTGGAGGGAGGGACTGGGGAGTAGAGTATACATACGTATACTTGATATGGTAATTTATTATGTTTTTATTGCCTTTGTGCTGCGATGTGTGTGCGATGAGCCGCAGTCGGAGTCGGAGACGGGGTGGCGGGGCTGCCACAGCCCTTTGCCTTTTGGTCATTAATCTTTGTTATGCCACACGCACACAGACGTCTACGTACATGTGTGTGTGTGTGTGTGGCACCTCTTTTTCCCCCTCCTGGATATCCTTTTGGCTTTTGTTCGCAACTTGAGTCGCGGCCAAATACGCCGCTACGCATAAATACGTGTATATTGGGAGTGCTTTCAGAGGGCCAGAGGGTATATTAGGCGGCTTGTGGCCGTTGGCATCGGAGAACCTTGGGGGGTACCACCTATGCTCTTTCGACCAGGAATACATTTATGGGATCCTTCCCCTACACCGCCAATTTGAAGCCCTTCCGTTTCCCAATTGTTTGGGGATCCTACGAGGAGTCTCCTTTGGGTTTCTGCAGGGCATCCCCTAGTCGACTCCCTGGCCAGCCCTTACACAACTTTCTTCCTGCTTTTGTTTGCACGAACCAAAAAAAAAAGGCACCAAAATTAAATTGCGCAGATAAATTTGCGCAACGCTAATAAATTAATATTTATGGTTGCATGCCCTGCATAATTGTCTCCCCCTCTCCCTCTCTCTCTCTCTCCCTCCCTCTCTCTCGCTCCATCTCTGTCGCTGAATGCAGTTGTATTTCTGTGTTACTTTTGAGCATTTGGCTCTTGGCCATCACACGCAAAAAATTAGTGCAAAGCAGCTACAAAATGTATCTGCTAGTAGTGAATGTATCTTTAAGATGCACATCATATAAATCTATATATAAACACGATCTCGTTGCCGTCTCTCTCTCTCTCTATCTCTCTCTGGTGTGCTGTATTTTATCTCTTCTTTTTTTTTTTGCCTTTTTTATGTCGTGCCATTTCAGCGCGAAGCTCGGCAACAAAGCATAATAAAACTAATTGTCTGCGCTTCGCTCTCACACACAGATACAACCCACACACACACACACACACACATGGCCACACATAGTTGAGAAAGAGGAAGACAGCGAGAGAGAGAGAGAGGGAGAGAGGGAGAGGCAGAGAAACGACGGCCAGGCCACATGTTTGCCATTCTGTGTGCCGTTTCCTTCTTTTGTGGCGACTCCAACAAAGTTTTCGCATCTCTGCCCCATTATTTTCTTCTTCTGTTCTACTCTCCCTCTCTCCTTCTCCCTCTCTCTCTCTGGCTGTTCTCCTTCTCCTTCTCTTGCCATACAATGTGTCGCGCGGCGGCTGAGTAACAAAAATTTATGCGACCCGCCATTTTGCATTAGTCAGTACCCCCCTCCGCCCCCCCCAGGCCACCCTACTGCTGTTTTTCCCCAAAAACAACAAAAAAAAACGAAAGAAAATATATATAAAGTTCTTGCCACAGTTGCAGCTGCAACATTGCTGCATTGTTATTGTTGCTGTTTGCAATTTCTCTTCATTAGATTTCTGCCGTCTGATTAAGGAATGTGTTTTTCTTCTTTTTTCTTATTCCAAAGAAACTTTGGGAATTTATCGGAAAAGAAATCTCTTGAAAAACAAGAAAAATAAATATTTCTATTTCGCTTTTTGTTCTATTGAAGAGATCAAAGAAATAGCTGGATATCAAAGTTCGAATAAGAAAGTTGTGGATAAACGAAGGAATACTTGGAGTGGATCTAAGAAGCAGGAGCTCCATTCTTGATAGAAGATCATAGAAGGTATACCATATGTCTTCCGTGCTTTAAATGTGCTCCAGATTTCTGTCATTGAACGAATGGAATGGCAAGTGATTAAGGCATGTATGGAAATGTGGCATGACTCAGTATTCCCATGAAAGAATTCCAGCAAGAAATACAGATATTTCATTCATGATACCATGATATCCATCCATAAGGCATTCGGAACACCCCACCCCCCCACCGCCTAGTCTTCGTAGTAATCAGTTTTTTTGGGCGAAAAAGTAAAGCTAATTTATCGCTCTGTTGCAGAGTTGTGTTGCACAAACGCTGGGCCCTGTGCACGGTGCACGGTGCATGCCCCATCATCGGCTGGCAACGCGTCACGCAACGCCGGGCACTCGCAAACACTATCTATAAACTAGAGCGAAATATATAATGCGAATCTCTGCATATATATGTATGCATATATATTTTGTAGCTTCGTTTCGGTTTTTTGCAACGCGGTAAAAACTTAATTAATTCTTTTTTGAAAAAAGAAATGTACGAATTGCATGCTTTGGTCGCTTTGAGCGAATGAATTATTAATAGAAGCAAAATCACTGGCCGGGGGGACGGGGGGCTGCCGTGCCACATATCTATTTATTCATAAAAAAAAAAAACACGGTTCTCCCGGATGTCCAAAGCGATTTTTGCAAGTGTAATCAATGCCAGAGAGCATTTTTTTTTTTTGTTCTTCCTTTTATTTGATTTTTCCTTCATTTATCTTGTCTTCAATTCAATTTCAATTCGTTTCGCTTTGATTTTAATGCAAAATGCTGTTGTTGTTTTTCCTTTGATTTATTTTTGTTCTTCCATCTGCTAACCTTCGCTCCCTCTCCCGCTCCCTCCTCCTCCCCCCCTTTTGGCCTTCACTTGGGGCACATTTATTGATTATATCTCCGGTCTCCGGAGTGATTGAAGTTCCATTGAATGACAGACAGAATGTGAGATTCTTGAGAGCCGTCGCCGTCGCCGTCGCCGCCGCACAACCTCCGTCGACTTCCATTGTCACGACTCCTGCAGTGACTTTTGGTATTTTTTTCGGGGGCATGGGATTGGCCTTTCATTAACAAAACTTTCTATAAACTCAAACGAATATTACGATGTGATTTAGTGGATCTATTTGCAGAAGGAGCTGCACTTTGTGGCCCTGGAAATTCCTCAACTATTTTCAAGGGTGGTTCTACACTCGAGCCCTGTGCTCGGCTTTCTACCCCCCGTGGTCGAGGTGGTGGTGGTGGTGGTGCTGGTGGCGGTGGTGGTGGTGGTGGTGGTGGTTGGTGGAAATTCGATCAATAATAATCTGCATAAGTTCACTTAAATCTCCCGGTGATTGATGCTTTTTGCCTTGAGACGCAAATGGGTTTTTAATAACCTCCCAGGTAGTCTGGTAATTCCCCTGCAATCGTTCGGATCTTACTTACTTTTTATCACGTTTCGGTTTTCAAGAAGAGGATTTCCCAGTTTAAAGCTGCTTTGGATATATCGTATGGTATGGTATGGTATTGTATATGGGGTGGTAGGGGGCTGTGTTATGTTGTGTGTCTTTGTGGCAAGTTTGATCAGTTTTCAGTTTGATTCTGGCTCTTTCTTTGCGTTCTTCTTCTTCTTCTGGTTCTTCTTCTTCTTCGGGCTCTTCAGTTATCAGTTATATATGCATGTATATGTATACTATATGTATGTACGTTTTTCTTTATGGCTTTCGTTTTGTTTTTGTGTTATTTTAGAAATAGATTGCACGGAATAATCAGTATGTTATTATCCTACTACGTATTTATTGAATATTTAATATTTTTGTTGTATTTTTTGTATTTTTGTATTTACGTTTACGTTTAACTTTTGTTTCTTCTTCTTCTCGCTTGTTCTTTCCTTCTTTTAACTTTCCACAACACAATAAAAAAACAATTAAATTGTTAGTGATGATCCTTGTTTTTGTGTGTATAAAAAAAAAATTCGTTTTCTTTTTTTTTTTAGTTGATTTAATTTACGGTGCTTTCTCGTTTTCGTTTTGTTTTAGTTGTTGAACAATTTTGCTGTTTTTGTGGTTTGTTTGCGCTTTTGGAATGACATTTTGAAATTTGAATTTGATTTTATTTCCGTTGATGATCGATCGAGAGCCGATTGCCTCATAAGCACTATGCTATATACACTATATATATACATATACAAATACATATATATATAGGTATTGTTATCTCCCTCTCTCGCTCTTTGTTGTTGCTGTTGTTGTTGTTGTTTTAGTGCGCTCTGCTCTGATAAGGAAATCACATTTTGTTTTTTTTTCAATTGGCAACTGCCCCAAATTTCATTTCATTTTTTGTTGTTTGTTATCTATGAAGCATTGTTGTTGCTGCTTTTTTGTTGCAACAACGGAAATAAACAATCAATTTTAGTTAAAGAATTTACGCACACACACAACCACATTGGGGGGCACACTCACGCACACAGCAGAGGCTCGCACACACACACGCACGCACACGCCACACAGTGCGGGCACAAGAGATAAACTATCACGCTGGGCGGGCGGGCAAAAAAAAAATATATTTTAGCACGCGATTTTTCTCTTCCTCTCTCTTCTTATTCGGCTGCTGATGATTTTGTTGCTGTTGCTCTTGCTGTTGCTGTTACTGTTGATGTTGTTGCTGCTGCTGTTGCTGCTGCTGTTGTTGTTGTTGTTGCAGGACGCGGGGGCGGCTGACGCTGAGGCTGCTGCGGCTACGACGGAGTAGTTGTAGTTGTAGTATTGGGAGGAGCAGGAGCAGTATGTTGAGACAAAGAACCGCTCGGTAACCGTTGTGTAGCAGTTGGCGGATAGCGCGCTTGGCCAACGTTTCACGTTACGTCCTCGAGGAATCGCGTTTACAGAATGAATCTGAACGTGGAGTGTAAGCAGCGTAAAAGATACAGATACAGAGACGACGACAACGACGACGACGACGACGACGACGACGACGACGACGACGACGGCGGCAACGGCGGCAACGGCAACGGCGGCGACAAGGCAGCAGCAGCAGCAACGCTGCCCTCACCAAGAGGTCTCTCTCTGACGTGGCGTGGTGTGAGTGCGAGTGTGAGTGTGAGTCGGGCCGCCGAGCGCGAGTGCAAGTGTGAGTGAGAGGCGGCTGGCTGGGCTGGGCTGAGCATTGGCGGCGGTGGTGGTGAGAGAGAGCGCATGCGAGCGCCAGCTGGAGAGCCGAGCCGAGAGCCGAAGCCAGAAATGCCGAAGAAGACAAGCCAGCAGCAAAAACGTGTTTTGCCGCCATTATGGGCGCTGTGCGAGAGAGAGCCGAATCAAGGCGAAAACACTCACAGCACCGGCATTACCGACGCCGGCAGAGCAGTAAGCGGCGCAGCCGACTGCGACGTTGCCGCCAGCGCGACGCAGCGCAGCTCTTTGTTACAGCTGCACGTGTGTGTGCCCGTAGTGTATCCGTGAGGTTGCCACGGCAAAAACGTAGTAAAAAAATAACTGCGGTAAACCGAAAAAGGCACAAAAATAGCAGGGAAGCGGCAAAAGAAAACAAAAACTGAAAACGAAAACGCAAACGCAAGAAGCGCAGGCCAAGGAGAGAGAGACCACAACAACGAAGAGGAAAACTAAAAAACAACTCCAACAAATGCTCCCCTTTCAAGGCGAACATGGACGCGACAAAGGTGTATCACCCCGAAAGGTGTGCCGCTCCTGCGATCGCTCCTTCCCGTGGTCTCTTTGGGTCACGTGCACCGAGAGCGCCAGCTGGCAGTGCCTCACCCAGCTCGAACACACCTTGGACGCGACAATAATGCGACGTCCCCCGCCCTCTTCCGAAAAACCCATTCCCCCAGCCCGCTCTTTGAGTCAAGTTCTTTTCAATTTCTTTGCCGACTGCTGCTCCCCGTTACCCGCTCCCTCGTGCCGCCGATTGGAAACTCTCTTGTTGGAAATGTATGTCTTGGGAATTGGCATTCTGATAACTGATCTTTTCTTTCGGCCACTTTGTTGTTGCATATTTCCAGGCTACTTACTTGGCTGGCTGGCTTGGCTCTGGGCATTCGAGAGCATCTCGATAAGCAGTCAGTGTTACTTACCTGAAATGAGAAGGAGACCAGAAAAAGAGATCGATTAGATAGGCCAAGGCGATAGGCAGGGGATAGGCAGGGGAGCGGGCGAAATTACGGTTCGGCTGAGAGAAGTCTCCCATCTAGATAAGGCGGAGCATTCCTGGGACACGATGATTGGGTCTGTTCCTGTGTTTGGGGAATGTTTGAAGGACGGATATTCAATCCTAATAAGATTGGTTCTGCCCGGCTTGCGGAATGCCTAAAGGATGATAAATCCCAAGGAGATTGGAATTCCGTGTGGTATATTTCTCATTTCTAGAGGTTTTTTTGCACTAAGAAAGAAGTTCTGCGCTGGTAATGGATCAAAAGCGTTTATATAGATAATCAATCTAACAATTATTCTAATTTAAACATATGTATGGCAGTCCTAGAGAGTTCCCTGGAATCCGATTAGAGCTGATTGGAATTAACGAGGAGGAGACTCGAATGACGGGGTGGGGGGCGGGGGGTGGAATATTGCTGCAATTTATTTTGATATTGGGACATCGTTATGGGGCAGATGGGGCAAAAGATGATCAAACTCAATTTAAATTGGTTTCCTTGAATTGCCTTAAACTTTAACTTCCTCACAGACCCCCAATCTCCCTCTCTCCCTCTCTCTTGCTCTCTGTTAGAGTTTTTGTTTTGCTTTTGCTCATTTGGAAAAAAACTTTAGCCGGCAATATTTCATGCCACCCATTAAGCCAGCCCCTGGTGGCCGGTACACCCACAACTCCACTTCTTTCGCTCTTGCTCTCGCTCTCCCAATTCCAATTCCTTCTCCTTCTCGTTCTCTTTCGACCAGGCAATTTCCGCCCCCTCACGAACACACACACACACACAGAAAGACTGAGAGAGAGAGAGAGAGAGACACGACACCAATGTGTGCGTGTATCTGTGTGGAGTGAAAAAGTAGCTTCATTACAAATTTCAATTTTGTTTTATTATTATTTTGCTGCTCCTCTTTGGCTATCTCTCTCTCTCTCTCTCTCTCTCTCGCTGTGAGTGAATTTTCGTTGGCAATTTTATTTTTTTTTATTATTATTATTATTATGATTTTGCAAAGTTGCTTCGGCCATTTGGGAGCCAGCCGCCCCACAAAAAACCACAAGAATAATAAGAGGAGAAAAAGAAGGCATCATCAGTGGAGATCTGTAAAGCTGTCTGTCGGACGAGAAGGGCAGAGCAAAATGCTTTTATAATTTCCTCCAAAGACAAAAAACCAAACAAAGCCAAAGCCAAAGCCAAAGAAACGAAGTGAAGGTTCGGGGATACCCTTCGACCCTGGGATATCTTCAGAAGAATTGTCTTGAGATCGTAGCAGGTCCGTATATGTCGGGCAGATCCTTTCTTCTCTGCCTGGCCAACATCTGCTCGATATCGTAATACCCTCTCTCTCTCTCCACCAGGTTGCCACAAAGCCATGGAAATTCCAGCAGCAGGGGCAGCTGTTGGTCTTGCATTTATTTATTTTGATTTTGATTTTCCTCTGCTTGTTGTCTCCTATTTTTCATTTTCCTTGAGCTTACTTCCTTTTTGCTTTTTTGGAGAGTTTTTTTCCTTTGTTTATTTTTTGTTCGATTCGCTTTTGTTGTCTTTTGCTGAAACGTGTTTTTCGCTCTCGTTTTTCTTTTTTTTTGCAGAGAGTTCTAACATTCTGCCATCGTCCCCCCCCCTCGTTGGACCACAACTACGCCCGTGTCTACGCCTTTCACAAGGCACCACCAACCCCACGCCCACCCCCCCGCGCAACAACACCCACCCACCCATCATCGACCTCTTTTCTGCAGCTGCAAGAGGGTGGTGGGGCGGCTAGAGGAGACACATCGAGAGAGAGAGAGAGAGGGAGAGAGAGAGAGAGAGAGTGCGAGAGGGAGCCGCAGCATATGCCGGCTTCTTCTTCTGCTGTTGCTGTTGCTGTTGGTGCTGCTTTTGCTTCTGCTTCTACTTCTTGCGCTTGCTCTTCTTCCAACAAAACTGCAACAACACTAATACACTGGCATGCAGTGTCGCTAGAGCGGGAAAGAGAGCGCGCACTCACACACACACACCCATGCACACACACCCATGCACAAAATAGCAGTCAATCGACAAGCCTTTGGGGTCATTATTCTCTTCGAGGCGCTCGCCGACACCGCCGCCGCCGCCGCCGCCGCCTGTCGCTGACGTCGCGCTGGCGTCGCTGCAGCTAGCCTTGGTGGTTGCTGTCACACTCGCACACACACAATACACGTCCATACATACACTTGTGCATATGTTGGGGGATTGCATACATTCTCTCTCACTCACTCTCTCTCTCTCTCTCTCCCGCTCTGTCTGTCCTTCTGTCTGTCTCTGTCGCTCTCGCTCTCTTGTATGTTGTGCCTCTCCAAACAATGTAATAAAATTCAATTATTCTCGTGTGCGTCTTGCACTTTGTTTCGTCTTTTGTCTGTCTCTGTGTGTGTGTGTGTGCTGCGCGCATTTCGCGAATATCGCCACAAAATGCCAAAAGCGAAAAGTACAGGCAGCCCAGGCTCTGGGTTGGGGCTGCTCGGGTTAGGGTTGTGTGGAGAGCTGGAGCGGAGGGCAAGGAGCAACAACCACAGCCGCAGCCACGGCCAGAGTCATGTCTATGCATGCCTCCTCCTGCGCCGCCGACGCGCTGACACTCACACATGTGTAGGGACAGGCGGCTCTTGCTCTAGCACTTTCTTAGTTTGCACAGTGGGACTGATGGATTGATTGATTATTGGTTTGGAAAGTTCAGCCCAAAGAGGGAAGGGCGGGAGTCTACTTCGAAAGCGTATTTTCCTTGGGTTCGCCTAAGACCCTTAACTATATTTTTTTGGAATGCATTCCACCTTCAGCGACCCACTGTGCACTGTGTGGTTGCCCGTCGTCGCCGCCGAGTCGAGCAGCTGCTTCTGCTTCGGCCGCGCGCTGTCGGTCGGTTGGTCGGTCGGTCGGTCGGGCGGTCGGTCGTTTGGTCGGTCGTAGTCGCTGCACTTTGGCGTTGGCGTTGGCGTTCTTTTTGCGCTTTGCCTTTTGGCTTTTCCTTCATATGCGCTGCGCTGCACTGCACATGGCATGGCATGGGATGGCACGGCTCGGCTCGGCTCGTTGTCGCTGACGCTGGCGCTGCCGTTGGTTGTCTCTGTTGCTGTCTCCCTTCTCTTTCTCCTGCTTATTGCTGCTTTGGCCCTCTGCTTGGGGTCTTCTTTGTTGTCTCGCCTGCTCAATGCTGTTGCTGTTGTTGGTGTTGCTGTTGCTGCTGGCTCTGCTGTTCTGCTGCCCTTTGCTGCGCATTTTGCATAAGCAGCAGCATCAACTTTTGTGCCGCCTTCTGCCTCTGCCTCTGCCTTCTGACTTCGCCTCTCCTTCTTCTGCTTTGCTGCATTCTGCTTCTCGTCCATCTTCTTTGGCGGCTGGTCGCGCGTTGCCAATTTTCTTATTTTGTTAATTCTGTGCACCTCGCCCGCGCTTTCCCCCCCCCCCCCCCCCCCCCCCCCTCATTATTTGCTATTTGGGGGCCCCTGCGCCCCGTCCTCCTCTAGGAAGAGTTGGTTCAACTGCTCTCTCTCTCTCGCTCTTGCACTCTCTCCGGCAGTACACTCATAGGGCTCGCTCTCCTCACACCCACACTCGTGTGGGTCTCCCCTTCTCTGTCACTCTGGTGAGGCGCATGCGTTGCATTGATTGTTTGTGTAATGTAAAAGCGTTGTAAGCTGCCCTGCCTCCCAACCCACCCACTCTCACTCAAGCTCTCCACCACCCCATCCTCCACCCTCTCTTTACCAATCTACTCCCCTATCTTCCCCCTCGGCCCCCCTCTGATCGGCTAGCGCCCACTTAGTTTTTGGTTTTTGTCTTCTTCAATTTCAAGGCTCTCTCTCTCCTCCTCCTCCTCCTCCTCCTCTCTCTCATTCCCTTTAGCCATTGAGTTTTTTCTGCGGGTCCGTCCAACCTCAACATTCATCACTACCGCTCCCCCTCCCCCTCCCACACACAGGCACACATCCAAAATGACAAGGAGAAGGAGCAGGACAAAGGAAAATGCAAAAAACAGCTTGCAATATCTGTCGTCGGCTCGCTCGCTCGCTCGCTCCCTGCTGCCGCTGCCGCTGCTTCCATCAGAGCGTCACTGCCGGCTTCAACGTCGGCGCTGGCGCTGGCGTTGAACGTCGGCGGCGCTGGGGTTCCACTTTGCCTGCAGCGTATTTTGTAAATTACATTTCCGGCAATAAATTTGCATACCTCTGGCATCTCTCTAAATTGCTATCGTTTGTTAAAAGCGCCACCCAAAAAATATTCAAAACCCCACCCCACCGCACCACCCCTGCTCGAAGGAGGAGGGGTAGTTCCTCGCAAGGGTTGGAGGCGGGGGGCTTTCTATAGGTTTTTTGGGGGTGGGTATGTACACCTTGCCGCCACCGCCACCCTCTTGGGCCATTCCTCAGACATTCCTAACCTGGGCCGCACCTTCTTTTCGCCAACATTTTTTTGTGGGGGTGAGGGGGGGGGGGTATACGCAAGGGTGGTGGGTGGAGGGTGTGCGAGAGGCAACCGGGGGTGAGTTCACATCGAATGGGGGGTGGGTGGGGGTTGGCTCTTCCTCCCTTAGATATTCGCCAAACACGATATTGATTGTCAAGCAATTAGAAAAGTTTTCTTCGTACTCCTGCAAGTGACTTTCACTGGGAAAGCGGGCCTCTCAAGGATATCCAACAACATTTCTTTCACAACTGCTCCTTTTGAACTCCTCGACAGAGCTCTGGTGCACCGACAACAGGTTGTTGCATTCCAAATCCGACTACGTGACGGCCCCCAAATAGTTCCAGTTGTTGCCTGCTGCTGCCTCCTGCTCCGACTCCGACTCCGACTCCTTTGAACTTGCATTACACGTATCCGCCACGAGGGGATTGGGATTCGGTACACTCCAGGGCGAGAGTGTTGGAGTGCCAACGTTTATATAGGTCGACAAACTTTTGTGGCATGCTCCTTGTTGTTGCTGCTGCCGCCGCCGCTGCTGCTGCACGCTGCATAAAAATTCAAATTTCGCGTCTGGCCAAAGGCAAAGCCAAAGCCAAAGCAACAAAGAACTCCCAGCAGTGGTGGCTCTCGACCAGGACGATACCTCGTAGTAGGCAATACCATGCCCTTAAACAAATGTATAATTTGCAGCAATTTTCGCTGATTTGGCGGCTCCTTTGTTGCATATGCCACCCATTGGTGGCCGGCCTTGCATCGGGGACACACCGTGTGCATACCCCGCAGCACCCGCGCCGCCAAATGGGGCAACAGTCAGTGGTGCGCCGCCTGCAAAATGTGACTGAAAATAAAAGTGCAAATGTCCTCGACTCTCGGCCAAAATTGGGCAGCAACAACGTTTTAGCCCGGGACAGGACGGGACAGGACAGGACAGCAGGTCAGGCAGTCAGCAGGGACTCCTCCTGGACACGGACACGGACACGGCCATGAAACATGGCCACGGGACTTCCCATGAAGTGTTCTGGGGCGCTGCATTCCGTGGGAAAAAAGTTTGGCCCAAAAAACGTTGCCCGCCGAAAAGTTCTCTCCTTTTTTTTTCTTTTTTTTGTATATGGGGGCGCTTCGAGCAGGAGCAGCAGATGCTGTTGCTGTTGCTGTTTCTGTTGCAACACGCGGCGTATGAGTAATATGTGTGTGTGTGAATGAATCTGTGGGATTGCAGCCGTGGCTGTGTCTGTGGTGGTGTGCGTAGTATCTATGTGTGTGTGTGTGTGTGTGTGTGTGTGTGTGTGGGAGCTCCATTCATCGCTTGGCCAGGCGAAATCAATCGGCGCGGCGGCAGGTGCTTTGTTTTGTGATTTAACAGTCGTCCTTCGGTGGTCCACCGCCCCCCGGCCCCGCCCCCGCACTCGCACTGGATCTCTCTTTGGCGCGAATTTTTGTTGGCCAATAGTTTTGACCTGGTTTCAGGCCCGGGACCCGGTTCTGGCTCTGTGGCTCTGCGGCTCTGCGGCCCATGCCGATTGCATGCGTAATTGATGACGTAGCCGCCCGCCCCTCTTGCACACAGCTGACATTTGTTTACAAAACAAAATGCCACACAGCAACAGCAGCAACAGCAACAAAAATAATAATAAAAATACATATACATCATAAAAAATTGTATCCACGCTGACACGCAAAAATGGCGCCTGTCGAGTGGAGTGGCTTTCGGCGGGTGGCATGGCAACGTTAGCCACCTGGTGGGGCAGCATGGCAGCATAGCAGCGCAGTGCGGCATGCCACGAGCAAGGGGTGCTGTGTGGTGTGGCATGGTGTGGCATGGTGTGTGGTGCATTCATTCATAACAATTTCACGCTGCTTTCCAGCTGTCAACGCGACTGCTGCTGGTGCGTTTTTTTTCTTTTTTTTTCCTCTGGCACAACTTTCAAGTTCATAATGTCAACCTTCACACACAGCAAATGGGCAGCAGGAGGGGTGCTGCTGGGGCAGGGACAGGAGCAGGGGGCAGGGGGCAGGGGGCAGGGCTGGTAGTGTGGCACAGACAGCGTGAAACGTTTAGCTTCAGGTTGGCAGTCTCGTGGGTCCTTCCAGACACGAGAGCATTTCCTTTTGTGGATCCTGCCTGGGATTCCTTTTTACTTTCGCACGCGCTGCCGCATGACGTTGCCGGAGCCCTTCCCCTCGCCCCCCCTGCCACTCACTGCTTTCATCCTTCTGCTGGCTGCTGCCGCAACTTGATGAGCACAAGTTTTTCTGCTTCTTTCAGTGGTGTGTGTGTGTGTGTGTGTGTTGCAACAATTGTTTTGCCTGCCCTGAATTTGCAACTGAATTTTCGCAGCCCTCCCTTTGTTATGCAATTTCTTTGGGGGCGACAAAATGGAAACTTCTTGTCTACGGCGGAAGCTGCCACTTAAACACAAAAGCCAAAGGATAAAGTAGCAAACTTTTGCCACCCTTTTTGGGGCTCCTCTTTTACTCCTTTTGTGCCACGTTTTTTTCCCAACATTTTCCCCTTTTCTTTTTCTTTTTCTTTTCCTTTTCCTTTTCTTTCTTTTACTTTTGTTGCAGCGAAAGTTTGCAGTTAATTTAAGTGCTGATTAACAAATTGCAATTCTTTCAGGTTCATTGACATCTCTCTCTCTCTCTCTCCCCACTCTCCCCACTCCTCCGGGCTCTCTCTTTCTCTTTCTAAAAATAGCAATCAAAACAAGGCGGAGGTGTTTTCTGTTCCGTGGAGAAAGAAAAGCGTTTCCTGGGAGACGCGCCCAGAACCAAGGGGGAAAGCCAAAGGAAAAAGCAAAAGAAAGGAACAAGGAAGAAGCCGAGGAGGTGGAAGGCGTCGAAAAAATCGATATGCCTCAGACAGAGACAGAGACAGAGCAGCCTCGCATCGCCTCGCCTCGCCTCGCCACGCGCACGAGGGGGTGGCCAGCAGCCAAGGGTAGCAAAATGTTGTGCAAACTCACGCGGCAGACACTCACACAGATGCACACACACGCACACACACTCACGCACACACACACACACACACTCTCACACACGCACAACTTCCCATTTCGTCATGTCATCGGGAATCGTCGCCGTCGTCGTCGTCGTCGTCGTCTGCCTTTCGTTATCGCCCTGTCTCTTTTGGCCCCACCCCCCACCCCCCACACCACCCGCTCTTTTGCGCTTGGGACATCCAACTTTTTTTTTTGTCCAGGGCTTCGAGGGTTGGGCTTCTTGTTTTTCTTCATTTTCCTTTTCGGCGTTACTTCCGCTTTTCTTGTGGGCTCCTGCCACATTTCCTTCTTCCTTCTTCCTCTTCCTCTTCCTGTTCTTTACCTTACACATTTTTGCGTTTCCTTCTTCCTTTCGCTTCTTTCCTTTTGCTTTCTTCCTTTCTTCCCTCCTTTCTTCCGCTGCTTTTGCCAATTTTCGCGTACTTTTGCCTTGCGCCTCTTTGGTCCTCTCTTTTGGCCATGTTTTCCTTATTTTGCTTGATCTGCGCTTTACTTCCGTTCTCCATATGGGGTTTCCGGCGACGGCGGAGAGGGGTGTATAATTATTTTTGGGGGTTGTCTCAAAGGTCCTGTTTTTCGCTTTTTGTTTTTATCAGCTTCAGTCGACAGGGGGTGGGGGGTTGGGTTGAAGCTTCACTTTGCTTCCATTTATTTCGCTTCAGTTCCTTCCTGTTCCTGCTGCTCTTCCTGTTCCTCTTCCGGTCTGCCCGCCACCCACCCACCCACCAAACCCATTGGACCACACACATTCCTGTGGCTTAAATTGCTCTTATTGTTGTGCTCGGTCTTCGGTTTGGGTGGTTGACAGCGACGGTGGCTGGCCCGGCGTATACGTTATTTTATTACATCAAAAGAGCTTTACAGAGCAGGCAGGGGCGCAGGGGGGCAGGGGGGCGGGGGGCAGGCCCCTTGGACTCGACTCGACTCGACTGTCGTTGGCTCCTCTCTTCTCTTTGGCTGCTCAGCAGCCACACTCGCTCAGTGCTCGGCCTTTTCTCTCTCTATCTCTGTCTCTCTCTCTCTCGCTCCCTCTCCCTCTCTCGCTGTCGCTGTTGCTGTCGCTGTGGCGTCGCTGCTTCTGCTGCGGTTGGATGCGGCGACGTCGTCGTCGTCGTCGTCGTCGTCGCTGTTCTGTCTGCTTCTTCTTCCTGTTCTTAATTGAAATTTGCGGCTTGCATCAATATTTGCTTTTTCCTTGTGTTTTCCACGTTATTAAAAACCCTGTGTGCAAGTTTTTCTTTTGCCTTGTTTTTGCGCCCCGCTATATTATATTGCACAGGACACAGGACCCCGGACGCAGGACGAAGGGGGCCCCAAAATATGCTTTAGTTTCTTCGAAATATTTGTGGCCTTTTTGGTTTTTCGAAAAAAGTCGAAAATCTCCAAAGGATCTAAGGAGAAAGCAGGGACAGGTAAATTGTGGTAAAATGCTTTAAATTGAATGGAAAAATGCTTGGAAAATGCATGCTTTGTTTTCTTTGAAATCGCCAAGCAGCGCCAAGCATTGGAGCTCCTCGGGTCCCCATCCAATTACGGGCTTACCTCCCCTCCCCCCCGGTTTTCCCATCATCAAAAGCCACTCAACGGCCAAACGAGCAAAACAAATAAATTTTTAGAGAGGAGGAAAATAATGGAAACTAAAGCAAAGAGGAGCAAAAAAAAGGAAGAAAAAACAAAACAAAAAAAATGAGTTATTAATGGCAATCAATCAAAAACTGGCAAAACGCTCAAGCCGGGGACAAAGAGAGAGGAGAAGGAGGACAGAAGGAGTGAGTTTTAGCAGAGGGAAAACCGCGAGGAATACATAAATTGATTGATTGATTTAATGAATGATTGATTAATGCATTTCAGTTGCAAATTCCCCCATACAAAATGCAGCAGCAGCAGCAGCAGCAGCGAAGAGCCGAAGAGGAGTCGAGTCTGATGTGGCAGTGGCAGTGGCAGTGGCAGTGGCAGCACAAGTTGTTGGAGTGTGTAGAATGCGGCCTTCAGTGGCAGCAGCAGCCTTCAGCCTTCATCCGAGCCTCTCTCTCTCTCTCTCTCCCTCTGTCGCTCTGTCTCTCCCTCCCCCTCTGTGGAGTGCCAGACAGGCGGGCGGGGCTCGGAGTTCGGAGCTGGAGCTGGAGCTTGGAGTCCGGGCCCCCAATGGCAATTATTGCAGCAAGGAACCAGAGCTCTCTGTTGGCCCTGGCATTGCCAGAAGAGTGCCTCTGAAGGGGTAGCTGGAGCAGGAGGAGAGCTGCTACGAGAGCCCATAGAAGGGTATGCCATGGCAAAGGATTGCGGGAGGAGTCGCCCCCACGGCTGGCTGCTGACTGCTGCCTGCTGCCTGATGCCTGCTTTAAAATGCATTTTCAATTAGGCATAATTTCAGACAGCTTTGCCCACTTCTCCTCCTCCTCGTCCTTCTCGCTGCCTGGCCCCCCTTCCAGCCCCCCTCATGTACGGAGGCGTGCCCGTCCATTGATCTGTGAAAATATTTCCATTTGGGAAGATTCGAAAGCCAATCTGCTTGAACAGCCTGGCAGTCCTAGTATTTAATAGATTTAATAGATTCATGGAACCTTTTTCTAAATCATTTTTACAGTTGGAAAAACATTCTTGAATAATTTTCAAATATTTTTCCCTATTTTTAAATTAGTTTTTAAATTTTTAAAGTTCTTACAAATTGTTTTCCCATTAAATGGCTTTCTGCTGCGGAAGCACTTGTCCAACACTACGATGGGGGCTTAGAGCGATATTAGTGCCTTGTGCAACACTGCTGAATGCCCGTAGCACCTTTAGTCGCAAGAATACTCTGGTATTTTCCTCTTACATTCTTTTCCCTATACTTTCTAACCCCTTAATCACCTGTATCTTTTATTTGCCAACACTTTTCTTGCTCTTGTCCGAGTTGAGACTCTTTAAGCAATTTGCAACACTGCTGAATGCCCGTTTTAGAAAGTATACCCTACTATTATCCTCTTAAAATGCTTTCCCGTTACTTTCCATCCCTTAAACACGTTTATCTTTCATTTGACAACACTGGTTCGACTTTAACTCTTTAAGCACTGTGCAACACTGTTCGAAATGCAAAATTGGTAAATGGCAAATGCATTTTGCAACTTATTTGCATATTTGAGTGGGAATGCTCTCTCTCCCTCTCGCTCTCGCTCGCTCTCTCTTTCTGATTTTGCCGCTCTCCAGTGCTAAGGATGCGCAGAATATCCTGCGGCAACGGTTTCTATCTGTAAGAAGGGGTTGTTGTTCTGCTCCTCTGTTGTTCTGTGCCAGTGTTGGCGAAGGAGGTGCGGGGCCCTCGCCCGGCGTGTAATAAAATGCATTGCAAATTGCATGCAACATGCGAAAATGTTCGCTTGGAGAATTCATATGGTACTCATACGTATGTATGTATGTACATGTGTGTGTCTTTATTTATGTATTTCTGTCCGATTGTATATGGGCTTTAATAACCCATAGACCAGAGCCTGTGGCGTGTCCTACGATAGTTATGTGGCAGCTATCTAGCAGTACTTACTGTGCCCCATCTTGCACGTCTCTCATCCGCCACGAAACTTACCTGCAAAGAGAGCAAAGAGAGGAGAGAGAGAGGCAATTAAGATAATGATTAGTCAAATGTAAGAAATTGAAAGAAGATGAAACTAATTTCGAGCAGAAATGGCGGTAGAACCTACTTATTGGTCGGTCGGTCAGGGGGGGTCTCATCGAAGGTACAGGGAATGGAGACGAGAAGGACAAGGAGAAAGAGAAACACGCCACTGGAGCGACAGGTAGTTTAATTTATGTGAATGCTCCTCTTCTCTCTCTAAAAAGCCATCCCTCTTGCTCTTGCAATCCTGCTACCCTTTCATTGGCTTGTCATTCCGGGGCTTTATAGTTTTGATGTGATATATGATGCAAGATCTTCCGCAAGGTATTTCCAGGTATGATCTCAGGAAGTTTCTCTAAAAAACGATGGCCTTATGCAACACTGGTGAGTGCTGTGATTTTTCAACAATTTTTAGGGGGCTTTCAACACTAGTTTTAACATTTGTAAAGTGGTTTAAGGTGGTTTTCCATGATGCTTTCCACTATTTCAAAAGTTAAACCCTTGGCGTTGTGCAACACTGTTTTACTTGTGCTTTCTGACTGAAGTGCAAGTCTTTGCCAATGAAAGCTAAAAGCTAAAACCGCCCACAAATCGAGGGTATCGCAGGCTTCGATTCCTTCAAAGTCACTTCTTCCTTTCTTAGTTCTCTGCGCTGCTGCGTTTTCGCTTTTTTTTGTTGTTGTTGTTTGTCTCGTTTCGTTCCCTCTCTGTCCTTTGCTGCCATTATGCTGCGTCGTTTTAATGGTCTCCAACAACAACAACAAAAACAACAACAACAACGCTGCAAAAACAGCAACTACTAAAGAAGAAGAGCAGAAAGAGGAACAACAACAACTAAAGCAGAAGAAGAAGCACGAACATAAAGAGGAAGAGCCACAAAAAGCAAGTCACGAGCGCTGCCGCTGCCGCTGCCTCTGCCGCCGCCGCTGCTGCTGGCGGCCCCCAACAATGGCGGGCAGCGATGCCGACACCAGAAACAACAAAAGCCAGAACAGAGAAAGAGAATGTGCTCCGCTCCAGCAAGAACAACAACAAAACAAACGGAAAAAAGGAAGCAAAAATAAGGAGAAAAAAAGGATAAAGGGAAAAAGAAATAAATAAATAAACATTTTGCCAGAGTGCTAGAGGGAGAGGGAGAGAGAGAGAGACGCTGCTCTGTGCCTCCCTCTCCCTCCCCCTCTCTCCCTCTCTGTACGAATGAGCGACCCAAAGCGCAACAAAAACAATTTCGTCTGCGAAGTTCAGCAAAAAGAAGAACAACAAAAATTATATGCGCTCTGCTCTAAAAATAAAACGAAACGAAATCAAACAAAAGCCAAAATGAGTGAAGGAGTACGCACGCAGGGGGGGAAGCTGCCACAAGGGGGGCGGGGGTGGAGTGGAGTGGAGAGCTGGAGGTGTGTGGTTGGTGGCATGGCGTGGCATGGCGTGGGGGGACGGGGAGGAAGTGGAGAAAAATGAGAATAAAAAAAACGTGACCGCGCATTTTTCAATGTCAGACGAAAAGGTTTTTCATTGCTTCACTTATTACTCAAACCATTTATTTTTGTATTCTTTTTTTTGTTGTGTCAGTAGAAGGTTATATAACTTGGACCCATGAATAGATCTCCCAAGGGAATGTCAGGCAAGATTCCGATGGAGCTATAGCCAAGATACACCACTATATCATCCCTGATGGAGGATATACAATGATGGTTATTCGATCTTCGGAATGAAGTACATAATACATAGCCAGAGGTTCAAAGCGCCCTCGAAATACTACAAAGACTGAAGCCTCTACATCCCTCATTTCCATAGTCTTCAGATTTTAGTTCACTTAAATCTTCCAAGTTTTCTTTGACATATCTCTGGAGCACTTCTAACAGATCTCATACAACAAAACTGTGATAGAATCCTGAAAGACTCTAGAGCAGATACGAAATGCTTAGGAAAAACCCCACAAGAAAGCTATAAAGTCTATGAACTAGTTCTTGGAAGCGGAAACCCAAGAGTACGTTACTAGTTCCATGGCGAAACCCTAACAGCTCTCTAAATATTCCACATATCTTGGTTTTTTGAAAACTTCGCTGAGTTTTGTATCAAGTTTTCCTTGTAGAATACTTTAAGATGGAAGATATGAAGATTCCCACTAGATCCCATGGATAAAGGAGCATTCAATGAGCGGGCCTCACTGGTTCTAGATCTGTAATGGTCTTGGAAACTGTCCCCTCGCAGAGCACTCACTGTAGCACTTACATAACTAGTTCTAGTTCTTACTAGTTCTTCTAACTAGAACTAGTTCTTGGAAGCAGAAACCCAAGAGTACACTACTAGTTCCATGGCGAAACCCTAACAGTTCTCTAAATATGTTGTGTTTTTTTAAAACTTCGCTGATTTTTGTATCAAGTTTCCCTTGTAGAATACTTTCAGATGGAATACCTGAAGATTCCCATTAGATCCCATGGATAAAGGAGCATTCAATGAGCGGGCATCACTGGTTCTAGATCCGTAATGGTCTTCGAAGCTGTCCCCTCGCAGAGCACTCACTGTGGCACTTACATAACCCCCAGCAATGGGTTAACAAAGCACAATGCTCGTCCGTATCCTTGCAACTTTCTCATGTGTAAGGGAATTGTTGTTGTTTTCGGTTTCGGATATTATTTTTGTTCTGCCATAAAGAATTTACGCTACATAAAATTTAATAATTTCATTTTTTTTTTTTTTATAGTCACATGAATACACCACACACACACACACACGCACACATGTATGTGGAAAGTTCCAGTGGCATGTGTGTGTGTGTGTGTGTGCCTCTGAATTATAGCATACTTTTAGGCGTGTGCCAGGGCAGCAGGCGCATTATTTCAGCTTTTATGGCTTACATAACGAGCCAAGCGGAAATAGAGAAAGAAAAACCCAACCCACCCCGCCCCACACCCCACCCCCCGGCAAGGAAGGACCAGAGATACGGCGGGTGGCGGGGGGGAGGCGAAAATTGGTGTGGCAGCTGCGGAAAGCCAAGGGAAGACGTATCCCCCTCCCACCTTAAGAAGGTGGAAAATTCCTTGGAAAAATAATGGGGAGAAAAGAGAGAAAATGCTTGAGCGAAATATGTGTTCAGATATTTATTCCGGGAGATATGTTGAAAGCAATTTTCACTGGAAATTGAGTTAATAAACGCGAGGGCACCTCGAAAAGAATCTATATCTAAAAATGTCCTCTACGGGATATCCCAAAAGCCGATTCGGATCCATTCTCCATTCTCCATTCTCCAGGGTACTTTTATTCCGCCATTTATCGTTTTCTTTCTATAATAAATACTCGATGGAAATGCATTTCCCTCAATCAAACTCTGGCAATAATTTATGGGGAAAACCTGATCGATCCACCATATTTTATGCACTGCCGCCACTGCCCCCCCTGCTCGGAGGACCCATTGATTTTCTCTGGTTTTCCCTTTTGGGTTCTTTGCTCCTCCACTTTTTTTTTTTGCGTTGCGTTAATATTTCACTAATGGCATTGGCTCTGGTGCTGGCTCTGATGCTGGCTCTGGTGCTGGTGCTGGTGCTGGCTCTGAAATTGCATTACGCTCAAGTTGACTCATTTTAATTGAATTTTAACTTCAGTTCGAAATTGAATTACGTGCCAGAGGGGGGCGCGAAGCGGGGGGCGGGGGGCGGGGGGCGGATGTGTGGGTGGACGGCGACAATGTGCGCCTGTGTGCTGATGCAGCAAGTAATGAAAATTCATGGCGCGATCTCTCGGAGAGCGAGAGAAATTGCATTAAGCCAGTGGCCATCATTTTTGGGGGCCCCCTCCACAAGCCCCCTCTCCCTCCCTCCCTGGGGCAGGCAGTCCTCTCTATCTCTCTCTCTAAAGAGGTTGTCCTAAAAGTTTCACTTTCGTTTTAGCCCCCCCCACCCCATCAAAAAAAAAAGAAGCAAATTTCATTATTTTGCACTTAATTAAAAACACGCGCGAATCCATAAAAAAAGAACAGAAGAGAACAGGAAAATATCACTGGAATCGCAAACCCAGACTCCAGACTCCCCCTCCCCCCCCTGCCCCCTTCTCTCCCCTCGAGAGTGCTACGCGCTTTGGGCCCTTTATTTATTCTTTTTTTTTTTTTTTGTTATTGGTGTGGCCGCCGCGAGCCTGGTCAACTGGAAAAAAGCAACAGCTATAACAGCATCAACATCAACAGCCACAGCCAGAGCCAGAGCCACAGCCAGAGCCCCATGGAGGAGCACCAGGACCAGGACCAGTCGTCTGTCTGGTCTCCCCCCCCACCAATGCACTCTGCCCCCGTCCTGCTGCCCCACGGCCACTCTTCTGCTGTTGGTTTCGCCTTGCCGCGTCGCAAAAAAGTTGTGTGTGTGTGTGTGTGTGTTTTTTTTGTTTGCTGTTTGATTTTGGACTTTGGCAAAATCCTTTCGTTTTCAACCATTTAAATGTGACAGAGAGAGAGGGGGAGGGGGGCGGG
Source organism: Drosophila pseudoobscura (assembly GCF_009870125.1). Lineage (NCBI taxonomy): Eukaryota > Metazoa > Arthropoda > Insecta > Diptera > Drosophilidae > Drosophila > Drosophila pseudoobscura. The sequence goes on along the minus strand of NC_046683.1, from coordinate 65,601,602 downwards.
GTAAACCATGTGGCAACTATATGGCCAGACAGTTGTTGGCCCAAAGCCAGGGTAGAGGGCGCGAAATTTGCATGTGGTCGAAAAGCGTGCGAGGGAGGGGGGGAGGAAACAGGGCTAGAAAGAGAAAGCAGTTTGCAGTTGCCACAGAAATCTTCTGGGCCCGATTTTGGATCCTTTTTTAAACGTTTCCCGCGCCTAACCGAACTTTTAATTGCCTGTCTTTGTGGCTCTTATCAAAAATATAATAAAAACCAAACTAATTTTCCATTTCTGACAACACGGATCGGATCAGAGAGAAGGGAGAGACGGACAGGAGCAGGAGCAGGAGCAGGATGGATGGGCAGCAGCAGCAGCAGCAGCCGCTGAGAAAGGCCACAACTTGTGCCACTATTTTATTTATATGCCTCAAAATGCAAAAAGGAAACCAAGACAGAAACACAGGGGGAATAAAAAAAACCGGAGGAGGCACAAATGCGGCCATAAACTACAAATCATGCCAAGAAAAGACAACAGGCAGAGGCAGAGACAGTGGGGGTGAGGGGGGGGCGCGAGGGGGAGGAGGCACGAAGGAGTTGGGGAGGAGCAGACGGCAACAACAAAAAATTGTCTAAAAATTCAACATAACCTCGAATGATTTATGGATGCCTGCGAATATTTAAAAGGTACAAGGCAACAGGCCCCCAAACAGGCAGCAGCGGCGGCAGCGGCAACAACGTGCTGCAGAGTGGCAAAAGGGGCAACAAAATTGAGCCTGGATCTGCCACAAAAAACAAAAGGGAATACAACAGCACAGACAGCAACACAGGAGATGGCAGGAAGGGCAAGGAGTGGAGTGGAGTGGATTTGAGAGGGGGGAGGGGGGGGGGGGGGGGGAACTGGAAGCTGCATCTTTTTGTTGCGTCTGGGGCTGGGGGCAGGGGATCCGTAGAGCTTAAGTGCATTTTACAGCCAGCAGCAGAAAGGACATAAAAGCTCAAAAAGGGCATGCCACTCGGTGGTACAACAGGGGGCAGGCGGCAGGAGGCAGGCTGGCAGGCAGCTAAGAAATGTGCGAAAAGTTGAAAAAAGAAGGGAATGCACAGTGGCGCAAGAACTGGCGAAAAACGCTTCCACAGACCTGTGGAAATTCTGCGAAAATTGGAATAGTTTTCGAGGATTATGGCCGGGGGAGGAGGCCTTCAATCATTCTTCGACAAATCTGTATTGAATGCAAGCCTTTGCCCCACTGTCGTGTGTGCTGAAAGAAGTTGTATACAAATTTACGACAAAAAGGCGTTAAAGCTTGCAGTGTTGCTGCTCCCTGAGAACAGAGGATAGAAGACTGAAGACTGAAGACTGAAGACAATGGACACATAAATTGCATTTTCACTTTTAATATTTGCCAGAGCACATCCCACATCCCACATCGTAATGAGCCGGAGTTTGGCCGCCCTCCCCCCTCTCCCCCTCTGAAGCACCAGTCAAACGAGTGCTCTGGGGGTCAAGCATTCCAGTTGAACCCCCCGAAGAGGGAGGGAGGGAGAATTCTCTGGCACTAAAGTAAGCATTTTCGATCCCATCATCGATCGGCTATAAATATGCATGAGAGTTCTCAAATTTATTGAAAATATTCCAAAAAATTGCACCATGATCTTAGATAAACGTTCGATCTTTAAGGGTACATATATATGTGTGTGTGTGTGTGTGTGTGTGTGTGTGGTATCTAAGGAGCTTTTACCCCGTAGCTAGTTTTCGTTTCTTTTCTTTGATATGCATGCAATTGTGGTGTCTCTGTATCTGTGTGTGTGTGTGTGCATCTGGGCTGTGTGTGTGTGTGAGTGGGGCTAAAAATATGTTTAAATCGCGCCCAGAGCCAGCAGCTCGAAAACTTGTTTCCAGTTTGTTGCTGCCACTGCCGCTGTGGCATTGTTGCCAGAGCCTCCAACCCAGAGTCAAGGCGAGTTGCCGTCGCAGTTGCAGCTGGCCGGGGCAACTTGTTGTTGCTGCTGTGGCCGCTGTTGGCTGGTTTTTTTGCCTTAGCTGCTTTTGGCCGTGACCTTTGCTGGGGCGGACCCCGTGCCGTTCCCTGCTCCGGCAGGCGGCTTCATTATAATCCGCATAAATATTAATTAAATGATAAACCGAAAAGAATGTGCTGCATACTTTGAGGTGCACACACACACACACACACACACGCATGCAGCGGGGCAAGAAGGCGAGGAGTGGCATTGGGCGAACAACAAAAGAATTGGTTGATAACAAATTTCGAAATGTTTATCTTTGGCCAAAGAAACGGCGAAAATTTCCTACACAAAAGGGAACAATTTATCACACACACATGCAACACACACACACACACAAAACTGTTGAAGGGAGCCGCGAGAAGCACTCTCTCCACCCCCACCTCCACCTCCGCAACCACAACCAACGCCCCCCCCTTGCCCAGGAAAAGCTCTCAACAAAAAGCTACAAAAAAGAAAAGAAACGAAGACGCAAGGCACAAGCAAATTGAATTTTCCCTGAGCAAAATTAAATTTTCCAAGGAAATTGAATTTTTTGATTAGTTTGCTTTTTGCATCTCCCTTCCACCCACACACACACACAAGCAAACGAAGCAGAAGAGCAGCGAAAACAAAAGTAAAATCCAAGAAGTGTAAAAAGTAAAGAAAGAAAAGCAAAAGACGCAGCGACCGAGGGAGAGGGGAGGGGGAGAGGCCTGAGGAGGCCTGGGGAGGCGGCAGCAAGCTTTTGATTTAAAAGTAAAATTAAATTAAAAATACAATTTGGGGCACAAAAGAACAAAACATAAAACACACACACACACACGCAAGTAAATTGGAAAATTCACACACACCAATGCAGGTGCCCCACGTGGTATTTTGCGATTGTAACTTAAGAAGAATTAGACGGAATTAGTAGGCATTTTAGGGTGCCGGCAGTCCCCCTTCCCCACTACCCGCACTAAACCATGGAGAGCGAATCCATAATCAGGTATCCCAGGGATGCCAATCTGGGAAATTGGGAGCAATTTCTGATTTACAAAATAAATCATATTTTTTGATTTTAGTTATAAAAAAAAAGTATCTTTTTAAAAAGGATTACAGACTAGCAATTTCCATTTTTGTTTTGAAGAAAAAACACTAAAATTTAGAATCATTTACATACATAAATATATTTTACAAATTTATATATTTTTTTTAAGCTCAGAATTCAACTTTAATTTTCCATTTTTTACAAGAAGTAACAATCAACAGATACATAAATGTATGAAATTAGTTTTAATTTTTAAAATTGAGAATCTTTTACATACATATTTTACAAATTTAGATATAATTTTTTTTAAACTCAGAATTCAACTTTAATTTTCCATTTTTTACAAGAAGTACAGTAATCAACAGATATGTACATATATGATATGTATATATATGAAAATTTAGAATATTATATATATTTTTTTTTTATCGTAAGATTGTCCTTTAATTTTCTTTTTTTTTTACAAGAACTAAAACTGAGAGTTATACAAAAATTGTTAATGAAAGTTTATTCTGTTGCTGGATACCTATTAAAAATTTAGGTTTTGACTTTGTTTGGTTTTTTTTAAGTTGTTTTTAAGTTTTGTTTCTGCTGCAGAATGGGGAGGAGCAGCTTTGTCGTTGGGCGCCTCCTCGGCCATTTCTGTTTCCAGCATTAAAGAACGCATAATACCTGCCATAAAAACCTTAACCAGACACTTAAAAGGACAGCCAGACCTGCCGTTTTGGCCTGCTGCTATAACCATCCCACAGGACTCGTAATCGTATCTCAAGCCCCCCCCCTACCCTGTCGCCCTGGCGCCCTGGCACCCTTGGGCACACAGACAATTAACCATCAAGTGGAATGAATATTCAAATGTTGCTTTTCACTAAATGCAACATCTTGTTGCACAAACACGAAGCACACAGTTTTCGCTTTTAATTTCAAAGTTTTCGTCGAGCTGTGCAACATTTTGTGGGCTGGACTTGGGGGGGTGGCAGCGCAAGCTGCTTTTAATGTTCCATTAAATGTTGTTGTTGTTTTTGTTGTTGTTGTTGGGGTCAGCAGCAGCAGCAGCGGAGCAATGGAAGGGGGGGATCCTGCCTTGGAAGCGAAACTAAAGCCATAAAAACGACGGCAACAACACCAACAGAGAATATATATTGTGTATGGCAGAGCGCGGGAAGGGGAGGGGCGGCGGGGGCGGCAAGACCAACAAGAAAAGTGCACATTGCCCTACCGTCCCCCCCCCCCCCACGCCATTTTATATTATTACAGTGGTCGCTCAGAAAATGGGAAATTCCAGGCCACAAATGAGAGCGAAAAGATCTCCATATTTATCCGATAGTTTTTCATCGTAAACTCCTCCAGAAAAGTTTAGAGACCTGCAAATTTGGATTTTTCTCCCAGAGGGGGGACCACTGTATTATTATTATTATTACTATTTTCCCACACACACACAGAGAGAGAGAGAGAGAGTAACATTTTTAATATTGCTGTGGGTCTGTGTGTGGTGTTTGTTTTTCTCTCTGCGTTTTCATCTTCGAGTTGTTTTTCCCCCATTTCCCCATTCCTTTTTTCATGGTGGAATTTTCTGTTATTTTTATGGGGAATGGTGAATGGGGAGGGGGGTGGTGGTGGTGGTGGGGTCAATATATACACATCATATAATTCAATGTTGGGTTCCATTATGCAGTTTTCGCTCTCTCCACATCCCTGGCCGCCCTTAAACTGCAGTTGCGAAACAAAGTTCAAGGAAGAGGATAATTGCCAAACATGAAACACGCTCAAAAAGAGACAATCCCCCCCACCCCCCTCCGCCCACCGAAGGCAGGAAGGAACTGGGCGCGGCCACACCTACATACGCCCACACAGCCAGCAAAGCACTCCCTCGCTCTCCTTCACTCTCCCGCTCTCTCTTTGGCACCGCAAAAACCCATCTTCTTCTGTTCTCTTCTCTCTTGTTATTTTTCTCGCTTCTTCCTCGACTGCTGCTTGCAATTTTCATATCATTTAATTAAAATCGCAAAATTTCGTACACGTTTCCATTTTCGTTTTCGTTTTCCCTCTGCCACGCCGCCCCGCTGCCCCTGCCCCGCTGCCACGCTGCCTGCTCGCTCTTTTTGGGTTTTTATTTTTATGATTTTTATGGCCCGGTAAAAACACTGAAAGCTGAGAAAAGTGCAAAAGGCAGAAAATTAAAAATACTTCTTCGATGCGCAACCATCAACTACAACAACTACAACAACAACAACAGCAAAAATATAATAAAAATAAAAGGAGCCAAATGAAGAAGAAGAGGAAGAAGAAGAAGAGCAAAAACGTGCAGGCCCAGCCCCCGTTCCAGTCCCCTCCCCCCTCCGCACAGCCCCAGCCACACCATTCGCCAGCAACCCACACGACGGCAAAGCGAATTCAATTGAAATGGATCGAGGAGTTTAAATAAAAATATTCTCCATCTTCTTTATGCGCTTTTTCGTGGCCCCAAAAGGAAGCGGGCGTAACGTCATTAAAAAACAAGAAAGGAATGCCCACTGGCGGGTGCTCCCAAAGTATTGGATACCCTGGAAGATCGCAGGGTAAATGGCATGGAAAACATATATGAAGTATTCCAAAGCCCAAAGCTTTTCGATCGTACCCTCCCTGCACAGGGTATGAAAATGGGCTGGCAGCGAAGGCGGAGGAGGCGGAGGAGAGACAAGCAAATATTGCGGTCGGTCCGCACACCTCACCTGCGCTCTCGCTCGCTCGCTCGCTTGCTCGCTTCCACCCCCCGCTGCGGGAGTCCCTTTTTTATATTCAGTTTGATTTATTTCCTGGCCGCCAACTTTTATTTGCCAAAACACAATTTCCAAATGCAATCAACTTTTGCAATCAAATTATTCAATAAGCAGCAGCAGCCGCAGCAGCAGCAGCAGCAAAAACAAAAGCACAAACAACGACAACAACAGAACTGTGCGTACGACGCGTGAAGATGGAATTGATGGCAAACAAACGGCACTCTTTTGCACTCTCTTTTAATTTGAGCGCTGCGTTGCTCTCTGACGCGCTTTGTCGCTCTTTGTTTCTCTGCCTTGTGGACTGTGGAGTGTGGAGTGTGGGCTGTGGATTGCGGATCTCGTTTGATCTGGTTTGTAGATAAGCCCTGCCATGGGAGTGTGGGTGTTGGAAGAGTCAGGCAATACAGAGGGAAAGCAGAGGTGCAGCAGCGGGTAAACAACTAAGGAATACCCTGGGTTCGCCTAGTCCGCTTCTTACAGAATTCCAGAGCTCCACCCAGACAGCTTCCACATTTAATCCCTATTGTTACATCCCAGAATTTCCAATAGAACTTCACAAATACCAGTCTTGGGGACTCCCTGGACTGGCCCACACCCGAATCACTACCTTCGCTCGCTCGTGCCGATGGGAATACAACTGTTGCATATTAAATTCTACAACGAAATTCGTTTTAATTATGCCACTTGGTGCACATCTTCCTGGGAAGCCATGACATTTCGTCAAGACAGAATTGACCGAATGTTGAGTTGTCATCATTTTTGGGAAACAACTTCCGGTCCGCCGGTCTTCCGGTTGCCTGACATTTACATTAGCACTTCCGCTGCCTGGCTACTCCCCCTCCCGCACTCATTATTCCTCCGTTTCTGTGTCTGTGATAATTACGCAAAATAAAGTACGGGGGAAACCTAAAATAAACATAAACTATGCCGGTTTTTATCAACATTATTTAGCACTCGTAATATCAGGCTCTCGCTCGCTCCCCCTCGCCCATCCATCCTCTCTGTCGGCCTTCATATTTTCCTTTAATAACCGTCTCTTTCCACCCAGCACTTGGCTGTCTTTATTTGGGTGCCCGGTCGCCAGCCCGACCCCTGACCCCTGACCCGGACTCATGTTAGTTTAGTGGCTGGCTGTCGCTGTGTGGACATTGTTGCTATTTTCTGTAGCTGTTCCCGTTCCCGTTCCCATTCCCGTTATTGTTGTAAAACTTTATGCATTAATTTTACATTTTCCTGGACCCCTAGAACCACTCTAGAGCCCCATCCCGAAAGCTATCCCTGTGCACCTACGTGTATCTGTGTGCGAGAGTATCTTTTGGTGTGTGTGTGCGTGTATGCGAGTGTGTGTGTGTGTGTTTGCATTAACTCGCCACATGCAAAATTTACGTTTATTTATTATGGTAGAGAGCCCCTATACCATCGTATACCATCCATGGCCCCCTTTCGCTGCCGCCGCTGCTGCTGCTGCTGCTATATCCTGCTGCATCCTGCGGCAAAAATGTGCAGCCAAACATTTTGTGAGATTTCATATACACATAAAAGTTATGTAATTATCAAAGTTATAATGCACCTACAGCCGGAGAGAACCCAGCAAGAAAATAAAAATAAACTAAAGAGCTGGCTTATGGGGCACGGCCGGGCCCTGTGTGGCATCCACTCCGGCGCACATACATATATCACTTAGGCGGTATCATATTTAGTTTTTATTTTATTTGGACCTTTTTTTTTCTCCTTTTGCCGGCACTTTTCCCTGCTTGTTTTTCTCCTGCGTGTGCATAAAGTTTTTTTTTCGGAATTTAGTTTTGAGCCATAAAATGAAAAGTTGATGAAAATAATGGAAAAAAAAAATAATTGAAGCAAGTATTTTAGGATATATATTTTTTCTTTTGGAATCGAAATTAAGCCTAATTGGGGACCTTTTCGTTAGCTAAGGGTTTGACCATTGCAAATTTAGGGAACACTTCTCTGATCGGATCTGAAACCCCTCAAAACTGGGCATCCAGAACATCCAGGAACCACTTCTTTGCACCAGTCAAATGTATGTTCGCTGAAAAGACTGAATCTTAGTCCATCTGCCATTCAATCGATTGAAAGCCCGCCATTCTTTGAGGGGGAAAACCCCAAGTAGCGCTTCTGATTTTAAAGTGGGGCAAGCGAATGCCACGCCCCGTTTAAAGATAGGTATTTCTTCTATGGCATTCTTGTGTTGCAAAATATTTGCCAGACTTATTAACATTTTGATATGGTTTTTAGATGCATAATTAATGGGTAAATGGAAAATGGTAGGCACACGATTTCTTCAAACTTCGATTGCATTTTGCTTTCCAGTTTTTTCTTCTTTTCTTCTTTCGCCTATTGTTGCTGCTCTCTCCCTCTGCCTCCTTCGTCTTCTGTTTTATCTCTTCTATAAATATATCTCATTTGCATAAAATTCTAATTTAACTGCTGCTTCTGCTACTTCTTCAGCATTTTCTTCTTCGGCTTTTCCCACTTGCTCGTTGTGCTTCCTCTTCTCCTGCGTCCTCTTCCTCCTCCTCCTCTTCTGGCCATCTCTTTCTGGTTCTCCTACAATTGCCATCTCCCCCCCCCCCCCCGACTTTCGGCCCGTTTTTATGATGCAATTTATTTTATTTTCTCTTCGGTTCGCTTTTCCAGCACAACATTTTCCTTGTTTTTTTCTTGCTTCTTCTTCTTCTTGGTATTTTTCTTGATTTCCACTTGGTTTCGGGGGGCTAGGGGCTGGGGGGGGCTGGGGCAAAGAAACAATTTTCGTTTATTTATTTTTGTTTTTCCCTACTTTTTTCTTATAGTTTTTCCTACTGCTGTCTGCCTGTTTTTTTTCTTTTTGCCCCCGTGAGTTTTTCTACGATTATTTTTGTTTTGTTTTTTGTTGCCTTTATTGTTGTTGTTTGTTGTTTATTTGTTTATTTGTTTGTTGTAACTGTGGCAACACACACATTATTTATGTTTATATTTATATTTATTTTTTTTATAGTTTATTCATGCAAATTGCAATAAAAATTGCCTTTATTTTTACATTTTCATTTCCATTTCGGCCTCGCCCCGGTTTTCGAGTCTTTAAAAGGATGGAGGAGAAGGGAAAGGGGATGGGGATGGGCATGGGGTCCCCCCCAATTTTCACATAAGAAAATCAATAAGCTTCCTCAAAGTTTTTCCTGCCGTCTTTTGCCTTTTCTTTTACGGTATTCTCGTTTTTTTTTTTTAATTTCTTGTACGCGCAATTCGGATGAATTATTTATAAACCTGAAGTGAATAGCCCCCACCCCCCTCGCTCCCCAGTCGTGCACCCCTGTACCATCCATAAGCAACAATTTTTATGGCCAACATTATTTTTTTTTGTTTCTTTCCTTATTTTTCCCATTTTATTTATATTTTTTATTATTGGCTGCCTGGAATTTCTGGCACAAAAAAAAAAGTTGTACGCTTTTCCTTAATGCAAAATAGAGGAAAACAAACATTCAAAAAAATGTTAAACACACACACACACACACACACAAAATATATGCAAAATATTCACATTTTTTTTGTTTGTTTTTCAAGTGAATTGGAATTTTAGTCAAATGAAATGAAATGCGGCACATTTTTCTTCTGTGTGAGTGTCCAAGTGTGTGTGTGTGTGTGTGTGTAAGTGTGCGTGAGTGCCAGGGGTGCCCTTACAGAAAAAGGGTTGTTTCGGGTGGTTTTTGCGGTGGGGGTTTTTAATGTTAATGGAAATGGAAATTTCCAGTTTTTGGCAGTTTTCGGGTTTGGGGCTTTGTTTTCTTTGTGGTCTGCCCACCTCTATAGGGAAAAAGTCATTATGATCTATGGATTTTTCCAATATCAAGACCAAAAGAGTTTTCAATTCATAAATTCCAAGAAATTCCCTTTTTTGTTGAATGTTTCCTTAAACGATTTCCAAGAAATTCCCTCCCCCCCATACACCCATTAGGCAGGGCCTATCCAAACCCTTGCCACGCCCACAAGACACAGCCTTAACAAACTTGTCAATCTTTCGGACCCGTGTTGGCCTCTCCCTCTCCCCAGCACGCAGCACGCCCCCTTTTAGGTCAGAGCCCTATAATTTACTGCAATTTGCTGAACGTTTTTCGCCTCCCCCCCCCACCCGCCTCTGTGGGGTCCCGCCTTTGTTTGCAGGGCAGGCAGGAGAGAGGGCTTGGGGGGCAGGGCTTGAGGGGCTGATGGTTTGCTGCTCAATTATGAAAAATAATTTTTTAATTTGTTTGCTTTCTGTTGTCGCGTTTTATTTGTTTTTCCTTGTATTTACATTGGCGTCTATTTTTAATGGCAATACAAAATGGTGGTGTAAAATGAGAATTCCTTTTACTTCCGGAGCCCCCGATCCTCGAAAGGGGTACAAGGGGTTTGCCAGGGTTTTTTGGAGATCAAAAGGAAGACAACATTTGTAAATCTACTAAAAATATTATCCCCAACCGGTGAAAAATCGTTCCTTTTTCTCTGCTGTAATGTGGGGTATCTTTTCAATAGTTTCTCTCTCGAAATCCTGGTTTTTGAGTAGCGTGGGGGAGTAGTGGGGGAGTGGGTGGTGGGTGGTGGTGTTATCCTCGTGGTCGCAATAAAACCCATAAAATTCTTTCATGTTCTTTATTTATTTTCGTCCAACCAACGGACATATCTTGCCTCTCTGTCGCTCTGTCTTCTCTCACTCCCTCCCTCCTTTACTGGCTCCCTTCTTTAAATATATAAATTATTAATTTTAATTTTCTGCATGCATACTTCAGTGCACAGCCAGGACACACTCACACACCCCCTCCCCCGTCCACCACCCGCTGTCATCATCATTTTTCGCAGTGTTCTTTTGTGTCTGGCAATTAATTTTAAATTGGGCGTGCATACGGAAAATATTCGTAGTTTTCTTTACTTTTTACAAACACTACGATGTGTGTTTGTGTGTGTGCATGTGCATGTGCACGTGTGTGTGTGTGTGGGGAAATGGCGAATAAAATGAAAATAATTCCACATTAAATGCATTTTGTGTGCTGTGCTCTTCAGTTGATAATGGGATTTTTACTTGGGGTTTTTTGAAATTGGTTGCGACTGATGAAAATTGTAAGCTTCGGGGAAAAGTAAGGAAAAGTTTGGCCTGGAAATGAACGAATTCTGGGAGTGGCTTTCTTTTTTGCAGTACCCTTGAATGCTTCTGCCCCACTGTGGCACTTGGTACACGTTCATGTGATAATAATCCTCATTTTTGGATCCGAATGTTTTCTTAGAAAGATTTAGTTCTAATTGAAAATTATTCTTTAATTGGTAGAAAGTTTTCTCTCTCTCTATCTCTTTCTCTGTCGCTCTATCACAAAGTTCACACGCTCTCCTCGCCAGCTGGTTATAGATTTCTTGTGGCACGGCACTGCTTACATTTGGTGCAACAAGAACAACAATCAGTGGCAACAATCAGCAAAAACAAAAGTCCGCTGGTAGTAGGTTGTTTTTTTTTGTGGCCCGCTTCTGGTTTTGGCCTTTGCAGGCCATAATAAAAGCCATAGAAAGAATGAACAAAAGAAAAAGTAGACGAAGAAGACGAGGAATGCACAAGTACAACTACAACATCACATCTTTTACAACGTCGAACTTTAATTGCATAATTATGTGCAGTTTTGCAATTTATCATTTTCATTTTTCTCCATGTTTTTCTTTGCTTTGCTTTACTGTTTTTGCTGCTGCTGCTGTTGTTGTTGTTTTTCTGTAATTTATGTGCCCGCTGCTGCCGCTGCTGCTGCTGCTGCTGCTCCTCTCTTGCTTCTCTGAGCGGGAGAGCGCAGGAGAGAAGTAAAGTAAAATGAAATTTAATGCAGCGCAAATATTGAGAATACTTTTTCGTGGCTGCATTTGTGCTGTGGTTTTTGCTGTTGGGTTTCTTCTGCTGCTGACTTGAAGCCCTGTCCAAACGAGCCAGCCGAAGCTGGCTAAACAGTTGAACAATTCCCATAAATAGATTTGTATTTAGGTGTTTCCTAATGGCTTGCCGATGGCTAAGTAAATAGCCGAAAACGCTGACCATTCGTATACGCTGCCGAGCCCAGACGAATGCTTTGCCCAGACGAATGCGTTGCCCTGACGAATGCGCTGCTCTGACGAAAGCGTTGCCTAGTTCAGACAGAGCTTAAAGCTGCCTGCCTGCCTGCCTACCTGCCTGCTGCATTCGATCGTTCTGCTCTCTCGCGTTGTCGTTGCTCTCGCTCTCGCTCTCGCTTTGTTTTGCTTCATCTCATGCTTTTTATGATCTTTGCTGATAAGCTCTGGCGCTGGCTCTGGCTTTGGCTCTGGCTCAGGCATGTACTGCCCTTGAAAAGGCTGAACATGATTGAACGTGCTTCCATTTCGAATAGCATCGATTCATATGCTCGTACAGACATTCTAGAGTAAAAATCGCTGCGTGTTCGTAGGAAAAACTTTTGTTTAAGTTTCTGAGAGTGTATCTAAGGCTTCGGTTTGGCTCCTTCCCTTCGACTATTTGACGTTTCTTATGTATGTCTTTTGGGTGTCACGCCCTTTGGTCGTGATCTTTGGGCGTGTGCCTGGTGCCCGACCCAACCCATGCCTCTCTTGTGTGTGTGTTCCTGTTTCCTTTAATAATTATAATTTATGCTTAATTCTTTCAAGGCTTATCGCCCTGTGCCTGCTGTCCCCCTCCCCCTCGCCCTCCCCTCTGCAAATGCGTGTTCCTTTGAAGCTGCGGCCGCGTGCGTGGAGTGCGTGGGAAGCGCATGGCTAATCAAGCAATTAGCGAATGCCATCAAATAAGCATTAGACAGGCACAGGCACAGCCACGGCCACAAAAGCGGACGAGGAGACCGGAGGCCAGACACCAGACGGATCCCCCTCCAATCAGTCAGAGCAGAGCCGTGCATTTTCAATTTGGGGCCTGCGACACGAAGTTTGAGGGGCATGTCTATGACCGTTTTTGGCTGACGTTGATGTCTGCTCCCCCCCACCCCCGCCCCAATCCTTCTTCTAAAAGCGGTTGGGGCTTGGGGCAGACAGACGACGATGCTGCTACCCCGCATCTTTGCAGGGAGTGTAGAAAATATTGAAAAACAAAGAAAATTAGTTCCCGGTCAGGCGTGTGTGTGTGTGTGTGTGTGTGAGTGCAAAAAGTTGACTGCGCCGAGAAGACGGCGATGGCGACGGACAAAACAAAGCAAAAGAGAAGCAAAGCGGCAGGGAGTGTGGTGGAGTGCGTGGAGAAATGGCGAAAGTAGAAAGCAGAAGCGCACAACGTGTCGTATGAGCAATGCAGGGAGGCATTTTAAGGGTTGTTGCAACCTAATCGCAGACAAAGCCTCTGTCTATGCATCCGTGTGTGCGCGCGCGTGTGTGTGTGTGTGTGCGCGTTCCTGTCTGTCTGGCCACCTTCATGTGGGGAAGAGAGAGGTAGAGTCACAGAGCAAGAGGGCGGACATCAACAACAACATCAAAAACATCAAATGCAAGTGCAAATTCGGCCGCCTGCGAGGCAATTACCAGGAAAATGCCCGCATAAGTAGGCAATAAAATATTTAAAGCCACGAAATCAAACAAAATATAGCAATTGAATAGTAAAAATATCTACGTCATTATAATAATAATAATAATAGTAACGGTAGGAAACAACCCCCAGGATCGCACTTAATGCATGCCAAAATTAAAGCGAATGGCGAAGCCCCTGCACCTCCCCCACTCTCTCGAAACCCAACCTCAACCTCAGCTGAACTCAGACAGACACATACACATGCACACACATATGCATGTACACATGTATGCATGGGTAGAGAGAGAGCGAGAGAGAGAGAGAGCGAGAGAGAGCTGGTTTATATAAGGCATTATAGACGCGCATTTGTGTGTGGGGGGTGGCAATTGAAAAAGCTTTACTGCTGCCGCTCCACTGCTGCCATAGTCATCGCCCATCGCCCATCGCGCACCGCCACCGCCCACCGCCATCTCCAATCGACGTCGTCGTCGTCGTCGTCGTTGCCGTTGTCGTGGCACAGCAACTACCCCTTGGAACACAGAGGGGTATGCGGTGGGGTATGCTCAGGTTGGAAGGTTGCTTGCTGGGCAAAGGGTTGAACGGCCTAGTGCTCATCGATATTTGATTGTTTAGTTAGTGATCGATTATTATCGATTATTATGCTGATATCGATATACATGAACCTTTAAGCTGATACTTCATACCATTCTAGCTTTATTCCTTAGTTTTATAAAATATCCGTATTTTCTCCACCATCTTATCAGATTTGTAAAATTATTAATTTAAAATATTTTTTTTTATTTAATATTAATAAAAATATATTTTTTTTAAATTTTAAATTTGTTTTGTCATCCAACGATTCCTTAAAACTGTTTATATATTAGAAAATCAATTGATTTCATTCCGATTTTAGTTATTTTCCTTTTTTCCAATTAATATTATTTATTTCTATGGAGATCTGAGATATATATACATATATATATCTAAGAAAAGTACGCCTACAAAGGCATTGTAGTCTTTTCTTTGGTACAAATACATTGTAGTCTTCTCACAGTTTTCCAAATGGAAAATCTTAAATGATGAAACACCAAAATCCGAAATCTTTTTGTAGCTTAAAAGATGCATGTATTTCCAATCATTCGTCCCTACACCAGAACCCTACTCCTTACGTTTCAATTACACCCAGCCCCCTCCCCACCCACCCCTCTCTAGAAAAGGTAAATCCTCTTCCACTGTCCTTTTGGAAATCCTATTTGCTGGGTATCAATTGAGTTCAATTTTCTTGTCTAGTGTTTTTCTTTCATTTTCTTCGCTTACTTTTTGCCCAATATATATGCAGCTATATACACACACATATATACATATGTATGTGTGTGTGTGTGTGTGTGTGTGTGTGTATATAGAGTGTGAAGTATGTGTGTCCGTCCTGCACATTTATCAAGTTTATATAAAAGCTGAAGCTGTAGCTCGGGCTCTGGCTCTGACTCTGGGCTCTGACTCTGGGCTCTGGGTTTTGCCATTATGTACGCCCCGTGGAATCGGTAGTTGGGGGGTGGCATTGCGTTGTGGGTGTGGCTGAGAGGGCGGGTGGTAGGTGGGTGGAGCAGTGGCGCGTAAGACAAGCGAAATAGCAGTAAATAAAAGCAAAAAAAAAAAACAAAAAACAAAGAAAAAAGAAAAAAGCGTACAAGAACTTAACGAGCAAACGATTTTTATGACAGCATTTTGTGCCTTAAAGCGCTTAATGCGATTTATGTAGATGTATATTTGTGTGTGTGTGCCCCTGTGTGTGTGTGTGCCCCTGTGCCTGTGTGCCTGTGTATGTGTTAGTTGTAAAAATGACAAGCTTCGAAAGTTGAAGCAATTTATGTTCATTTTAAATTGAATTTCAAATTTATTGCTGCAATTTTGGGAGCCTGCTTTTGTCCGGAAACGGAAGTGCTTTTCCCTGTGTTGGTGTGTGTGTGTGTGTGCTGTAAATTCCATTGTCGTGTAGCGCCCCAAAAGAAAATTAATTAAGCAAACGGCAACTAAGTACTGCCCAAAAAAAAGAAAGAAGGGAAAATTGAATTTAAATTCTCTGTGGGAAATTCCTTAAATAATTAAACTCAAGTCTGAGACGCGACAGAGACGCATGGCAGCAGTTCCGAGAAAAAGGTCAATCAACTTTTTGGGAGGGAAACCTTTTTCTCGGGGATATCCCAGGCAGACGACCGGCAGACGCTTTGGACGCCCCAAAAAGGACATGCAAATGCCGCAACAGGCAGATCCAGCGGCAGAGCCAGCACAAAAAGGAGAGACGCAAAAAACCGGGAAAAGAATGGAAAAAAAGTTACGAGTCAGCGGCGCACAAAAGGTTGACGACACGGCTCTGCCATCCACAAGGATACTCGGCAGGCAGAACAGGACAGGACCTTTTTTCTCCCTCTGTGTGTGTGTGTGTGTGTGTGTAGGTTGACTGCCTCAAGGATGTTGTCGCAGCAGCAACAATGTTGTGCTGAGCGGCTCTTTCCTCTCTGGGGAGCAGAAAGGGTCAAGTGCGGGCGCGTGGCAGGCGGGGGGGAGGGCGGCAGAAGTCACCAGCCACCAGTCACCGGCAAGGACATTCAACCGAAAAAGGGTTAACATTAACCGTTCTTCCTTCTTCGTCCGTCGTCCTTCGTCCCTTTTGCCTCGCCGGTAATGAAGCTCATTGGCCTTTTTATTAGACGAAGACGAAGTTGTTGCCACTTGTCCTTGTTTCTTTTTTTTCGCCCTCCTTTTTTTTTGTATACGTTTCCCTTTTTGAGGGTATTTTTATGGCACTGACTGCCCCGGACCGACGACCTTGACCTGCTGCCTGCCTGCCACTGCCACTGCCACAGCGTAGACCTTGAACTTGGCCCGTAACCGAGGAAGGCCAACGCCCCCTCCCCCCCGTCCATCTCCCTCTCCGCCTGGCTGTGTCGCTGTCGTTTCTTTTTTTTTTGCTGCCCTCCACTTGGCTTGGATTTCAATGAAGAGGCGCCGCGGGCTGCGGCTGGGGCTGCGACTGGGGCTGGGGCGTATGTCCCGTCCGTTCCCATGGATGTGGCAGTGGCAGTGGCAGCCAACTGTTGCCTGTTGCGTGGCCGCTGCTTTCAGCGCTTTCATTGTTCGACTTAAGACCCACACGGGGATCGTCTCTGCCTGCCTGTCTGTCTGTCTGTCCGCTCAGTCTTTCATAACGATGAACAAGAAGCAGAAGCAGAAGCAGCAGCAGCAGCACACAAACCGCAACATGAGCTGTGTGTGGCAGTGGGGCAAGGGACCCCGGTACTCGGTACTCGGGACTGGTTGCCTCTGCTTCTGCCTCTGCCCCTGCCTCTGCCTCACGTGCTGCGTGCTGCCAAAAGTCGCCTTCTCCTCTTACAGTTTGGGACATCACCAAGTGCCAAGTGGCAAGTGGCAGTGGCAGTGGCAGTGGCAGTGGCCATGGCAGTGGCAGTGGCAGTGGCAGTGGCTGCTGCCTGTGCTACCTCGAATGGCGGTGGGCTGCCTCCAATGCGGACAGTTGGACGACAAATTGTCTGACTCTCGACTGCCGCCTGCCGACTGCTGCCTGCTGCCACAGGCCCGTGGCTCTGTTTTTTACGAGCTGTATGTAAGCTCTTGGTATCGCCATCGCACGTAGGAGTCGCGTCCCCTCCATCTGTTGCTGCTGCTGTCACGGTTGGTGGTGCGGCAGTGGCCCGGGCCCGGGCCAGGGACCGGGCCTCGGGTCTGGTGTGTGCCACTGAGGTAGCCGCCTTGGCGCCACAGCATGTTGGGGCATGTTGGCATTTACGATTATGTCTGGCAACTGCTCCTCTACCTCTCCTCCTCCTCCTCCTCCTCCTCTCTGTTTGTTTTGAGTGATGGCCAAGGTGTGGCCAAAGTCTTAAAGAGAGCCTTCGCTTTGACATTGTGGCAGGCGGCAGGCGGCAGGTGGCAGGGGCACCGAATGGTGGAACCCGTTGAGCGGCTTTTCAGCGATTGCGGCGCCTAATTAGACGTTAAGTGCACGGGTCGGTCGGCACCACCAATTGAAGTCGCCACAGGCCGTGCTCCTCCTTCTGCCCCATGCCCATGTCCATGTCCATGTCCAAACATTGTGACAGGCGCGATTGCATCGCATGGGGCATGTGTTGACTAATTGCCGCCCCTCTAGAGAATGTCGTGGCATGGCGCTGGTGCCCCGGCCCCATTCCCAGAGCTGGACAAACGCCAACGCAGCGCCCAACAACAACAAAAACAAACAAAAATGCATGCAACACAGAAGGTGGGTGGACTAGCCAGGGCTTTGCGCAAAAAAAATGCACATTTGCCAATGAAAAATATCCATTACACTGGCCTACAAAATCCACCGAATGTCCCCCGAATGGTGGGTGAAAACTGCACGGTGGGAAGGGGGAAAGGGACCGCGAATCTACATTCATGCCCGATACTAGGGCGGTCCTGCTACTCTCCGCCAGAGGGCGCAGAGTGTGTGGGAGAGAGACAGAAACAGCCAGAGGCCACTGCCAATTGATTTGTTCCTTCTGGCTATAATAACGATTCGATCTGATCCAGATTCGGCACTCGGATAGATATGGCCATTCTCTATGATACTGCATTATATCAAATTGTGAATGCCACAGACTTTCGTCCTTTGTGGGGACGGAAGAGGTGTGTTCCTATCACAGGAGTCTCTCATAGTCTTATAGATGGACAGACGGCCAGAGGGACAGGGCTCAATCGACTCCGCTATTGATTATATATACTCTTATTGAGTATCGGTTATAAAAATGTTTCCTTTGGTATTTCAGGTTTTCCAGCATCCTCTACCAAACTTACTCAAAGATGATTCCCTCATTCGCTCAATGGAA
Organism: Drosophila pseudoobscura; assembly: GCF_009870125.1. Lineage (NCBI taxonomy): Eukaryota > Metazoa > Arthropoda > Insecta > Diptera > Drosophilidae > Drosophila > Drosophila pseudoobscura. The sequence goes on along the minus strand of NC_046683.1, from coordinate 65,583,474 downwards.
ATGTGGCCAAAAATTGAGTCAAACATTTGCCTTGTAGTGCAGTGTAAGCCTTTGGAGGCTGAAGGCCTGGCGGATGACAAATTCCAGCCGCATTCCATATGCAGATTTTGTACAACGATATAGGGGGAGAGAGAGAGAGAGCGCTGGATGGGGGAGTGGTGGCAGAGACAGAGACAAAAAGAGAGTGTAACAAGTTGCTGACCAACGGACAGGGCCGTTCATTTGGCCTCTGACTCGCTGTGGCACCGGGAACGGGCGCGTGACTGTGGCACCACCAGAGCAACAGAGCGCCAGAGCTGGAGGTCCAGACCTCTCCCAAACAATGGGCCGCCCCCAAAAATGTGTGTGTGTTTTGGTAGCTGCAACCAGACATGAAGGCCGTGGAGGCCACGGAGCCCGCGGCCGCGTTGCAGGCGTCAAAGCATGCCACCAGAGTAGGAGTCATGGTCATGGCAATGGCATTGGCCATGTGGCAGGCAGCATTCGGGGCTTGTCCCGGTCTCGTCTGCCAATGGATTTTCCTTTCTTTTGCGTTTTGTTTTTGCATTGCAGCCAGCGACAGAGCCAGCGCCAGAGCCAGAGCCAGGCGCTGAAAGGTCATATGCTGCTGGGAGGCTGGAAGGCTGGGAGGCTGGGAGGAGGCAAGGAGGCAGCATCGCGACCTGGATTTTGGCAGCAACAGCAACAAGGAAAAACTGCAGTGGCACACCCGTGCCACACCGTGCCGGATCCGCATTCGTGTCCGTGTCACTGGGCCACCGAAAAGAAAACAACAACAACAAAAAAAAGCAGAACAGAACAGAGCAGAGCCGAACAGCACTTTACTTTCCCCCCGAACACAGACACAGATTTGTGGCAACAGCTAAAGGAAAACTTTGCAAATGTTGCACAGAGCCAGGAGATTGGAGCGAGGGCGGACTGGGAGGGGGAGGGGATGCTGCTGCAGACAAAGTCTCTGGAAGCCAAGAGTCGGGGATGCCACAAAACTTAAAGAACGTTTTGCTGCCATCGTGTGCTGTTCAATGTCGAGGCGGCTCCAGGCAGAGCAGGCCTGGCCCTGCTCCACTCATTGGAGGCATGCAACCAAGCAGGAGCAGGAACCAGACTGTGGCACACACACAGAGAGAGGGAGAGAGAGAGACGCAGCCACTTGGCTGCTGCCAGACAGCGGATGGAAGGTTCGGAAGGCAACTTGTTGCGGGTTTTATGGAGCCACAGTCAGAGTCAAAGTCAGAGCCAGAGCCAGAGCCAGAGGACTGCCTGCCGCCGCCACTTGGGTGGATGTCTTCTGTTCTCTGCCACTGCTGCCACTTCTGCCTTTTTCTGCCACTCCGAAGCCCATGTGTGTGTGTGTCACACACTCCGGGGAGTCACTGGTGGTGAGTCGTGTGGCAATGATGACATAATCAACGCTTCATTGACGATTACACCCTGTCCCACGGTCCCACGGTCGTACGGTCCTGGTGCCACAGCTGTTGCTGCTGCTGCCACAAGTTGTGGCTGTGGCTTGTACAACAAATCACACGGTGAGTCGGGGAAATCTACTTGGAAGCCACTTCGGATTCGGAGCCAGAAGAATGACCTAAAAGTTCATCAACTTCTCTGGAATATCGTGTGTTAAAGGGGCTGTATATCCTTTGTAATCCAGACATTGCCTTCTCCACGAAGGAAACTCTTCCATTTCCTGCTGCAAGCCATTTTCCATCGAGGCACACGTGTCGCGACATCACGATGCTGGAAAATGGCATAGTAAAAGGCAAGAATTCACTCAAAAAAGTATTTTAAAGACTGTAAAATACAATCAAATATATATAATTTGTTACTTAATTGAATTTACATATATTTTAGGTATGAAAACATTTCTCAGGGCCTTTTTCGAGAGTTTTGAAAGTCTTTCTTTTGGCTGAGAAGTGGACGTGGATTGTGTCCCTGAAATACTTCCATTTCCTGGGATATTTATACGCACACACGGAAACCGTTTGACAGCCCCAAACCATTACATCCATCATTATGCCACTTACTCAAACTCGAATGCTATGGCCGTGCCACTTGTGGCTGTGTATCTGTGGCATTCATTGGATATTAACTTGTGTCAACTTTTTACGACAGGCCCAGGCCCGGGTCCGGGCCCAGGGCCGACCTTGAAATTCAAACGGTAGACAGACAGAGACCCTGACACTGACACTGCCACTGCCACTGCCACAAAGGATGTTGCGTGCTGTGCAAAAGGGAATCATCCGTCCCCTGCCCCGAACCATCCAAGGGCTAAGGTCAAAGTCAATGGCAGCGCCACTGACTCTGCCACTGGCGCTTTTCCTGGTCTGCCTTTGGGTCTGGTGGAGTCCCAGAGTCCCCCAGTCCCTGTGGCAACAATACGAGTAAGTAGCTTGCCGCGTCCCCCCCCGCCTGCCTTCTCCTGCGCCAGAGCTCTGGGGTCTCGCGTCTCGTGTCTTTGGCTTCTACGTGCGACATGTGGCATACAGCTTTCTGTGTGGCTCTGTGCTGCACAAGTGGTCCGCCTTTGAAGCACAGTCAGAGTAAGAGCCAGAGCCACAGCCAGAGTCAGAGCCACAACCAGAGACAGAGATGGATAGATGGAGGGAGAAAGAGCCGCATCAGCGTAACTTTGTCTGTTGCCCGTTTTTGCCCGCTTTATTCCTGGCCTTTTTTTCTGCTGGGTTTTTATGGTGGTGACCCCCAGAGCTACGTGCGGCGGCGGCAACGGCAACGGCGTCTGCTGCCTGCGGCGGGAGATTATGCCCGGGTCTGGGTCTGGGTCTGCGGCTGGGTCTGGGTCTGTCTGGGACGGCGGCTGCTGCCTCTTTTGGGGGAACCCGGCAACGACAGCAGCGACGAGTGCCTGACTGCCACACTGCCACTGCTAAGGATGACGACGATTTTTGCCAGACAATGCCAGGGCGTGATGACGTGGAAAATGTTGTTGCCGCATAAAGAGCCATTCACCGGGGCACTCTGCTGGGGCACAACCGCAGACATTCTGTCGTGTCGTCGCGTGACTTAATTAGTTCCGTTCCCACGAACGAAAGCCAAAGTGGGGATACGAATGGAGCCAAAGGAGGTGTTCTGTTCGAATGGTGGAGCGAAAAAGGGATTCGAATGGTGGCAAGAAAGAGATTCAGTTGGAGGCAAATTAGGGGATCCGCAGACTTAACTGAAGAACTGTGCCACAAAGGATAAACGGAATAAACGTCAAGTAGCATCATCCACTTACCCCAGTTGTTGGTGTCCCATTGCCTGTGGCACTGGCACCGGCATTGCCGTTGCCGGCTGACTTTCCCTTGCCGCGGCCGCGCTTCGAATCGGGTCGAACGGGCTGACCATCGGCTCCATAGATTATCTGTGGGCGGAAGAAAAGAGTAACGAGGAGAGAATGAGTTAAAAGTGTCGTCAATCAAATGTTCAATCAAAACAAATAAGTAACACTGTTCGACAGAGTTGATTTCGATGGTTTTCGATTATTAAATGCATATATATTTCTCTCGCTCACACTGCCCTCCCGCTTTTGTTGAGCTAAAGCTTTTTTAAATTTTAAATTAGTTTATTTTAAAAGTTTTCATTTAGCGCCAAAGCTAATTGATGGTTCAAATATTTGCTAAATGGTTGTAGCACCAACTATATGTGGCGCAACATCTTCGCATTTGACTAAACTTTCAACAGAACAGCCAATACGCCACCTATAAATGGCGCCATCTAGTTGTGTCTTAACGAAACATGGGATGTAGAGCGCGTGTTGAGTCTCGTGTATGTTACATTCAGCTGTATAATAAATGTAATATACATTGTAGATGGTACATTACACTGTATTCTACACAGCATCGATAGCGATTTTATGTGGCGCGGCTGTGCGGACTTTTTGAAAATATCAATACATCATTTTAATTGCAATATCTGTATTTCATAGTAAGCAGAAATCTATATGCGAACATACGAATGGAGATACATCCATTTTTTTAAGTGAACTTGAGGTCCACTTACACTTAATATTGTACCGCAGAATTGATCTTAAACTACTCTTTTGTAAATAAATAAATTTGCCTTCTTTCATTCAGCTCAAAAACATACGATTTTAGATTTCTGAAGCTATATTTGCATGGGACTATACCACATACATACCACAAGGATATACTTAATATACATTAAGATTGTTGGGAAGGCTATAAAACAAGACTTTCAAATGATGCATGGGTTGGAAAAGTACAAAACAGTACACAAAAAATGGTCATATATATTCAAGATCGATAGCCAGAGGGGGATCTATCTGTTACTGGACATAAACACTCTTTATAGAGTACCTTCTAGAGAGTTCTCCATTTTAAACATATAAAAGACTGCCAACAAACATTTCTTAGATTGATTTATCGTTGGATACAGCTCCAAAATAAATCGGAACGAAAACTACATCCTGAACAGTACTCCCGCACCTTTTTCCAACCCCTCGAACCCCCAAATACCACAAATATGTGTATTTTTCTCAGCAACAACCAGTTGAATTATGACAACGGACCTCTCTCTCTAGCTCTCTCTCTCTCCTGTCCATGGGAAAGATTGAATTACTCTCCATATGGAGGATCGAAACGAAAGTGCCATAAGAGCCCCATAGATAATTCCAATAGGCATGAAATAAATGCTGCCTGCCACACACAGGCACAAATTTCTACAGAAGATGTTTGAAACCTCCTGTTTGACCGAAAACTTGGAGTCTTACAAATCTATTTCCGGCGCAGAGAGAGACGGAGGGAGGGAGGGAGTCATAAATATCAGGAACCTGAGATCCCAATCCCAATCCCGATCCCAAGCGGGAGAAGCCATTAGGCAGAGTGCTGGAAAACTAACAGAATAGAACAGAACCGAAACGGTAAAATTGGAAAAAATGAACACAAATTTCAATGGTGTGTGCGTGCGCAGGCGTGCCCCTGTGCCTCACTGCCTCTGATGCAGAGGCAGAGGCAGAGCCAAGACGAAAATAGATCTCGAAGGGCGACATATGGTTCCAGACAGCTTCGCAGGAGTGCCTCTGGAATGCCTCACGCTCTGCTGTGCTGTGCTGTGCTCTGCTCTGCCCTGCTCTGTCTGGGATCTGGTATCGGGGGTCTTTTTTGGGGTCTGATTGACAGCCGCTACATCTTAACGGTAAATAAGCGACGCCATCTCATTCCATCCCCCCATTGCACATTTCCATTTCCATTCCCATTCCCATTTGCCCGGCGTAGTCGCATTTTACATTGTTGGCACGCGCAGGCGCGCACACATGTTGCCACAACGTCAATCTCATCTCAGAGGCAGATGGGGCAGGCAGAGCAGGCAGGCAGAGCAGGCAGGCTGTGGAAAGGAAAGGAATGGAATGGAACGGAATGGAGTGCAAGGGAGAGTTTCAGTGCGTCTGCGTACAGGCCTGCGTTCTCCTTCTTGCCTCCTTGCCTTCTTGCCACTCAATTTTCAATTTTAGCAGCAGTTGTCATTTCGGAAGCAATTATTTTAATGCAGAGTCAAGAGCCCCGGAGCGCCCAGAGCCGAGAGCGAGAGAGAGAGAGAGAGAGAGAGGGAGCCCCCCAATGATGGAGACGATGTCACTTGGGCCTGGGGATTACCTACAGAATGCCATTGGGGTTGCTCTGGCCTGGGGCTGGGTCTGGGTCTAAATTTAGTTTCAGTCTTTTGCGGAGATCTCTTAAGGTGTTTTCGGTTGAAATTGATACGAGACAAGCAAAGTACAGTTGCGCCTGGTACAGTTGTGCTTAGAAATGGTAGAGCCAGAGGAGCAGCACAGCAGCACAGCAGCACACAGAGGGCGTCCACAAATAGATGCCACAATGGGCTGTTGGGAGATGTTTCGTGCTCCATAAAGCGATCATCGAGGGCCTGAGACGCTTCAAAGTCTCAGGCATACATATATGTTTACTTGGGACTCCCCATTGACTTGAATGAATCGTTTGATTAACTAGGGAATTTCATATCGAGAAGCCTTCTTAAGAGCTTAACTATACAACATTCGAGGAATACCATCCTCATGCCACAGTATTTGTACAGAAAAACTTAAGAAAGGTCTTGTATGCCTTTTTTATAAAGCAGACTTTGAAGAACAATCCATTCAAAGATATTCCCTTGTGTATCATACCCCAAAAACACCTTCCACAGCCGGACAAGTCCCTCCGAAACACCTTTCACAGCCCCTCAAGCCCCCCAAACACCTTCCACAGCCGCACAAGCCCCACGAACACCTTCCACAGCCCCACGAGCCCCACGAGTCCCCCCAAACACCTTCCACAGCCGCTCGAACAACTGATTTGTGGCGACGACGCCTCCTGCCATCGCAAGGAACAACGAAAGTAGGCACAAGGACAACGACCTACTGAAATTGGGCCAAAAGTAGGCAACCCACAAGGCTCACACACACACGGGCACACACACACACACAGCCGCAACGGTACTGCTGAAAGCTCCGTCACTTCTGATGGCAACAACAACAACAAAAATCGATGACAGTGTATGCGCCTCGAAATGGAACCTTTTTTAAATCAATTTTTTGCAGGCGGCAGGCAGCAGGCGGCAGCTTCCTGTTTTTTTTTGCGGCTGCCTGCTGTCTGGAAGATGGCTCTGCTCTCCAGCAGCTCATATTTTGTTGTTCTGTTCGTGTTTTGGCTGGCTCCACTGTTGACTTTATTAGCGCCAGCAACGGGCACAGGCAGCAGCAAAAGGCAACAGCAAAACGCATGTCGACTTAATTGGGGCTATTAGTTTTTATTAAAAGGAAGCCCCTAACTGACGATGAGGCAAGTGGCAGGCAGCTGCGGCGATACAATAATGAGGCATGCCTCAAAGCTGCCCGCCAAATGAGGAGAGTGGACGGGGCTCCCAAATGGAGTTTCGGTGGCGTGGCGCAACAGGTAGGCAGCGCCCCAGAAAGCACCAAAACCGCAAAGGCCACACGCACACACTCACACAGAGGGAGGGCGGCGACGGCAGGGGGGCCGGCGAGGGGGGGGGGAATGAACGGTACGACCTGACCTAGCACAACAGCCGCACACTCGTAGGGTTTTGTGGTAGGGAGCCGGTAGCCCGTAGCCGGTAGCGCCCCAACGGGAGACTTCTTTTATGGCACAATTTTTTGGGGGAAACCACAACAAGCTGCCCCTCCCCCCCCTCGGCTGTCTGCGGGCTGCCACCCTTCATAATGAGCCATAAAAAAAAAGCTCCTTTGACAGAACCGAACGAACGGAACCCCTTCCTGCGCCTTCCTTGTGTGTCGATGTATTGTCGACCGCCGCTCCTACTTGTTGCTGTGCCACGCCCCCGCCCCAATCGAATGCCTCTTGGGGTTCATTCAACCCTCCTCTCACGGCCAGGCGGTTGGGGGGGGGGGGGGGTGGGAAATCCTGACCTGTGCCAAAAAGCCTGACATTAATTATTTCCACTCCACCTGTGCGAGCAATTACGGCCAACCCTTTTGGGAAGCTGCGGGCTGCAGGGGGAAGGGGGAGGGGGGGGGCATCGATTTTCATAGGCCGTAGAACATCTCAAGGTTACCTTAATCTCTGTTTATTTTGATTATCGCCTTTGTGTCCCCCCCAAAGGCAGAGCTTTTCCTGATTAGCGCGCGCGTCCTTGAAGGTTGCCCAAAAATCTGTCTGCTCTCTCTCTCTGTCTCTCTCTGTCTCTGTCGCTGCCTGTGGGGTGGGATTTTGGATGATTCACTGTCTCGGAGGCGCAACATGGCCGACGCCTGACAGGATTTGCTTTTTATGGCTTATATCCCATTTTGATTGCGGCTGTCAGCCTTTTTTGGTTTGGTTTTTTTCTGTTTTTCTGCTATTCTGTTTTCCTTTTTTGGCTGGTTTTTCTGTTTTTGGGGGTTGACTTTGCCCAGAGGGTGGGTTTCCCGTTTCTCGTTTCTCGTTTCATTTGTAATTGAAGCAACAACCCCTATATATATTATGTATATGTATTTCTGGCATAGGTACGGGCGGGGCGGGGCGGGCCGGGGGGGTGGGGTGGTTGGTGAATGCGTCATCGACAATTTGTTACACGTCATTTGGATGCGAGCAAAAATTTTCAATGTCAATTGCGAGACGAGCCAAGGCGACATTTCGCCACCCCCCTACCCCCTACCGACCCCCCCTTGGGTCTCTCGCAGTCTCTCCCCTTCTTTGTGGCGTCGCTGAAATCCCCCCCTTGAGATGTAACCGTTTTGATATGTGCTAAAAAGCTCACTTCAAATATTTATCAAGGTCAAGTTCAGGCAGGAAGGAAGGGCGGACAGGGCAGGGCAGGGCCGGGCAGGACCGGGCAGGGGGAAGGCAGGAAGTGTTTTATTGTTTGTTGAGGTAGCGCGGGGGAAAATGAGTGATAAAAGGGGTATTCCAACAGCAACAACAGCAACCACAGGAAGAGCAAGAACAATGAGCGAAATGAGAGCATTTTGTTGTTGCCTTGTGACACAATTTGTGAGCTTTGAATGCGGCGGCAGGAACGATAGACGGGGGAGGGGGGGACGGCGTCAGTATCGGCATTCAGGAGGAGATCCTTGAGGCAGCAGGCAACTGCAGTTTTCGCTCTCTTTTTTTTCCAATTTGAGGGGCAGAGCCAGAAGAGAGCCTTCTGGAGAGGCCGAAGATTTTCCCTCTTCCCACTCGGAAGCGGCCGTTACTCTTCATTCAAAAATAAGTTTATTGTCTAAACAATTGAGTCTTACTCCTTGTGAGCACTCTTCGTATAATATTTCTCTGCAAATCAAACCTTTTTGGCTTCTCCTGCACTTCAAGTATCGATTGTAATGGCTTGCATTGTCTACACGGATAATACCCAAGTTTAAACCGACTTGCAGAGGATTTCAATAAACTTTTGCAGGCTTTCAATTAGCTGCCCAACAGCTCAATAGACTCAACAGATTTGCAATGCCAAACAATTGGCAATCCGATGGCCCGGATCGAAAACAAAGAACTGGATGCAGCCGAGGAGTGGCCAAGCCAAGGACGGACAATGACAGTGTGGCGAATCCCGAACAATCAGGGCCAGCTGTGCTGCCAGTTAAGCCGAAATACCCGAGGGACCCGGGAGAGCCCGGAGAGCCCGGAGAGCTCCGGCTAATTAGTTAGATGTGTTTTGTGGCATGGCTGGAAAGTGCATTAGGAAAAGGGGGCATCTCCTGTACCTCAGCCAGAGGGAGGGACGCACCCAAGGAGCAGAAAAAGAATTAATTTGAAATTCCATTTCGTAGATTTAATTGAGTTGAAATCAAATTAAAAGAAATTTATTTTCAACCCTCATTGCGAATTTTTTTCTCCCCCGCTCTCTCTCTCTCCTTTTTTTCTATGTTTTTGCCCTTCACCCACACCCTCTCCCTCTCCCACTCCCACTCGCACACGCACGCACTATCCTCCTCCTTTCTCCTTTTTTCTGTGTGTTTCTCTCTGCTTAGCCATCGTTTCTGGTATTTTGTAAAAGTGCGTGCCCGCAGCAGCCTCTGCAGTCAGCCCAAACGAGATAGTCCACAGAGAGAGGGCGGTGGCGGTGGCGGTGGGCGGGGGGAAAAAAAGAAAAAATTCAGACTCGTTTTTGGGGTTGCAAAAATGCTCAACGGCTGGGCTGCATTGCGAGGAAAATCGATAAAAATGTACCCCGGCCCGCTCTGGTGCAAAATCCAGCAAATCCATTCGACCCCCTCCGGTCGAGCACTGGCCACGGGACAGGGGATACGGCGTATTCCTGCCCGGTTAATCCACTCGCACGGACCTCTCATTCTAACACCATTCGCTGCACTGCACTGCAGCAGGACATTTTTGCGTACGGCACGGCACGGCACGGCACGGCATTAATTTTTAATTTGTCGCGTGAAATCCGGAAAATGATTTATGCATTTTTGCTTGAAACACAAATTAAAAAGCCATTGCCATTGCCGTGGCCGTTGCATATTCAACAGCAAGACAACAATGGATTGGTTTGGGGCATGGTGTCGAAACTTTTCGCATCGACTGTGTTTGGTAACAAGAAATGCAAATAATTCGCTCGAATTGACAAGAGTCCAGAGATAGAGATAGAGAGAGGCAGAGGGAGGGGGAGAGAACTCTCCAAATTGCATTTGATGGAGCAACAGAGTTGTGCTCTTCCCTTCCTACTCTCTCTATATCTCTCTCTCTCCCTCTCTGGCTCCTATTTTACACTTCTCCTCCTCCTCTCTGGAACTCCTTGCTGGAACTGTGTGACCATTAAACTGCATTGAGCGAAAGGAAGGTTCCCCCCTGGCTAGACATTTGGGATACCCTTTTGGCACTGATTTGAAGGAAAATATCGCATAAGTCCGAAGGGCATTCAACGCTAGAACTAAGAACTATTTGTGGGCGGGAATATAGCCATGGAAGCCACGCCTTCCAGCACTTTTGCGAGGCTTTGCTTGAACTCCAATGGGATGACCCGCGGATGGATCATTCCCTGGGAATATATAGAGTCACGGCTGCCCTTTCTTGATCAAGATGAAACAGTCCGTCGAATGAAAGGACTCCTTGAGAGGACTTTTTTGTGGGGAAACCAAATTGAAAATAAAATTCTAGAAACGATGCGATGGAGAGGTGCCTTGCAGTGCACAGAATTTTTGTTTAATTTGGCAGCATCCCAGCAGCCAGCAGGCAGCAGCCAACAGCAAAGCTCGCACAAAGTTTCTCCTGCTGCTGTGGCAGTGTGGCAGTGGCAGTGGCAGTGTGGCAGCTGCAGCTGGGTTGGTGGCGCAGTAAAAGTGGCTTTTGTACGTGCAATGACCTACCAACACATAAAAAATGCAAAAAGTGGCAAGGCAAGGCAAGGCAAGGCGCGGCACGAATCGCGCGCTAAAATATGCAAAGGACGATGAGGATGATGTTGGCGGGAAGGGAGGGAGGGGGGGGGGATGCCAGTAGGATGCCATGCCTGAATGCCTGGCGGATGCCTGGGCCAAAAGATGTTGTCGTTGCCGTTGCACCCCCGAGCCCCAAAGGCAAAAGTTTCAGCAGCAGCCGGAGCCAGAGCCGGAGCCGGAGCCAGAGCCGGAGAGCGACTCAATTTGAGGCAAGGACAAACTTGCGGGGGGGGATTTAGGGGCACCGCTCCTGTCCTGGCTTCCAACTTCAATAATAGTCAAGTGCAGTGAAGCGTTTTGCCAACTGCATCCCTTGCCATATACCACCCCCCCCAGCACCCCCCTCCGCCATTCGGGGGAAGAAAATCAAAGCCAAGTTTTCATCCCCCCCCCAGGAAATTTCTTCATTTTATTTGCACTCTTGCTTTGGTGTTTCTCTCCTCTACCCCTCACCCCACCCCTGCCCACCCCTTCCCTCCTCTCTCCTCTCCTCTCCTATTCCTTTCTTATATTTTATTTTATTTTCTTTCGCATTTTTGACGCTTGCCTTGCAACATCTTTTGGCACCAGCACGCATTTCTCTCTCTTTCTCCCTCTCGCTGTTTTCCCGCTGAATTTTCACTTGCCACACACTGTGGAGAATGTACGAGTGTACGTGTGTGTGTGTGTGTAAAAACTTTGCATTTACCCTTGGCAAGGACTTTTGCCCAGAACGAACGAAAGCAAAAAGTTTTATTTGCACAGTTTTCTTTTTCTTAAACTTTTGTTGCGAGAACCCCGCAGCAGCAAGCAGCAGGCAGCAAGCAGCATAAACTGCTTGCTTGCAATTTGTTGAAACAAGTATATATATATATATATATATATATCCTTATATATGTATGTATGTATGTCCTATGCTCTCCCAACAAAAGCTGACGCCAAAGGAGCGTCATGTCAAATAGGGGGAAAAAACTGTAGCATGCTTTTGAGCGCTCGCTTAGAAAATTTCCACTACAAAAAATTGAGAGGGAAGAAAAAATGTGGAAATTTTTTATAATTAACAGCGACAAAGTAGCACAGGGGCAGCATCATCATCATCATCAGCATCAGACGCTGTGCATCGGCATCGGCATCAGCTGCTTATCAAAAGCCAACAATCGCCGAGGCACAAGAGATGCCAAGAAAATTGCATTGGGGCAAGTGCATTAGGGTAAATGCCACACGGAACGGAACACTCTACTTTGCACACATTTCTTTTCTTTTCGTTTCTTTTCTTTTTTTAGGGTGCCAGCCCAGGCGCAACTTTTTCCTTTTTGCTGCCTGCAAAATGCAAATATTTATACAAACTACTTGAACGGTCGTCGCACAAGGGTGGGGGGGGTGGGGGGTTGAGTGCCTCACGCATATTCGCCAGCAACGGGGGGGACAACAGTGCGTCATCCTGTGCGATCCACAGTGAATATCAATTAAGTGCAACCGCCTCTGCCTCCAATGGGCGCCAAAAGTGCCGCAGAAAGAGTGTGAAAATCGAGTGGGGACTGCGTTTGATGTGCAGGCAGGAAATTTGAATATTTGGGGCCTCGAAAAGCCACAAGCTAATTGTGTTGAAGAGCCCTCTTCGGCGGGGCTTTGAACCCAAGAGAGGTGTTGACATTATGGCAACACTCGCTTGATGAAGGGGCAAATAGAGAGGGGGAGGGCAGCCTATTCCTATCCCTAGATGGAAAAATGCCTCTTAATCTGTGTTTCTTCATTCGTTTTGTATTAAGATCGCTCTCTCTGTCTCCTGAGCAGTCTTCACTGTATTCCTCAGTGGCTAAGGGGGTATATATGTATATATATACGAGTATATATGTATAAAGCCAAAAGGAGTTCAGGGAGTTCAAGCCAAGAAGAAGCCATTGCAATGCGTTCGTTCCTTTCTTTCCTTATCCTTGTGCTTATCCACTTCTGGTTCTCCTGTTACTCCTTCTGCTGCTGTTCACCTTCTGCTGAGTCTCCTTCCACTCGGCCTTTGTCTGCCTGCTGCTCTACGCGTAATGTGCGTAAGGCGCAAAGCGCTTGAAAGCAAGCAGTGCGTCAGAAGTGCGTAGGTGTGGGTGTGTGGGTGTGTGGGGCAAAAAGGAGGCCGTCAGCTCTAGATGCGCTGCTTTTTTTGGGCCGGGAGGGTATATTTGTATCCGGCAGACGTTGGCAGAGATATCCTGAGACTGGCACAGATCTGTCTTGGATACGGCCCCTATATAGCCTTGATCTGCCCCCTAGAGGGTATCAAATATTCTGCACAACTTTCTTTCTGTGGCTGCTTGTTGTGCGTGTTGGGTTTTTGTTATGCTTCCACTTCTTATGCTGCTGCTGCTGCTCTCCCTCTCCCTCTCCCTCTCCCTCTCCCCTTCTTGCTTTTGCATAAAAGAGTGCGTGTGCTTGTGCGTCTGTGTGTGTGTCTGTGTGTGTGTGTGTTTGTTTATGCGTATTTGTTTGCATTGCTGATGATGTGCCAGCAGCAGCAGCAGCAGCAGAACGACAACAACAACAACAATAGTACGTACTTTATGCGTGCGTGCCAGCTAACATTTCCGCCTTTCCCCCCAGCAGCCATCCCCCCCCCCACGAATACCCTTCATGGGAGGGGGGGGAGTGGGTTAGGGGGCGTGCAGGATTGCAATTAGAAAACTTGCGTTGCAACTTTTTCTCCTTTTTGCTCCATCCCCATCACCCATCCCCCCGTTCCAGCCCCATCCCCACCCCCAGCTCCATCTACAGCTGTAATGCAATGCGCTAAATTGTTTGACGCACTGTGCCTGCTGCATTTGTATGTGTGCCTGTGCTTCTCTGTGTGTGTGTGTTAAGTGCAAAGTCCTGCTCACAGCAAGGACTCCTCTGCTGCCAGCTACGTGCTGTGAAAGTTTTTTTTTAGCGCATTTCATGTTGCACGTTTGACGCATTGTTCGTTGATGCCGCCCGCCGCCACTGCTGCTGCTGCTGCTGCCACTGCCACTGCGAATGCTGATTCTGTAGAGGATTTTTGGTACCCAGCAGACCAGTGGGGTATGCCCAGCCTGCAGGGAGGGGTCCCTGGAACTACAGGAACTCTATGCTACCGAAGCTTTTGATGCATTCTAGGCCCTTGAACTCTCCTCCCATTTCTGCTATCCATTCAAAAAATACTCTCAATTGAACTAATATTCCAGATATTCTGGTAAGGATCGTCGGGGACTAGACTTTTATTTAAAAAAAAAGACAAATATTTTCTATAATCTGAGCAGGGTATCCTTTTGGTCGTGTCCTTCCGTGACAGGCTACTCGTTTTTGTTTGTTCTCTTTATATTTTTTTAACATTTCTTAAATTCTTGTTTCGCTGCTTTCTTTCTTTCATTCTTTCTTGAGTGCAAACCACCCCCACACACAGGTCCGCAAGGAGCTAAGGGATGTTTATGCCAGGACCTCGAACAGGACCTCTTGTACGCCGCACTTTGGCGAATGACTTGACTTTTGGTCAGAGAGAGAGAGAGATCTCTGACGCATACTGTTGTGTTTTTTGTAGTTGTAAACCTTCAAAAAAAAAAAACCAAAAAAAAGGAACAGAAAAACCTGAAATTAAATTGATTTTTTTCCAGGCAAAAAAAAATCTTTATACCATGTACTATATATTTAAGAGATCCCTCCTCCCTCCTCCTTGCTCCTGGCTCCTGCAACTCTTTCAACAAGAACAACAATTTATTGTTTCAATTATATTTTTCAATTTGCGCCGACAAACAAAAAGTCCATCGGCTCCAACGGCTCCAATGCTCCAATCGGCAGCAAAAAAAGGCTCTCAGCTATAAATAAAATAAATAGCAAACGGAACAGAAATTTGTTTTTCCCCCCCTTCCCCCCCTCTACCCATGGGTTTTTTTCTCAGTTTGTTGTTTTTGTCAGGTTTATGCGCGAAATGGAAATTGTTTGAGGATTGGGGGGCGGGTGGGGGGAAAAAAAGCCCGGGAAAAGTTATTGAAAGTAAACATGATAAAAAATAAAAAAAAAGTGAACAAAATTGTATTCCCGCTTTTTTTTCTCGTTGTAATGCAAGCAGAAATTGTCTCAAATAATATTTAAAGAAAATTAAATTGAATTTACGGCGCGGGTTCCTTGTCGTTGTCGTTGTTGTTGTTGTTGTTTTCCAGGACCCGCAGTCAACAGAATGATAAGCAAAAATAATCAAAAATCGATTTGCAAAGTGCGTCTCCATCTTTTTGCTTTTTTGCTGTTGCTTTTGCTTTTGTTTTCGTTTTTGTTGTAACAATATGCCAGAATATTTTCCATTTCATGTTTGTTTTTCCCTGTTGCTGTTGTCTCTGTGAAAATGCAATCATTTCCTCTGATAGGCAGGCACTTTCGAACCAGGGAACCAGCCAGGACTTTCACTGGGAGAAAGCATTTGGGAATCTTGCTCTGAACTAAACGGATTTTGGCCGGAAAAAGGGGGTAAAATCCGCCACAGGAAGCGAAACAGGAAAAAGTACAGAGAGGAAATGGCAAATCCAAGGAGAGGGCGATCTACAAATTTCTATGAAAAGTTCGAATCAAATTAAGAGTCCTGCAAGTCCTGAAGGATGTTCGTGCCAACCAATTCGATGGCCAACCAAGTCTTATGAATTCCACATTTTCCAACTACAAATAGCCCCAATCAATATTTTGAAGGGCCCGTCGTTACACTCACGAAACGCAGTGCCCGGGCCCCTTCCAGGGTCTGGTGCCCCATTTAGCCTGACGTTCTGCTGCAGCGCAGAAGGCCTTCAGCAATTAGTAAGTTTTGTAACCTGCTGACCCTCTAAGCCCTCTCTATCTCTATCTGTGTGTGTGTGTGTGTATCTGCTGGCTACATTTAACCCCTCGAAAAACTGGACTAAATGACAACCGTTTCCTCCAACTCCCGAGAGCCCCGCACCCTCCCCCTCCCCCCTCCCCATTTTTTGTGTGCTTCTGAGCTTCGCTTGGGGTGCGAATTTTCGCTTAGTTCGGGGCGTAGTGTAGGAATAAATGTGGCCTGTGAAAAGGGTCCGTTCCGACAGAGACCGAGAGGAGTCGGTCAAGCTGAAAAATATGCTGCAATTGCACCTTGCACGCATGCCACCAGCCACCAGCAAGCAGCAACCAGCCACCGGCAACCAGCAACCAGCAACCAGGAAGGTGCAACAGAGGGAGACAGCCGCCGCTAGGTCTTAACCCCTTTTTTCTGGGTGCCATGCATCGCTGGATCTGTGTAAAAATAGAGTGAAAAAAGGGGTTCCATGGGGTTCTAGGGGTTCCATAAAATGCATAGGTATATACACATAAATATATATGTATATCCTTGATCTATTTGAGCTCTGTCTATCTTTCTGAAGAGGTGGAAAATGTTGCTGTTGCCGTTGCCGTTGCTGTGGCAATTACGGGGCTCTGGTTGCGTCTCCCGCTCTATTGTTGTTTGTTTATTAATAAACAATAGCAACAAACAAATTGCTTAATTGCTGCGATTGCACCTGGCCACCTCCCCACCTCCCCCCCTTGGGATGCTTCCACCAGCATCAGCCTGGGGCATCATTAGATGAAGGATATTTGTGTCTCATTAAAAAGAAAGTGGAGGGAAAGATTTCTGCAGTCATTATTGCCAGAGAAAGGCGGGGGATTTGAAGGCCGCAGATTAAGATACATGTATGTATCTCTTAACTGGGCCAGATGGATGATGGCTTAAATGTAGTTTTTCTGGGGGTTTTTTCCCCCAAATACTCTATAAAGCCAAAGGCTCTCTGCTTCTGGCCTTCAGCGAAAGAGTGTATAGATTTTCAAGGAATTCTCCCTCTCGTCCACACTGCGGTACTTTTGTCCTTTAACCATTAAGAAGGACCCCTCGGCAAGGAGCTTTCCTTGGCCATGCAAATTGCCAGCAAGTATACGCAGCGTTGTCTCGTAATTGCATAACATTAATTTGCATTCGCATTTGCATTTGCAACTTGCAACTTGAATGGCATTTTCTCGGCATGCTCTCTCCCGCTCTCTCCCGTTCTCTCCCGCTCTGTGTCGCTTTTCCAGTGCAATCAATGAGCGCGCGCGCTGTCTGAACTTAACAAGGATGTGGAACATTTATTTATTAAACATTTAACAACGCTTTATGATCAGCGTAGATTTATATAAAAAATGCGCGAGCAGAGCAGCGGTGGCAGTGGCGGTGGCAGTGCGGTGCGGTCTCTGTGGCACGCAAGAACCCACCACCACCAGAAGCAGCCAGCAGCAACCATTCCATCATCCATCCACATGAGCACATGAACGGCGGCGGCTACAAATCAGTTCCACAAAGCATTCAATTGCGCAGATACACAGATACAAATGCACAGATGCATACATAGAAACTAACACACACACACGCACACACACACACACACACACCAACGAGTATTTTATTATTTAATTTATGCGAGCGGAGACAACAACAAAACAACAGCAAAAATGTGCTGGTAAAAAAATACAAAAAAAAATCACCCGTCAGTCCATAGATGAAAAGATACATTCATTTGTATCTGCAGATCCAAACAATGGAAATTGTGCAAGGCAAAACAGCCAAAAAATAATCCAAAATAACATTCAAACAGCTCTAATGTTTAGGTAGAAAAAAAGAATGAAATTTAAGGAAAATTAATCAAATTTAACCCAAAGAAAAGTCACACAAAAATAATGTATCTATAATTCCTGTTTCTAGTATTACCCGGAATATTTGTTTGCACATTTCTAGAGATTCTTGGATGTGGAATTGCTTCTGGTTTTCCCCCATATTTACCAACGTCTTATGGGCACAATGGGAAAAGGAAAATTCCAAATGAATTTCAGGATTAAAAGCTTAAACAAATACTGCCAAAAACGAAACAAAAATATTCAATTAAAACTAATTGAAATTCGGATACAGAAAAAAAATACCAGCAATTGAAGAGGAAAAATCGTTTTGATTGCTTTACGGAAAAGAGAGAGAAAATGTAATAGAAATCTATGGAAAGCCTCGAGGCTTAAAAAAAAGTAATAATATAAATATTCTTTTTTTTGGTGCTTAAATGGGCTTAAATAATTGAATTCATGAATTAATAATTACAAATAGTAATGGGGGGAATGGATTAAATACAAATCGGAATACATACGGTTTTGGCTTTGGGTTCCTGCAATAAAAAAAAAGAAAGCAAGAAAGAAAAATGAAAAATAAATTAATTATAAATGCAGATGCAGAAAATAATTAGCAATTATTGCAAATGAAATAAATCTGTGCAGAAAAAAGGGTGCCAGAGGGGGGGCGGAGTCACTCAATGAATGTGGGGGAATGGTGGGGGGATATACATATATACGAATATATAGTAGTTATGTATGTACTTGTATGTACAACGACTGTCAGGCGATGTCACAAAAGAAAAAAAAAGACAAAATATAAACCCACTAATTGGCTGTCATGGCGGCGGCAATTTGCGAAACCAAAACAAGTAAACAGCCATGCAAATTCCATTAAAAGGGGAGACACAAAAACCCATGCGAAATTTATGGATTTTAAAGTTTTGAAATTAATATTTTTGCCTGAAAACCTAAACGGCTTAAAACAATAAAATAAATAGAGTAAAATTCATGGCGTTTCATCAATTCCAATGCGCAGCAATCCATCCATTCTTATAGAGAAAGTGTGTGCCTGGAGTAGAACATGCATTCGGCTTATGTTTCGGTGTTAGAGCAGGCTTAGGAGCCCAGAGGAAATCCGAACAGATGTGCAGAGACAGAGACAGAGAGAGAGAGAGAGAGAGAGAGAGCTGATGCTGCAGATGTTCCATAGAGCAAAGGAAATAAAACAACGGAAACAAAACTGAGAGATTCTCAATCGGATTTTGTGGCCAGGACAAAAGTTTTTGTATGCCACACAGAGGAGCATTGAACTCCGGATTCAGAGGCATGCCTGGCAGCATCTTTTGGGACTTATCGAATGACAAACGCACATATTGAATGAATGACTGAAGGCCCATGAAGGCCCCAGCTACAAGAGAGTGGAGAGAGTCAGTCGTGTGCCTGGCCATAAGCGACAATTAACCGAAAGACAAGGAATATTTTTGGTTCAACAACTGGGATTTTTCTTGTTTTTTCTGTTTTTGGCAAAAGAGAAACACAGATACCTAGATAGAGCGAGAGCGAGAGAGCGATGGAGAGTGGGGGCAAGAGCATAAAGGAGATAGTAAGAGGGGTGGAAAGAGGAGTTCCAGTTGCAGTTGCAACTGGATATGTGGATCGCTAGAGGAGCACACGACCATCGTCCAAGTATCGTATTGCAGCACATGCACATGCTCATAATGAAGCTCATCAGGAGCATTATCATCATCATCCTGTGGGCTCAAGTATCAGGCCATGTGCATGTCCATGTCCCTCTCCGTGTCCCTCTCCCTGTCCCTGTGCATGTGTGTGCATGTATTATCCTGTTTCTTTTTTCTCCATTTTTCTTCCTGCTGTGGAGCTGCCAACGTGCCAAAAACTGTGTGTGTGTGAGCTCTACCTATGGCAGTGCCTTAGTATGGAATGGCATTCCCTTAAGAGTGTGTGTCACGAACGAGAGAGAGAGGTAGAGAGGGGACGAGAGGTAGAGAGTATATCTTCAAGTAGGAGCATTGCACTCACTGTGGCCCAATGGCAGGACTAAGGATACACGGATGTCTATGTATGTGTGTGTGGAGCACTTTCATGCTCATATGCATAGCATTTTTTCTTTCTTTTTTTTCTATCTTTTTTTGTATGCATGCAAGGGAAAACCTTTAAGTTGTTATGCCCAAGGATGCACCCTCCCCTCCCCCCCATGCCCCCATGCCACCGGGCCACCACTCATGATGTACGTTTTTAGTGGTACGACTTTCACAGTGGATTTGCCCTGAATGGAGTCGAGCGAAACGTGAATTGAAAAATAACAGCAAGAGCAGGACCAAAAAGGAGCCAAATAACAGCTAGATAACAGCTAGAAAAGGAGCAACAGAGACATGTAATAAGGGGGAGCAGAAAAGTAGCATCCTTGGACATCCATCCGTCGCACAAATAGACAGGACAGAACAGGACGGGACGGGACGGGACACGACACGAATGGAACACCGAAGAACCCAATGAAGTCAATCACTCAAACCCCTCGGACTGGGGACTACACGGAATGGACTTTCGGGGTTGATTCCTTTTTGGCTTTGCCCCATCTTTTCCTTCACTCCCAGACACTTTCAATATTTGCCTCTTACTTTTTTCTTTTATTTGGGGGCAACAAAAAAAAAACGAAACGAAAATGTCGAGAAAAAAACATGTACAAATTTTAATGAGAAAATTCCTAAGAAAAACTGCATATTTAAAGAAAGCCAGCAGACGGAAACCCACAGAAAACACAGGAAATATCCTCTTAGATAGGCCTGTCCAGTGGAAGTGGGGAGGGGGGGAAGGGGAGTTGTGGGAACGTTATGGCAGGGAGGCAGGGAGACCGCTTCCCCACGCAATTCAAATAGCCAAGTTAATGACTTGCGCCTGAGGGCCTTTTCAGCTGATTTGTGAAAGTACAAAATAATACAACAAAAATCACGAAAAAAAAAAGAAAAGGAAGGAACGAAAATTATTGCCAGAAAAGGAAGGAGGGACCGACCAGAGGGAACACGGCCAAATCTGTGGTGGAAACAGTCGCAGAAATTCATCCAGAAAGTGCATTGATCCGCATTCGATTCGTACAAATAAGAAATGAAATAATTCACGTACGAAATTTATCACGATGGAGAGAGCGAGAGGCGGGGAGAGGGGAGTGCGGAGTGCGGAGAGGGAACAGGACCAGAACGAACCGGCCCCGACGGACAGGACGGACAGGACGGACCGTCGCACCAGCTGTGCGCTAAAAGCCGAGAGCTTCCGCGGCGGCAGTGGAGAAACGAAAAGAACATTGTCATTATAAAGTCCATGGACACATGCATAAATACTACTATATGAGAGTACGTACATACATGAGTAATTTCAGACTACACTGGACAGCATGGAAAAACTTAAGTTAGGGGCCTGTTAGGGAATCGCCTCAGCTACAAAGGCGTTCACTTTGCATCCTTCTTTCAATCGTAAACGTAAAAACCCAAATCATGTAGCATAGTGTATGACAGTAGCCTCTACGGTACGCTACGGGTGCCCCTGCGAGAGAGAAAGAGGAGGGGAGAGGAGAGCGACATCTGAAAGCGGGACAATGAAAACGCTGATAATGATGATGCGGATGGCGATGATAAAGCAAAGGAAGATATAAAATAAAGCGTCAATTGTCCAAGCAGCGCGCAAGAACGCGCGCGTCAGGAAGCGCAAGAAGAAGCACCAGGCCGAGGAGCAGAAGACGACACCAAATTGTCGCAGCCGCTGCTGCTATCTCTACGCGTAATCTTCTCTTCTTGACGTGTATTGACATGTCAACTGTTGCTGTCGCTGTCGCTGCCTCTGCCTGTGCCTCTGCCTCTGCCGCCGTTGTCTTTGCTGTTGTAAAACTGCAAAATTTACAACTTTATCTATGTGTGTCGTCAATGGAAGAGACAGCTGAGACCAAACGGTGAACGAGCGTGAGAGCGGGAGAGGATCTTCCACAACCTTTTGCACAAGCTACATTGAGTGTAGGGTAAGGTGTGGGTAAGGTAGGCTGACCAGCAAACGAGACTGCCTTACCTTTCATTTAATATACCCGCAATTTTCTATAGGCGCCCGCACTCACTCGCTCTCGCTATCCTGTCTGGCTTAATTGTGTGAGCAGCCTGCTCGCACCATCTCCCTCACTCTCCTTTTGTTGGTTTCCTGTTTGCAGTCCGCGCTGCTGCTGTCGCTGCCGGCGCTGATCGTCGTGGCAGCGCTTATTTATTTATCTCTGTCGGTCTGCTGCCTGCCTGCCTGCTGCTCTTGCTCTTGCCGTTGCCGTTGCTGTTGTTGCTGTATCAAAAGCCGCGTTTTGTAACTTGTGAACATCTGCTCCTCGACGTTTGCTTTCCTTTTATTGTTGTTTTCGTTGCTGCGTTTCGTTATTATCGTTTTTATTGTTTTTGCTGCTGCTCTTCTTCTACCGCACGGACGTCTGTATTTGCTTTTGTATTTGTATGGAAAAGAAAACGCCGCAATATGGAAGCGTCTGTCAATATTGGAAATGTTCCTCCTTCCACGCTGTGGGAATGGATTTGGCAACTGTCCATCGTTCCCAAATGGGAAATATCAGTGTGCGTCTCTCTTCGGACTCCATTATGTTGCCTCACTGTTAATTGATCCATCTCTCAATTTGGCTGGAGTCCTCTGGAACTCCTAAGCGATCCTTGGGCCATTGAACTTGTCCTCACTTAAGGGACCCAAAAACCACTTGAGATCCGTAGACGCGCAATCGAGTGACGACATCCAGTTGCGCTCTGCTCCACAGGGAGACCGACCCGAGCCCGAATCCGAATCCGAGCCCGACACTTCTTTCGCGCGCACACACATACACACACATGTGTAACCTGATTTCCGACCACTCAAAGGACACGCTCAGCCTGCGGCTGGGAATCTTAAGTGATTTCAAAAACGAACCCAGAACCAGACGGAAGATGCATCCATCCATCCATCCACAACGGGAAGGAGGACGAGGGGCGCGCACATCCACTCAAGTGCACCTCGTACGCAAGTACTTAAGCACACACACACATTCAGTCGCTCTCTCGGATTCGTGTAGGGAAACCCGCTTGTAGGTTACTAGTAAAATCGAGGCAGCTGAATGGAATGGTCAATGCATCCACTCCACATTCGAGATAGACGGCAAGGGAGGGGAGTGAGAGAGAGGTTGCTTAATTTGCACTTGGCCGAAGGAACATCTGTTGCGCTGACATAAATCTTGAGTGACTGACCGCTGGTGCGAAAGACCGCGAACTCTCAGCATGCCCGCAGGCTCTCTTTCTCTCTCTTTCAGCGGCGGAACCAGTTTCGGCCGGTTCCCAGCTGCCCATCCAGGTACAGTGGGTGTACAGTGGCAATATTATGGAAGAATTGTGATTTAATGAATGAGTTTTATGTGGAATTTGATGGTATTTTGACTCCCACTAGACCATCCATGGTTGGAATGGAATAGCCATATACCCAATCTCTAAGGTGTATCCCTACTTTTTTAAAACTATGATTGGGCTTTAGCCCATTGTCCTCCCGTTAATTTCATTGAGTAACTTTGGTCTCGCTCTGAATGAATCGAGGAGATTGGGCGAGAGAGAGAGAGAGGGAGAGGGAATGGAGTGGGGGAGCGGGGACTTACCTTCTTTTCGGTGAGCTTCTCGCAGCGTCGCTGCTTGCAGATCTGATGGCTCTTGTCGTTGCGGCAGGGGGCGCACTCGCCGCAATTGTCCTTGCGCTGGCACCCAACGCATTCGCCGCAGCGTTTGCGTTTCTTCTTCGACTGAAAGAGAGAGCAGGAAGAGGAGTTGTTGTCGTTGGTTGTGGAGTGGTTGGTGTTGGTATTGGTATTGGTATTGGTAATGGTATTGGTGTTGGTATCGGTATTGGTGGGTGGTGGTGGTGGTGGTGGTGGCGGTAGGTGGATCATGGCAGTGACAGGTGAGAGATGGACAAGTGGTTGGAGTTGGAGTTGGAGTTGCGGATGGTGTGGGTGGTGGTGGAGGCAATGGTGGTGGCGATGACCATAATCCTGTTAATCGCAGCGTGTGCCAGTTCCCTCATCTCTGATTGATGTCCCATGGACATGGGAACTTACCTGCTTATCGCATCCGTGGGCATTGCTGCCGTCGTTGCTGTCGCCGCCCATGCCGAGGGCGCTCATCGGACTCTTGAAATTGGCCGTGCTGGAGACGGCATCGACTTGGCCAGGATTGCTGGGGTCCACGTCCATGCCGCTGGCCTCACTCTCGGCGCTGGACTCGAGCGAATTGGGCCGCTGTTTCCGCCTCTCCTTCTTTCGCGCCTCCAGCCGTGCTATCGGCGACTGCAGCAGCTTCTCCACCTTGATGGGCGTGGTTGTCGTCGGCATGGGCGTGTGCGTGGGCGTGGGCGTGTGCGGCTGGGTCGTGTGGGGCGTGTGGCTACCGGTGCTGCTCGATCCTGTGGTGGTGGCATGCGGATAGCTGTTGCTATTGTTGCCATCGTACGACGTGGGCGTATGCATCCCCATGGGCGTGACGCCGTGTCCATGCGAATGGGGATGCGGATGCGGATGCTGGAGCGGATGTGCTGCATGTGGATGCGGATGCGGCAAGTGGCCGTGGCCATGGCCGAGATCAAAGGATGTCTCCTTCTTTAGCATCATCTCGAAGTCGCTGCCGGCCGACTCCTTCTTCACCAGCGGATGTCCATGCGGATGTGCATGCGGATGCGGATGCGGATGCTGGAGCGAGTGTGGATGCGGATGCGGCAAGTGGCTGAGGCTGAGGCTGTTGCCACCGCCACTGTTGCTGAGATCAAAGTCCTCCTTCTTAATCAGCATCTCGAAATCGCTGCTGCCCCCCACCGGCTCCTTCTTGATTAGTGGCGCAAATCCCGGATATAGCTGCAGATCCGCGTAGGCCGCGGTGGGAGCTGCAACCAGGGGATATCCACCCGGGGCCCCACGATGGTGGTGCGGATTCAGTGCATGGTGATGGAAGGCCTGCGGCGGCGGTGGTGCCGGAAAACTGGTCCCGCCCGACGGCGGCGTAATGCTCGTCTGCATGGAGCCCGGCAGCTGGGTCGTCAGGGGCGAGCCCACGCTCATCATTCCTGGCGAGCTCACAGAGATGCTGGCCGGCGACATGGCCACCGTTTGGAGGGAGCTCATCGGTGGCACTCCTCCTCCTGCGCCGCCTCCTCCTGTGGCTGCTGCGGCGGCTGCTGCCGCTGCTGCTGCTGCTGCTGCCATGGGTATGGGCATGGGTGTCCCATCCGGCATCAGCTGATCATTGAACCCATGAAACTGACTCTGGAACGACGGCAGCTTGGAAAATGGCTCGAAGCCGCTCTTCAGAGGCAACTGCTGTTGCTGTTGCTGTTGAAGCTGCTGCTGCTGCTGCTGCTGCTGGACATGGGTTTGGTTTTGGGATTGCGACTGTTGTCCGCTATCCTTGGACTCCATTTCCCAAGGACGTGTATAGCTTCCGTTGGAGTTCGAATTGGAGTTTGAGTTGGCGTTTGCCGCGTTGGCGTTGGCGTTGGCGTTGACGATGGCGTTGGTGCTGTTGCTGGTGCTGCCTCCTACTCCTACTCCTCCTACTCCGGCGGTGGCGGCGGAAATGGCATTAGAATTGGCATCATTGTGCCCACCAGAATGGGCATGGTCATGGCCATTGGCAGCACTAGCATGACCGCTGCTGCCCAAAGGTGCAGGAACCGTTGTCTCGTTGTTGTTCCCGTTGCTTGTCTGCTGATTGCTGTTGTTGTTGTTGCTGTTGCTGTTGTTGTTGGAGCTAGTGGCGGCCGCTGTCTGCTGCTGCTGCTGCTGCTGCCTCTCATAGTACTCCCAATGTTGCTGCTGCTGCTGCTGCTGTTGCTGGTAGTGCTGCTGCTGCTGCTGTTGCTGATGTTGCTGCTGTAGCTGTTGCTGCTGTAGCTGCTGCTGCTGCTGCTGCTGTGCGTGGTAGTGATGATGGTACGGCGTTGTATAATGCTGACTGAGGCTGCTCAGTTGATTCAAGTGCGTATTGTGCAATCCGGACACGGTTGCTGCTGCCACAGATGCTGCCCCTGCCACAGTGGGATGGACAATGCTGCTGCCGCTGCTGCTGTCGCCTGTGCTCTGGCTTTGGGCTAATATTGAAGACGCCATTTAAGCACGGACTGTGGCATGGCTACGCAGTTGTGGATACACTGCGTGGGGGGTGGGTGTTGGGTTGATGGTGTTGATGGAGGGCCGGGATGGACGAGCAACAAAACTTCCTTTAATCCTTGATTTTTAGAGTCTTTCAGATTTTATGATTAATTTTTTTAAGCTCAGTTTTTTAGTTTTTTCCTTTTAATTCGAGTCTTTTCTTACTTGTCTGTAACTTTTTTTGTACACATTTCCTGTTCACTTTTTTCGGGTTTTCTTTAATTTTTTTGAGGTAGTTAATCAATCCAAAAATTCTTTGTTTATGGCTTGTATGGCTCTCCTCTCTCGACTTTCACACCTTTTCTGCTTTTTTGTTGGCTAGTGTGAATCACTTGTGATTATATATGTATATGTATTTGTTGTGTTGTATATATCTTCTGTATATAGAAAATTTGAAGCTACTCCAAGATTTGTATTTCGTTTTATTTTTGATTTGAACTTTACTGGTTTTATGCGTGTTGTATTCTATTTTATTTTTGTTTTTTAAGTTTTAAGTTTTAAGTTTTTTGTAAGTTGTGTAGAGTGCTTTGTTTATTTAAAAAATTTGTATTGAATATTTCAAATATTTTTTGTTGTTGTTTTGTACTTTATTCTTGTTGTTGTTGTTGTTTGTTTGTTTGTTTGTTGTAAAACGGCAGCTCTATATGCAAAAAGTTTTTTTTTTACTTTATTTGTAATATATTTTTAAAATTTGTAGCAGACTTTCTTCGACTTTGTTTTGTTTTTGTTTTTAAAAAATTTGTAAATTTGTAATTTGTAAAATTTGTATTTTTGTTGTATGCGTTGTTGTTGTTGTTGGTATTTTTAAGATATATATATTGTTGTTGTTTTTTTTATTGATTAAGTTTTGCTTTTGTTTTGATATTTTTTTTGTATCGCTTTATGAATATTTGTTGTTGTTGCTGTTGCTTGGTTTTTGTTTTTGTAAAATTGATGAATCCTTTGTACTATGTTTGTTTTGTTGGTTTTTTCTTCCTTCGTTTTGTTGTCTGTTTGTTGTTGTTGTTTTGTTGATTATAAAAATAGTTGCAGTTAAGTGAATTTTTGTATTTTATATTTAATATTTTGTTGTTTAAATGTAGATTGTACTTAATTCGTAGGCTTAAAAATCTTTGTCTTCCGTTTGTTTGTTTGTTTTGGGTTCTGGGCTCTTAAGAATTACATAAACATTAGCGGTTTCTTGGCCTTAATTCGTAGAATATTAAATATTTGTCATTTGTTTTATTTTCTATGATTTTTTAACTCATTTTTGTATTTGGTTTCCAAGATATATATTTTTTTGTTTGTAATTTTGATTGTTAGCCAAAAAGTGGGCGAATATTTCCCTAGATTTTGCCAGAATATAATTGTTGTTGTTATTTTTGTATCCTCAAATCCTTTGATTGAAAGCTGTAAAGAGATGAAAAATAATTACTTTTTTTGTTGTAGGAATTGAAAATATTATGAAATGTAATTTCTATCAAAGGCCCCTTCAAATTATACATGGAAAACGTTTGTTTAAACGCGGGTTTCCATTTTGAATAGCCAGAACCCGAGAAGTCTGTAAGGAAACCACCGGCTAAAACGTTCTGGGCATATCCTTGCTAAAAAGTATCTTAAACTTTGCTCTACCTTCCTTCTCTCCCTCTCTCTCTCTCTCGCACTCTCGTTCTGTTTCTCGCTTTTAAACATCTACAAAGCTTCAACACATAATTATGGTCTTTGCCTGTATAATGAGCGGCGTTGGCCAAGACCCAAGAAGAGTCCCAGTGCCAGTGCCAGTGCCACGGCGAGGCAGGAAGCGGCGGCAACAAAAAAAAAGAAGAAAAAGAAGCAAAGTTCCCATAAAAAAATGAAGCTAAAGGACACTCACTTCTGGGTTTTTTTATCGCTTTTTTGCTGCTGCCGCTGCTGCTGCTGCGTCTTGTAAGTTATGCTGCTGCCAAGTTTCTTTGGCTTTTGTAAAGCCTCACACACACACACACACACATGCACACTCGCAAATAAATACACACACAGATACAGATACTCAGATACTCAGACACACAGATACTTTAGCGTATTTCCAGTTGCCTTCAACGCCCGTTGTCATTTTCTTGCCGTGTTTTTTTTTCGCCATTTTTCTTTCTTTTCTTTATTTTTTTGTATTTATTTTTGTTGGTTCGGCGGCACAGGTGTACCTTTTTTTTTGTACCACGTCCTTTTGGGTTTTTTTTTTTTGCATTTGGCCAGCGCTTCAGAAACGTCGTTTCGTTGCGCTTCAGAAAGTTCATTGGGCTCTCGGCATCGTAGATGGTGATGATGATGATATATGTTGCCCCAAGCTGCCATTGCCATTGCCACTGCCACTGCCATTGCCACTGCCACTGCCACAGAGGAAGAGCCACATTATCGTTGCATATGTGGGCTCGTTTTTGGAGGTGTTGAAGTGTGAGATAATTTGACATTGACTAGCCCCAACGATCATCAGATCTCAGATACATTTTGCGTGACTAGAAGGAGTTTCGACTCGCAGCAGCAGACTGGAGGATGCATCCGTAAATTGAATGATTCTGAACTGCAGGACAATTAGCAGGACCTTCGGTGATTGGTCTTAAGGGGGGGTCGTAGATCTTATAGAAATGCCCTTTCTATTAAGAATATTTTATATTTCTTCTTTATTTTTCATTTGACCTTGCAGGATATATTTTAAACGGAGATTTGCGTTGCTATAAAAGTTGGATCCCCGAAATTTTAAGCTGGAAAATCTTAAGGAATACATATATCTTTTTTCATATATTTATATACATAGGTATGTATGTATATATTTATTTCCAAGTCTTGTAAATGAAAAAGAAGGATACTTCCCCATAAAATATAGTAATTCCTTCCCTCATTCTTCGTTTCTCCCTCTCTAAGCGATCGACTGACGAATGATTTTCGTGTAAAAATTTCCCCCCAGCGAATGGCCACTTCTGTTTCCGAATATAGCTAAACATTAGCCGCGATACTATCTATTACCATTACTACTATCGATATTTATCGACTAACTTGGTTTTCGGTAGCTCCTTTGGATCCCAAAGAGTTTCCCTGGCCATAAAATACAATTTCTGTACTTTTCTAACCCTCTTCCCGAAACTTTTGCAAACTGATTTTCAGTTGACAAACTTTTGAAAATTGACTCTCATTCTCCCTTTGTTCTACTGCTGCTGCTGCTGTTTTTTCTCTCTCATGTTTCCTTGTGGCTCTCGTTGCTCCTCCTCCTCCTCCTCCTCGTCCTGCCCCCCCCCCCCCCCCCCCCCCCCGTCCTCTCTCTGCCACTCGTTTTCCATGCACATTGTTGCAGAACGACAATTAAAGTCTGATTATTTTGTCGACTACAATTTGCGTGCTGCAATTGCTGTGTGCCCTTGCCACCGCGTACCGTACCCTGCCGCACTCTTTGCCACATTAGTTGCCTCATCATCGTCGTCGTCGTCGTCTTCTTCTGCTGCTGCTGCTGCTTCTTCTTCTTTGTTGCCTTCAATAAAAACGGTAAAAGGCCAACGGCCAAGAGAAGCACGAAAAAAAGGCAAGAAAATAAGGAGAGAACCTGCAGAAATGTTGCAGCTGCCACAATTTGCTGCACTTTCCGTTTTATGCGATTCCGTTTCGCGTTTCCACTTTTGCGGCAGGCAGGCAGGCAGGCAGGCCATCCTGTCGGGCTGCAGCTGTAACCGACCGTGTGCCCCTCTCCACTCCTCTCCGTGTCCCTCGGGAGGAGAGTTACGACGAGAGTCGCGATAAAGATCCAGATTCCCATTCGCGATTTGCTCAAAATTAGGCCAAAGAAGAGGAAGCAGCCGAGATCTGGCAACATGTGGCAATGCTCGAGTGGCACAATTAGAGCTTCTTTTTTGCTTTTTTTTGGTTTTTCTGCAAATCCTGCGCCATTTCCGCTCCCTAAATTATATAAATTCAGTTACCTAATCGATTTTCTGCTCATAAAATCGATTGATCGGATTGATGGGAGCCCAAGGCCCGAAGCTCTTATCTTGCTGAAACGGCGATCGTCCGCCGAAAGTCCTTATCTTTGGGGCAAGCACTCCAATCTTATCGCCATGGGATCCACACGGGTTTCATGGAAATTTCAATGTTAGATATTTGAATGATTTCTATTTGCAACTGCCGCATGTTGTGCGGTGTTTACTTAAGGTTTATAGAACAGAGGAAACACACGGAGAGAACAGAGCAGAGCAGAGCAGAACAGGGGAACAATGACCGCAATTCACTTCAATTTCTTGTTTGCCTTTACGTTTAATGCCACACATTTTTGCAACATTTTTTTTTTCTCCATGTTTTTTTCGAATTTGCAAATTAAACACGCACACACGGACAGCAACGGGGCGGATATATGCGGATATATGTACATATATGTGACTGAACAATGCGTCATTTGGAAAACAAAGTCGGGAATGGAGTCGAGGGCGAGGGCTGTTTTTTTTTTTCGGGTATCTGTATCTAAAGGAACAGAGAGAGCGGAAGAAGAACTAGGCTACACACAGATACACACACGGGCACAGAAGTTGCAAGTGAAGCCAGCCATGACAATGCACGAGGATGAAGGATGACAGGCGAGAGGCGAGAGGCAGCCGCAGCAGAAGGAAGTTGCAACCAGCTATGGCAAAATGCCACTACTCCCTGGTAGTATGTACCTGTGTGCAGCATAGTTTTCGACTTTATTGTTTGTTTTGAGGAGAGAGCCAGCGAAAGTCTCGACGGAAGGGATACCCTTTGAAGCAGGAGACGCCCGCTCTGGGGTGGGATCCCTGAATATTCGACAACGGAAATTGCATCCCACTCGAACGTATAACAAAAACAGTGTTGAACAGTGTCGAAAAGTGCTCCAAATACAGTGCTATTAATGGTATAAAAGTTGTTCAGATCTCGAACACATAATTCCCTTCATCAGAGTCCTGCCCCTAAGTAGCAGTCCTTCGGAAACCACAACTTGGGGCATATCAAATGCAATCCCCAAACAGTATGTGGCAGTGTCATGTTCCCAGCTTTTCTAACCGACAATCTGTCTGTCTGTCTGTCTCCCGATTTGTGCAAATGAAGTGCCCTCTTTCCACAGTGGCTCCTGCCTCCCTGCCCCCTCCCCATCCTTGCCACATGTTCGTCTGCTTAAATGTAATATTTGAATATGTTGTCCATGAACATTTTCGGCGCTTGTTTACAACTTTTGTTTCTCATATGAGAATTGTTTGCCACGAAAAGATTGTTTTGGAAAATATATTATTAAAATTCTAACCCGCCATGCCTCTCCCCCTCTCCCCTGCTCCATTTCTATCTGCAGCATAATTTTGTTGCAAAATTCACTGGCAGCTAAAACTTAATGAATAAAATTCCAATTTTGCCGAGTTTTCGGGTGGTGTACTTTGGGGCGGGGCGGCGGAGTGGGGGGAGGGTATTACATGGAAACAGGTTTAATGAGCAGGGAAATACGAGTGACTTTTATTTGTAGTCTAATTTGCCATAAACATCGCAGTGGAAATTGCACTTCTGTGAATTCCAAACGGCAACCGGCAACCCCTTGCTGCACTCGATGGGGGGGTCGTGTGGACAGAGGATGGGGGACTCCTTTGGGAGGACACCTCATAACCTTGACGGGGAATAAAGTGTGGATGGATAGGACTAACCAAACCTCGACCACAAGGTTTCCTTACCACATTAAGCGGAACGACGTCGAAGGACTGTTTGCTGATTAAATTGCCCATAAGCGAAAGGCGCCTTTCAAGTGTGATCCTTAGATTTAGTTTCTTGTTTGCCATTCGAGTTCTCTTTCATGAAATAAAAGATCAAACCTTAAATCCAATTACTTTACCCGAAAAAAAGACACAGCAAATTTATTTAAAAAATATCTTGTTAAATATCGCAACCTCGTGGGTTAATATGTGCTCCCTTTCTCCCTCTCCCTCCCTCTCTCTCTGTCTTGATGTCTTTATGTCACGTGTAAATTGAGTTGTGCCCCCGCCCGAGGGGGTTTCACCGTGTGTTGCAGTGGGGGGGCAGGTGTGTGTGTGTGTGGATGAAATGAAACGTGCTATGCGGCACAATGAAGCCATGCAAAGGAGTGGAGGAGGAGGAGAGCCGAGCCTGCCACATCGACAGCTGAGTAGCACACATGCATACACACGGATGTGAGGCAAGTACTTATGCCACTCCATGCCGCAACCTACGCTGCTTTCCGTGTGAGTGTGTTGAGATTTACGAGTTTGTCATTTGCCTCTTGCCTCCTCTTGCCTCCTGCCACCTCCTGCCACCTCCTGCCTGCTCAAAGTCACGCACGTTACTGTGCTAACAGGAGAGGGAAAGTGCCTGGGCGGGGGCAGTAGGTGGGTGGGTGGTTGGGTGGCCTGGCCTGGCTGCCTAGAGGTGGGTGAGTGTCCTTTGCTTGTTGTTTATTTTTTTCTCTAGGTCAAAGCCTTAATTTGCCTGCGTGTCCTTATGCCTTTACCGTTATGCTACCTGTGTGCCGTGCGGCGCGCGCTTTTCCTTCGCATTCCCATTCGCATGTTTTCCCTCCAATTTTCGTGTGTTTTATGAATGAAAATGTGAGGGAAAATGTAAACAGAATGCAGTGTCCCTGCGTGCGCCTGTGAGGGTGTTATAAATACATCTAAATATAGAATGTATCTGCTAATTCATTGGGGGTAATCGCACATCATCTTCAATGGCTGCGCCAGCGAGAAGGAGTCATAAAAATTGCAGCCAGTTGGCGGCACATGTGTGCGGCGGCGGCAGCGGCGGCAGCGGCGGCACAGAGTCGAGTCCGACAAATTGCACGCGGGGAGGCGCACATCCAGCAGATACTGGTATGCCCATTCCAGCCGCATCTGCAAGATACATTTAGCTTTTTAGCTCGTCGTTGAACTTGAACTTCTTGGCTCTGCGCCGCAATTTGTTTGCTTTTCATGGGAAGGCCAGAAGTGCGGGTATGCAGACTTTCACAAGACGTTTGTCACACACACACACAGAGCGAAGGATAGTTTATAGGCTGTTCTATATCCTATGAACAGATGATACTTATTTTTGCTCCAATATCCCAAGAAAGATACTACCAAGTCGCTACTTCAGATATAAGATATAAGTGTATCTTTCGAGCCACAAGAGCTTCTCAAGTCTCGGTCCCCAAAGCTACTCTTTCCTTGTTGTTTTTATTGTTTTTGTCTGCCTTTAAAGTCCATTTATTGGCATCTCTGGGCGTGGGCCTTCTTCTGCCCAAGGGGGGAGGGGGGTGGGGGCTCTGGGTGGCTTTCTTGCTGCTTTTGGCTTTCGCTTTCGTTTCATTTCGCTTTTGGACATCTTCTTTATTGTGTTCGTTCTCTGTGTTTTCTTCCGTTCTTTGTGTTATATTGTGTTTGGGTTTTTTTTTGGCGCTTCTGTTTTGAGCGCGCCAAAAAGAAGCCGCACTTCAGGGGCATGAGGCAGGAGGCATGAGGCAGGAGGCAGAGCCTATGTTCGTGCCTCGGTGGCGTACGCACGTTACTGTTAGGCCACGCCAGTACGAGTATCTGTATCTTTGCAGCAGCCCAGATATACGGGCTGTGTGGATCTCTGTGTGTGTGTGCCTGTTCTGTTCTCTGTTCTGTTCTGTTCTGTTTTTATTTGTTGTCTTCACGTTCGCGGCACGTTTTTCGGGGACCCTGGGAATGGCATAACTCTTCAGAGTCTTCAGAGTGGTAGGCGGGCTCGGGGTGGAAGGGGGGTGGGGACTGCTTTTTAATTTAAGTTTGAGCTGCCACTGCCACAGATACAGATGCGAAATGTATCTCGCAAATGATGCTGACATGCTGGCAGCAACAGTGTTCTGTTCCGCCTCATCCCGTTCTCCGTGTGTGCCTGTGCCTGTGTGTGTGTGTGTGTGTCATTACTCATTTCCAAAATGTATCTGTGTCAACTTTTTTTTTTTTTTGGCTGCCAGAGTTTGCCCCAAACTTTATTATTATATTATTCTTGTCTTTTTTTTGGCACCCAATTTTATTGTTTGTTTTGCTTGCAGTTCGCTTTCGAAAACGACACCTAAAGCCACTGAAAATGGGGCATTTAGGTGGATTTTTGATTGTGGCAAGTGCCCGAGGATGCTATGATTGTAATATGATCCTCGGATGAGCAATAACCAGCGAGAAGTTGGAGCAACAAATGTGCGCTATCTCTTCGCTGATTACGTGTTGCCTTTTCTGGGGGGAAGGAGTCTACTTCCTGTATTTCACTGATTGTCGGAGGGGGACTCATTCTGTGTATTATTTGGTCACTTTTTGGACACCATTTATCCCCTCGATGATGCTGCCTAAACACTTTTCTTCACATCACTTGACCCTCATAAGGAACGATCAGGGGAACTCCCTAGGAAATGCGGATGGGATATATGTGCTAGGTAGGAGAGGATTCTGGGTACAAACCGTTGTGTTAATCCATATTTCGTGTTGTGTCCTTCGCTGGACTGGACTGGAGGCTATTGGAAATCCAGAAATGCAGTTTCCCGATGAGCTGGGCCGCCGGCAGACGCGCACGAAAACGAAAGTAACGGGATGGAACGCGCGACACGCGACAACGAAAGGAAAAACCGAAGAAAATGCAGGGAGATGCAGGAATTAGAACAGGAACCGGAACTAACGCTAAGTGCAACATTAGTTGTGGTTCCTCCTTGTTGTTGTTGTTGTCGTTGCTGGCACTGGTCTTTCACTGGTCTCGCACTTGCACAAAAAGATCTTAAAACTGGGACAAGTTACTCATTCCAGGGGAAAGGGAGTGGAGTCCTTAATCGCGCGATGATCACATCCACCAGATCCATAAGGATATTATTTCACTTTTGTTTACTATTTTGTTGTTGGGCGGCCAATAACGAAAATCTACGATATGTTTTGAGGGGGAGGCGGAAAAAAATAAACAAAAAAAAAACGCTACTCTTTCGCACTGCACTTGTGTTTTTTGTAGTAGCGCTCAAAAACCAGCGGCGGGTGTTCCGCTGTTTCGTAGGAAACTTTTCGCTTTTAAGGACACACGGGACACCACGCAACAGCACAGCAATAGAAATCTTTCAAATATGCCCGCGCCTTCAAAAGTTGCTGCTGCTCGCAAATGTTGCCCGGCAACAAGCGCGTGTTGCTGAGCGAAGAACGGGCTATGGCTATGGCTATGGCGGGCAAAGCGGGCACGGACGGGCACAACGCATACAAGGTAAAATGCAACCCCGATTCCCAGCATACGGTGACTGCCCACAAGGCTTCATGGCATATTGTTGATCAAACACGCTGGGGTGCGGTGCGAGGGGTCGCCGAAATGTTTCTGCGGCCGCTTTGCCTCGTGGTCCATACCTTTTTTCGAGACCATGCGGTTCGACTCATATTTGCGTGCTTTTCCTGACAACATGTTGCTGAACAGGACGATCCTGTGGCAGTGCACATTGGGCGGAAATGCGACCACCAAAATTAAGGAAAATCATTAAAATTCAGTTTTTAATAAACCAATAACTAAAATGTTGTATTAATATATAATATAATATATTATTGTAACTATTTTCATTACCATATTTATTAATATTTTTAAATACAAAAATTCAACAAAATAAATAAGCTAGAATTTATTGTTATTTGTATATGTACAAAATTAAATTAAAATCGGTGTCGTCATGTTGCAACCAACATCACGCGCAATCTTATAGCGAAAGATAGGGATTTTGAGGTTAACTTTATTGTAAGCAACCTTGACGTACATTTTCCATAATAAATAATACCCTTTTTGGTACAAATAAACACAAACAGCTGACTTTAAAGTGTTGCCAAAAGGCCAAGGATGTCCATAAAGATCTGATTCCTATAATTTCATTCAGAGAGGACATTTATTTAAGGGGCATAATATTAAACAACATACATACATATGTATGTATGTAGCTTTGAGGCATTTCCGCCCAATGTGCAATGGGTTGTTGTGGTTGCTTGTTCTGTTGACGTTCAAGTTCGAGTTGCGTCTATCGGTTCGAGGGTCCTGTCCTGTTTGATGCGCACACACACACTCGCCGATATTGTGCATCTCTCTCTTTCATTAACACACACACAGACACAAAATGCGGCGTTTGAAGTGCGCTTTTGTTGCTGTTGCCGCTGCTGCGCTTCTGCTGCGTCGCTGTACAGTTGTTGTTCCAATTAAAAAATTGTTCCCTAGTTTCGCGCGCACAATACGAACTTGCAATCCATGTATGTATGTGTGTCTGTGTGGGGCAGCATCGCGGCGACTGGCAGATATTTTTTTGCGTTTTTTTTTTGCAACTGCATCTCTCTGGCTCCTGCTCCTGCTCCTGCTCTCGCTGTCCTCGTTATTTAGTTATAGCTGGACGCAGGGGACCAGGACCTTGTGTGCCTGTATGGGTGCGTACTCTTTGCTGTACGTGTGTGTGTGTGTGTGTGTGCCATATCCTG
Organism: Drosophila pseudoobscura; assembly: GCF_009870125.1. Lineage (NCBI taxonomy): Eukaryota > Metazoa > Arthropoda > Insecta > Diptera > Drosophilidae > Drosophila > Drosophila pseudoobscura. The sequence goes on along the minus strand of NC_046683.1, from coordinate 65,547,416 downwards.
GCAATGCACTGGCTGCTGCTGTTGCGGGATTTCGGTACAATTTGCCTTTCCCCACCTCTCTCTACCCCCCCCTAACTCTTTGTATACCCATGCCAGTGAAGGGTCTGATGAGTTTTAACACATTTTGACAGCTTTGCTTTGCTTATAGGGGATATATGTACGATTGGAATTATAAGACGCTCGTCTGTCTGTTTGTGAGCAGAAATCTGTTCCACAGATCCTCCCCCGCTATGATGCGACAGATCGGTCCAGAATTCGAAAGATATTTCCATCAAACTTCGACCAGAGTCTATCCAATCTCATGGCCCACCACAGTAGCGAGGGTATATACCCGTTGCACCCCTTGAGCTCCGAGTATCCTTCCGTGCACTCATGCTCCTTCTGTTTTGTTTGTAAAGAGTTGCGAGGGGCAAAGTCGGGCATGGGCCATGGAGCACGAGGCATGGGGCATGAGGCATGCGGCATGGGGCATGGGGAGGCGCCTCTGTTGCTGGCTGGCTCTATATGTCAGTTGATTTCATTTCACTTTTTTCCTGGCTGTTTTTTCGCCGTTTTCAACCTCGTTTCATGCCAACTATTAGTGGAGCTTTGTGCCCTGTGTGTTCACTCAACTCAATCCAAGCCGAGGCTCTGGCCAGGACCCATTTTTTGTCGGTTGCGTGGTGGGTGGCTGGGTGGGGAGGCCTTTTGATGCCCGTTGCACGTGAATGCGCGCGGGATGTGAGCCGGGAGCGAAACGGCGTAGGAAACCTTGACAGTTGCATTGTTGCCTGGCGCTGACAGGCGTCCGTGGTATGTCGGAGCCGTCGCCTATTTGCATTGCGTAACGGAATACCAGCCAGGATACCGTACCCCCCGTACCCATCCATATCCAGGAGGCACGGCGCGGCACGGCCACGGCCCAACCCTTAGACAAGGGAACACTGACCTGTCCTATGCGCGTGCAAACACGAAAAATCACACGAGGCACAGTCGCCGGAACAGAGTTACAGAGATACAAAGATACAAAGATACAGATAGAGCCCAGAGGGAGGGGCCAAGGGAAAGGAGGACGAGAGGACGATAGGAAGACGTTGCCAAGCGGAACATCTGCACAAACAAAAATGCAGCCGGCCCTGTGGAGAACTTTATCCAAGTTTCAGATACCCACAGGATAGGGTTCTCCAGTCAGATATAGTCGTTGGTACCCAGAAAACGTCCTGGAACTTTCGCCTCCACTTTCTGTCTCTTTCTCACTGGCTCCCTGCGTGTCCTTTGTGCGGACAGCAAAGGACATTCGCATTGCATGCAGCCGCAATACAAAGGAATACCAGAAATGTATCTGACAGTTGCGCTGCAGTTCACGTATTTGAAAAATGAACGAAATGCGCACGAAATGTAAAAGAATAAAATAAGATAAAAAATATAATAATAAAATAAGTTAAGCAAATATTTGTGCAGGACAACGAATAGTCGATGCCCTGCAGAATGTTTGACTTCAGGAGTTGCCAAGGAACGTGGCTATAGGAAATCCTGGAGGACAACAGGGCACTATCTGGTGGATTGTATGACAGAGGGGAGTCCTATGGAACACTCGAGTCTTATCGTTATTAGCTGTGAAAGGATTGGATAAGGATCTGCTAGGAGGTGTTAGGACCTCTACCTGGAATAACCGATTGGTCGTAGATTATAGAAGATATTTCAATGTAAATTTGACCAAAAAAGTGGAGGTGGAAGTGCATTTTCTTATTGTACGAGCACTCTTCTGTTCATCCTTAACCACAATTTGTGATCCCTAGAGAGGTACCCCTCACTTTCTGATCAAGCGAATATACCCCCCGTCTGTGGAGCTCCTTCTGCGAGAGAGTCAAAGGCAGAACAACACTTTACCGCAAGGGCAAAGCCATCAAGAGTGAAAATTCTTGCACTGAAGTTGAATGCACCACCAGGAGGAGTTGGTTGCAGCCAAAGGACTATCAGCACTATCCTGTCTCTCCGTCTCCGTCTCCATCCACATCTCCATCCCCTTGTTCCTCTACTTATTTTAATTTATTTTATTCTGCATAAGATCTGCCAGTTGGCAGCAGCTTCCGAAGTCAGAGTCAGAGGCACAGACAGAGACAGAGACAGAGACAGAGAGAGAGCGTTCTCTATCTCTCCTCCACATCCCGCACGGCTCCATTGCTGGATCTCTGGAGCAGAAAATGCACGTAATACGAGTAAAGCAAACCAAATGCATTAACAGCCAGCAGCCGGAAAGGGAGGGGGAACGCAGGGAGAACGGGAGTGAGAGAGACAGAGAGAGAGAGAGAGACTAATACACTCACATATTTATATTTGTGCCATTACAGCCCTCGCTGTTGCTGCTGCTGTTGTTGCTGTTGTTGTTGCTGCTGCCTGGCTGTCGCTCTTGTACGAGTTTTGAGTTTTCCGAAATCATGAAAGGAGCAGATGTTAAATTTTTATACACGACGCAGCGCAAAGGAAACAACAGCAAAGGCGGCAGAAGCAGCATTAAAGCAGCGCTGCCCTCAGCTGGCGTTCGCAGCGTTTCGCTCTTTGCTTCCTCTTCTTCTTTTTCCTTTTTCTCCTTGCTGCACACTGCATTATTATAATACCCTGGAAAAGTGCGAGAGGGCATTATGATTTGAGGCGATTGTTTGTAATGTTGGAAGGCCAATAGGCATACAAAATCTCCACGTAATAAAGGGGCCATAGGAAAGATCAGTCGTGGAGCTCCAAACAAAACTTATTAATCCATCAATATTCCCATCAGTAGGATCAGTAGGATCTATCCATCCACGAGGGTATCCACCAGTCTCGACCACCGCGCATTGCCATTCGTTCTTGCTGCTCTCTGCTCTCTGCTGCTGCTGTTGTTGTTGCTTCCTTTTGGACTCATCATTGCTGCTGCTCTCCCGCTCTCCCGCCTGCACTTCATATATGGGTTGGTTCGTTGCCAGGCAGCCGCAGCCGCAGCCGCAGCCGCGGCGCTGCTTTTGCTCTGCCCGAAACTTCAGCTGCTCTTTGACGCTGCTGGCTTTCAGCTGGAGCGAGCGAGAGGGGCAGAGCTAGCAGCGCTGGACATTGACCGTTGTTTGCTGTCCTTAGAGAGCGAGAAAGAGCGAGAGAGAGAGCTGGCAGCAAACTTGGCAAAAGCGCTTTTCAAAACGGTACATGTATGCACACATGCACACACGCACACATGCGAACATTTATCCTTATATCCCGGTCAACGTGCCTCCAGTGCTCCAGTGAATTTTAATTGTAACAATTTCCATTCGTAATTTCCTCCGTCGCAATTGCAATAGAAAATTGCTGCAGATTTATTGTACACACATTCCTACCTGATTTGTCAATGTCGTGTCGTCGTTGTACCTGGTGCCTGGTGCCTGGTGCTGCGTATTGGAACAATGCTTTTCCATTTCGTTTCGTGATGCTAATCATTGCTAAAACTCTATACAATACAATACGGGGATGTGTGCCATGGCTCATCATCTCAGTAGAGAGGGAGCGAGAGGCAGCGAGAGGGAGAGAGAGGACAAATTAACCCTCAACACAGTCATGGGGTGAAGAGCGCAGAGCCTCTATTGTGGCGCAGAGTGGGTAGGGGGTCGTCGATCCGACAGTTCCAGCAGTTCTCAAAAACAACAATTCTCAATTCTCTGTTTCGGTTTCAGTTTGTGTTTCTGTTTCTGTTTCTGTCTCTGGAAAATGCATTTTCACATTTTCACAACAGGTACAAAAAGGAAAAATAACAATTTGCAGCAGGCAGAGGCTGTTGCACCTTTGATTTTAATTGGGATTTTCGGGCATGCCAAACCGAATTCAATGCAAATAGTTGTGCTTCGATTCATCAATATTTCTCTTTGCCATTTTTTTAAAAGGATTTTTTTTGTGAAATATTGCACAACCCAAAATGTACACAAGATATGCCATCATATCTTTGCTCGTTTGATTGCCACAGAGACAGACAGACAGAGACTCTCTTTTAGCTTAGGGGTTTGCATATGATATAACCAAATGAATTATGTACGGGTACGGGATATGGGGTAGCCGTAAATGGGTGTATGGCCAGGCATAGAGCTTGTTTACTCAAGGAAATGCCTGGCAGCACAGCGAAATCGAACAAAAATCATAGCAAAGGAATGAAAAAATCTAATAGAGTATTTCCATTAGCAGAATAATCCAAATTCCACAAAACTCATCCCAAATATCGTACCACATCGAATCGAATATAATATTTGCTTTTCATTGCAAAAATATCCAGGAATCACTTGTGAATGTGTCCGCTTGTTTATGGGAACTTTGTACAGTCAAGTCAAAGGCCTTCATTGCCGCTCAAGAAACGATGAAAAAGTTTAAGGTCAATGCAAGGACTCAGAATTCCATAAATTATAGCAGCTCCCAGCTTTAAATCCATATTGAGAGATAGTTTCCATTCTAGTCCTCTAATATCATGATGTTTCTTTGGTCGTACGTCTCTTAATGGATGTATCCCCAGGGATAGCAGCTTCCAGCTGCTTCCTTCCGGCATCGCAGCCCCTCAGATGGTTACAGCATCGTAACAGCATGGGCCCAATGGGCCTCAATACATCCATGCCATGTCATATCCTCTGACATCCTCTGTCGCCATATCCTCGCAGCACACACCGATCCGATCCCCTGGCCCATGGACGAGTGGGCCCCTTTTTTCGAAAGCCGCGCTTCGTGCGCGTGACACCTGATGTTATTTTACGATTATTGTTTCTGGATTTATGGAACGCAATTGCATTTGCAGCAGCGGCACAGCAGCGGCACAGCAGCGGCCAGTGGCAGGTGTTGTTGCAGCAGCTCTTGTTTTTGCTGCAGCACAAAAATTTCATTGCGCCATTTCATAATTAAGAGCACTGGGCTTACGTGTTTTGGGGGCTGCCGGACAAAGGAAAACTATATTAATTAGAAAACCATCAAATCCGATTTGCCCTTTGGCCCCGGGGCCACCAATAACATCGCATTGCTATGGATTGGGGGATTGTTGACGAATCAAAGGGTATTCCGAGTGGTTCCGATTTCTCTCCTCCTCGCCCATCAAAAAATTGCATCCCCCACAGGGGAGGATCGTCTGGAAGCATTATTATATTTAATATCCGATAGATGATGGGTCGTCACAGGGTAAGACTTATTCGAATGGAATAATTCAAATCGAGCCCAACTCTCTTTCTCTCTCTCGAGGTTTTTCCATTTTAAATTATAATTTCTAAAAGCTACTACTATTCGTTTGTGTTTGTGTGTGTGTATGTGTGTGAGTGTGTGCGTGTGTGAGTGTATCTATGAGAGTGTGTATAACATTTAGATATCAATTATGAATTTTGCAATAATTATTCTCAAATCGTATTTCCACGCAAAAAGTGACGGTGGAACGATGTGCGTCACGGGATTGCTCTGCCTCCTGTCCAGCCACCCGACTCTGTCCTGGTCCTCTTCCTCGTCCTGGTCCTCGTACTGGTCCTCGTACTGGTCCTCGTTCTGGTTTAATTGGCAGCTATCGTGCAGACACAGCAACTGGGAAACCAGAACGTGTCCGTGTACAGATTCTGTCCGTTGCCCTGGAGCGCAATTAAACGTTTTTGCACAAACTTCTGCTCGCATCTCGAGTTGTAGCCGTTGGGCAGCTCGCACAGGTTCGAGCAGGTGTTCGAGCTGCAAAGAAAACAGCAAAAGAAACAAAAAAGAAGAAGAAGAAGGTCCAAAAAGGGAAAAGGGAAGAGAGAAAGAGGAGCATAAAGTACAGTAAATACGAGAGATGTTAAAAATCAACAATTGTACGAAATTTAGTTGTGGGTTGCGACCATAAATAAAAGAGCGCGCCGGCTGGGACCCGGGACCCGGGACTCCCTCCTCCTTGTCGGATATGGAGGAGAGGCCAGAGAGCGCGTCAGAGTTGAAAGTTTAACGAACTCGTTAAAACGGGAAATCGTACGTAATTGATAAGGAGCAGCGCATCCCAAGGAGGCAGGCAGCCAAGGCAACGCAACGGTACAATCCCGATCCCAATCCCAATCCCTATCCCTATCCCTATCCCTATGCCAGTCCCTAACCCGGAACACACAGCTGTGGCTGTTGTTCTTCGGGCCACAGATTTATGCGCGCCTGCGTAGGCACTCAATTTGGTTAAACAAATTGCGCCAAGTGCCACAACAAGTGGCACGGTACAGCGGCAAACAGCTAAACAGGCCAGCAAGGGGGGAACACGGCGGAACAATTAGGGCAACGACAGCCCATATTGACCCCAGGGGCAAAGCACAGAGCCAGAGCCCAGACCGGAGGTAGACCCGTACACGGACAACGGACCCGGCCAGACCCATCGCACGGGCACAGTCACAGTCACATCACCCTAGTTTTCTCGCACTTTGTTGTTTGCGCTTTTTAATTCGAGTGTGGAAAGGTTTTTCGAGTACGTACCGCACGCATCCAAAAAGGGGAAGGAACTGTGAGTGTAAGGGGTAGGGGGAACGTGCAACAGCAGCGGGCAGAGGGCAGAGGGACCCGGACCCCGGACCCCGGAGCACGGCCTAATGGAATCTTGTAGTCCTGCTTTGGCATTTCTGTTTCGTTTCGAGGGTGTGATAATTCGTTTAACCGCAATTATGACACCAAATACTACACTCCGCGCAGGAAGCAGGACTCGAGCCTTAGTCCGGACCTGCACTAACCCACGTGCCCAGCCCAGAAAGAGAGAGAGCGAGAGGGAGAGAGAGATGTAGGTTAGAGGCTTCCCCTAAGAAGGGGGAACTTTTCGAGTCGGAATCATCGCTGTCCTGCTGTGACTGGAGAGGGTTGTCCTAACACCTCGGCCACTGATTAAAAGTGTGAAGCGGCAAGGGAGAAATGCGATAGAGAGAGGGGCACGACTCATTATGCAACAATCAGTGGCAATTGCAACTTCATGGATGCTTGGCTGAACAGGTCGCGAGCCATTGAGAGGGCATTAATGGCGACAACTAAAGTGGGAATTAGTGCTACAACAAAGGCGATAGCTTTTGTACTGGCCAGAGGACATCTCTGATCAACAACAAAATGCAGGTCAACATCCCTAGCTTCGTGGAGCTCCTGCAGACACTGATGGAGCCTTGGCGCAAAATTTAAAATTGAACTGTTTGTTTTGCTGTGTCACGTACATGGTATTTACGTGAATTTCTTACATTCTACATGCAGCCTATACATGTCAAGTATATATGCGAGGTTCGTGCCTTGGCTAAGCGTTGCCAGAAGCAGTGTAAGGCTTGCATTAATGAAGCAGTTCAAAAGAGGTTCGTTCTATTCAAATGAAATGTATCTCTAAGATTGCTATAACCCCAGAACTGTGGCCGATGAGGGCTTGAGGAGGCCTATTTACATGTTTTTGGCATATTACAGTTCCGAGTGTGGCTTGTACTCGTGGCGGAAGGGCCATGCCATGGTTTGGCTTACGTTTGGAATTTCTGGCACGTATTTCAATATGTTTTATTGTACGCACTTTTTATTGACGCATGTCCGGGGGTAACGGTGAACATTTCAATGACAAATAGCGGTAGGAAAAAGGCCGCCCTACCCAAATATTTGGTATTATTCGTTTTACTAAAATATTTCGAGAAAGTTGTGATTTTGTAAAAAAAAGAGACCCTTCCCTACCCCCACTACTCCGGATCCATCTACGATATAGAGGGTATCTTTTCAGAACATATTGGATGTACAATTCTGTATAGAACTTCCCCAACATTCGACTCAAGACAAGGTCTATTGGTTTTCTATCGATCGATCCCCCCGATTACCCAAAGGATGTTCTACTTACGCGCACAGCTCCGCTTTGACCATCTGGCGGGCGGTGTTCTGCTCGTTGACCACGAACATCCAATTGCCGCGGCTATTGAGGGCCGCCTGGGGGGTTATGAACTGGGAGGTGGTCTGGCAGAGGGTGGAGCGGCCGGGACTTTGACGCTTGGTGCGAGTGCGTTTCTTTGAGGGATTACCGGCCACACCCACAATATCTAAGAGATCCATGTTGAGGGAGACATCGCGCTTGATTTGCTGGTGCTCCTCCTCCTCCTGCTGCTGCTGCTCCTCCCCCTCCTTCGGCTGCTGCTCCTCCTCCTTCTCCAGCAGTTCCTCTTCCTTCTCCGGCTGCTTCTCCTCCTCAGGAGGGACTTCTTCTTTCTGCTTGCGGCTCAGATCCCTCACCAAGCGCTTCAGCCAGAGTGTGGCATTGTATGGCGTGGTCTTGCCTGCCTGATTGAAGAACAGCTGACCCGCAGATCCTCCTGCCGCGCCCTGATGATGATTGTAGCGCTGTCCGGCACGATGGCCGCCACCTGAAGAGGTGTACAGCAGATATCTGAGGGGACACAGAGAGAGATTCGGTACTCAGAAAGAAAAACAAGAATCACTTGGGGCATACTCACGTGGGCGCCTCCGTCGAGGGACTGCTGGCGAAGAGGGAATTGCCACCGTTGACCCTTTGCGAGCTGCTGCCACCGAAGGGCGTCTGATAGCTGTAGCCATTGAAGTCCTGGCCATTGGGATCGCGCGACGGAAAGATGGACTTGGGATCGTAAAAGACGGGCGTCTCGTGCCACGCCACGGCAGCGAAATCCTCCCAGGTCTCGTCCACCAGCAGAGTGCCGGCCTCGTAGCCCCATTTGCGGACGAGACTCTTGATGAGATAGCTGCAAAGAAGAGACGAGAAACAATGGGGTAACAGGGATGATGCAACACATGCAACAGGCTGGGAAAGCCCGGCTGCCGCTTCGCCAGTAGCAGGCAGAAAGACATCCGAGAAAGGCTGACAAGTGCCTGGTGGAAATGGTAATTGCAGCCGTTGCTCAACACAAATCAAATACCATAATTAATATGCAGCCACGGGGCCCAGACCCAGGCCCAGACCCAGACAATCAGACAGAAGACGGAAGACGGGCAAATATGAGGCTGATCGTAAATTATAAATTGGCAGGCTGCCCCGCTATCAACATGCATCGCATGCCCGTCACGTGCCACACACTCGGCGACTCTGATTCCCCGAGAGAAAAGAGGGGTAAGGCCTACCGCGAGACCCGAGAAAACACGCTTTGGGCTCTCCCATGTGATATCTTTGATATTTTTGAGGATTATGCAACGCATTCCAATGCAAGGGCTGCAATAAAAATGCCTATTTAATTGCCACGTCGGCGCCAGGGCTTATCATTCCGGCACTACCATTACCCGCCTAATGCACAATTTATTTAAATCTGCACCGAGGAAATGCTCTAAAAATAGATACAGATACAGATACACAAACATGGCCAACCAGTCGCAGGCCCAGTCGCAGTCCAACCAAAGCCAAAACCAAAACCAAAACCAAGCATCATATCATTTCGTTTTCCACAACTAAGACAAAAGATTTGCGCTTCAAGACGAAGGCGGAATAGCAAATGCTCTTCGAAAGAGTTCGATCTATACACGCAGAGAAAACCGTCTCTTTAGATTAAATATTTACACTTGGACCTAAAGATTTATGCCAATAGATTTTCTCCGAGAAGGGAACCTCAAGAAAATATTTGATATAAATATTTTGCCCCTATACAAATTCATATTTCTTTTGTATTAAAATAAAATATTTGTATATTTAGCCGAAATATGTATATTTCCTACAAAATTAATATTTTCATATTTAGATATTTTAATTTTTTTTTTTAGGATTTTAGTTTGTATTTAAATATTTTGATTTCGATTTATTTATTTTAAAATATTTTAAATTTACATAGAAAAATACAAAAAATGTATGTTTAAATAAAAAAGTGAAGTCTATTTAATTGTACTTGGTTTTTATTTAAAAACCGAATATTTGATTGGAAAAAGGGTATTTTTTTAATATTTTTGTATGTAAAATATTATCACAGATACAATTATGATGTTTACTGTTAAAGCTACAATGATTTAAAAAAAATTTTTTTTTATATCGTAGATTTTTGGGGTAGATATTATATGGTTCAATTATCTGGTCAGCTTTCTAGGGCAGAGGTCCTCTTAGATCATCCCGTAACCAATCATTTTTCTCTGAGTGTATGTTCGATGGAAGAGGGGGCTCAGAAGGTATGAAATTCTATCCATTCTAGCTCTGATCCAACATAATAATCGTGGCAATCGTTTAAATCTAAAACTACAATCGGATCAGCCAAGAGACTTGCCCGTTCCCTTCTGGCAAACCCCTAAACAAATTCAAAACACCCTGCTGCCAGAAGTGCCAGAGCCAAGTGCCAAGTGCCGGTTGGAGCCAGCCAGCCGGAGAGCAACTTACATATGTATGATGCCCAAAGACACGATTATTCATTGGAGGCATTCATAAATATTCGAGAAGCATGCGGTCGATTCGTCGTCGCCGTCGCCGTCGTCGTCGTCTCGAAAAGTTGTAGAAGCACTAAGCGAACACGAACAGCCCCCGAGCCGCTGGCGGAGCCAAACAAAAAGTGTCTTGAACTGTCAATTCAAGTTTATTGGGTCAAGGAGCTCCCCCCGAGAGCTGATCCATACGTACAGCATCATCGTCGGAGAGGCTCACGTCTGCGGAAGCAGCACAACAATAGGTACGAGTCGTACGGTTCCAATACTCGTATGCTAATTGGACGCCGAACGAGTTTCGATTTCGTTAGCGAATTCAAATTGAAATTGAAATTGTCTCGTGGCCAAACATTTGTTTGAAATGCATTCGAATGAAGTGGCTTATTCATTCGAAATGGTGGTGTTTGCTCAGGTCTCACAGAGATATGTGTATAAATATCTCTCGAGAGAGGGTAAAGCCTTTTTGTGGCACGTATACATTGGAGCATTTAATTCTGGATTTAATTGAATCAATCAATAATCTGGCTTGGTTTTGCGATGGTTTAGAGATGGCTGGAAGCTTGGCAAGAGTGGATTTTAATGGCTAGCTCGTGTGTGGTAAAGTATCTTGAGAATTATGTGAGATTTTGGCGGGAGTTCTAGACTCTAGATCTCTGGGAGATCTGGAAATAACTGATGGGAGAGCACTCTACAGATTCTCAAGGGTTTCTGCAAAGTCTTTGACACTTACGTGGGATAATTATCTGCATGCTCGCAGTACGTCTTCCCGGGCCGGGCACAGGAGGGCGTCTGTCCGGGCGGTGCCGGTAGAAATTGGCAAGGCGGCGCTCCATACAAACCGCATGGCGGTGGCGAGCTGTGGGCTGCTGCAGTACAAGCTAATATCTGGGAAAGGTATATTCAGAGTTATCGATGGGACTGGGCGTCAGAAGGGGCGTGTACGAGTACTCACCACATAGGCAAGGAGAATTCGATTACAACTAGAAGTGCGCAGACATTTAATACTCTTTGTCATTGTCGATTCATTCGTCGTCGATTTGCATTTGCATTCGAGTCGTCGAGTCTTCGGCCGCTGGCAGGGCGTGATGTCAATCTGTTAGCGAAAGAGAAACTTGAAGCCATGAATCATTTGCGTAAATATTAATCACTGGTTTGCCAAAAGCGGATGGAAAACAGAGTGCAGGCCGAGGCGGAAAATGGCGAAAATGGGCAAATTTTCACACAATTTGCTTGCCACAAAAACAAGCATCAGACGTTTGCTTTTGCCATGGCTTAAGTGCCTGCCCCTGCCCCAGTAAGTGTTAATTTGTTGGCCCCCACCGACTGAGTGTTTGTCGTGTCAAACAAACCGTAACAAAGACAATAACATTTCAAAACATTTACAACAGTACAACAACAAGCACTGCAACACCCAAGACAAGACAAGCTTAACATCAATAACCATTCGAATACCTTAGGCAATACTTACATAGGCTTCAACAGGAACTACAACAACAAGAAGACTTCAACAACAACCATTACAACATCTGCAACACTTCAACACCACTTACAAAAACTTTAACAAAAGTACAACAACGGGCATTACCATTCAAATATCTTGAGCAACTCTAACCTTAGCTCCAACAAGAACTTCAACAACAATATTTGCATCAACAAGAAGACTTCAACAACAGCCAGTACAACATCTGCAACACTTCAACACCACTTACAAAAGCTTCAACAACAGGCACTGCAACACCCAAGACAAGACAAGCTCAACATCAACAACCATTCGAATATCTTATGCAATACTTACATAGGCTTTAACAAGAACTACAACAACAACATTTCTGTCAAGAAAACCAACAAGAAGACTTCAACAACAACCACTAAAACATCGGAAACATCGAAAAGCTTCAACAAAAGTACAACAACGAGCATTACAACACCCAAGACAAGTCTGACATCAACCATTCACATATCTTGAGCAACTCTAGCCTTAGCTCCAACAAGAACTTCAACAACACGAGCAAGAAAAACTTCAACAACAACAATAACAAAAACCACTACAACATCTCAAACAACTGCCGTAAATAGCGAAAAATGACTTGCCAGAAGTGAAAGTGATAAAGCAGCAGCTCGCGGAGACGGCTGTCGTCGGCGGAGATTAAGTATACGTAGATTAGGTGTACGCCACGCCAGACACGCCCACACACACACACCCATTGTGATTGTGGGCAGACAGATAATGTCAGTGTTTATGAACATTAATGAATTATTAGCGGGGCGGCTAGGCAGGCAATATAAACTGTAACTTTTCCACAACATTTGAAATTTGTTAATTATAAATTACACAAAAGCCATTGGCAGGTAAAGTGGTTCAAAATAACCCAGAATTATATAATAGTAATCAAATTTTTCTATAACAAATCAGTGCTCCAATCAAGAGTAAAGCCAACACACAGAACCCCACACGGAAACCGGATTTCGTGTCTGGTTTTTTGTTTTTGTTGCAAAAAAAAAAAGTGTAACACAATTAAACATGGAATGAAAGGCAACCATAAACCACTATTGAGGCATGTCATGTGGTGTGACAGCAAAAACATATAGGAATTCATAGGAATTCATGCCACCTGACGTAGGATTTCCGGGATCGCAGGCTAACAGCCCAGCCTCGGTCGAACAAATCAATCAGCAATCGACCGGCCATCAATGACAAAAGTGTCCGAGTGGAGCCCCAGCCCCCGCCCCCGCTCCCAGCTGAAGCTTTGTTCAAATCTTTGGGATCTGCTAATGGAGATCTGTTGGCTGTTGGCTGGCTGGCACCCACGCCGCCTCGCATTGGTATTTCCCCTCTGTGGCCCCAAGCCGGCCCAAAGCCCAAGAGTTGCGTCAAGCGATCACCTCATAAATCATAAAATAGCCAAAGAGAAGTTGTTTGGCCCGAAAAAGACACAGACAGAAGAGACAGGCAGAGCCAGGCATAGAGTTGGCAGCAGAGCCAGCTCTGGGGTGATTTTTTTATGGTATGTTTTGGGCCATTTGCACATCATTAGGCCGCCGCCAGGTTAATGAAATTGTTAAAGATCACAGATCTCTCTCGTGGGCCACTAATCCATTTGCTGTGCGCTCGTTTGCCACAGCCTGCCTCCACCTCCGTCGCCGCCGCCGCCTCGGTCTGCCCCTCTACCAAAATTGAGTGCCTGCTCAGAAATTTGCTTTGTGTTCCACTCAATTTATTTCAATGATTTGGCCCGAGAGCAAAGGCATTTGTGTCCATACTTAACTGATTGCCTTGCGCCAGTCTAATGATCGATTGTCGGCTCTTAATCTTTGTCCCGTGCAAAATGTGGCCACAAAATATTCGTACTTGTTCATTTGTTTGGGAACTACGAGCTCAACTGCTGTCTAATTAGTAGAGATTTTCCAATTTTGTCATTCAATTAAAGCCACTTTTATGGAATATTAATGTTGGTTTCCTAAACAAAAGCAAAGCATTTGAAAGCTTCGAGTATTTGAGAATAAAAGTGTGAGGCCCAAGAGTTCAAGGAATGTACAAGTGTGGAGGCTTAGAGTTCGAAAGGTACATGTTCTTGGGGTTCTTTGAGCAATTTCAAGCAAAGATTGGGAGTCCCAGGAGATCACAGGCTAACATTATTCTCTCTAGAGACACTCCTACCAGGCGTAATGGAAGTAGTACACTGGAGAACACTGTTGTATCAATCTGTATGAGTCTTGGGCAACATCCAAGCAGAACGAGGAAAGAACAAGCAGAAGGAAAACTGTGATATGGGCCGAGGATTTACCGAGGAAGAGGACCACCTTTTTTCCCTTGAACTATTGCGATTCGACCGATCTAAAGACCATTTAGCTTCTGGTTAGGGATACTATTGAGCGATACTGTGGGCTCTTATTCACTGGGCAGGCGATCGCCATTGTGTGGAGGAGAGGGATGCTCAGAGGCATTGTATGGAGGCAGTGCGGGTTCTCCTGGGGCCGTCAGGGGTTGGACAGAGGACCACCTCCCAAGGGGAATCATCTACGGAGCTCTCCACGACTCCGTCTAGCATATGCTGTTCGCATGCCAGAAAATAACCCAAAGAAATACCTCTGGGGGGCTTCATTATAATTTTCGAAAACACACATATATATATTGTGCCCTGCGTTTAACTGAGAAATTAAGCACGACTTTTCAAGGTTTCTTTTTTTCTTCTTTTTTTTTTGTGGATTTCTGTGTTTTGGTTTTTGTGTTTTGTTTGCGATTTGATTTAATTTTTTGTTTCTCAGTTTCTTAATTTTTTATTCGGTTACGTTACATGTGCAAAAAAAATACAAAGTAAAAATGTTATAATAAATCAATGTTTGAGCTTGTTGAGTTGTTGTTGTATTAATTTATTGCATGAGGGGAAAGGGGCATGAGGGGGGACTTAAATTATTCGCATTATTAATTACTCACCCGGGTACTGGTGCTCCGTAGAAAACACACAGAGATACGGGTCCGGGTATCAGCTCGGTGATTTCTCCACGAATATCTTTGACGAAATCTAAGCAGATTTTCGGTTTGATCTGCCAAGTGTTTTGTATTTTGTCTTGGAATTTATTCACTTCACCTTCACAGACATCTCTTCTCTGACATTTTATGCTGCTTCCATTTGGTGTGGATTTTGTTGTTGTATTACTTGTGTATAATTTTCTCTTTTGTTTTGTCAGAGATTCACTTGAAAATTCAGCTAATTAAAAAAAATTTACACGTACCGAACGCAGCGCGGTGTGTGGGAGAGAGAAGTGGTGTGGTGGGGGGGTGCTTGGGGGAGGGGGGTGTGTGTGTGTGTGTGGGGGGGAAGTGAATGAAGATTTCAATTTGAATTTTCGGTTTCGGTTTTGGTTTCGATTTCGTTTTCCGTATCGCGCTCTAGCCCAAGCACTCGGCGGCAGCTCTCGTAGCCAACTGATGAGAGCCCGACTCTGGCCGACTCTGAGCCAAGTTTATAGACCCAGGCAGAGGCCCAGACCAACAGACAGACCGCCACACAGACGGACGGACAGACAGAGACCTCTCTCCCAGGCCAGGCGTAATGCCGGCTTGGGGTTGGGGCTCTCTCTCCACTCCGCGGCTCACACTGGCTCTAATCTCTCAATTTGGCCCGTGCTTCCGAATGGTCTTTGTCTTTTGTCTCAACTTTGAACTTTTGCCAGCCGCCCCAGCCCCGCCCCGCCCCGCCCCGAGCCCAGCCAATGATTCATTTATGGATGATGGATATACATATGTGGCCCAAATCAAGACCGGAAGTCGCCCCCTTATTTATTGGAAATTGCTTTTTATTGTTTGTTTTACATTGTCGCCAAAAAATATGCGAAGCTGCAATAAAGTGAATTTGTTGGATTTAAATTGTAAATTTCCTTGTCGAACGCGGTTTTTCGCCAAAAGTTGTTGTTGTTGTTGTTGTTGTTGCTCTTCTCGCCATAGATACAATTCATTGTTTCGATGGTGATTTTTCGGTTTTTTATGGCCAATGAAGGTCATTTAACAGCTTTTATCTGTCTCAGGTTTTGTTTTGTGACTGCTGCTGCCGCTGCTGCTGCTTCAAAGACATTTAAGGGGAGAGGAGAGGAGATCTCATGGCGCACATGGACACAGACAGACATTCGAGATATTCGGTTGGGTTTGAGACGCGAGAAAAAGGCTTTTAATGGCCCCCCAAAGACCACGCACAATTGTAGGAGTCAGCGGCACCCCTCCCCCTCCCCGCCTTTCAATCTATTTTGTGAGTCTTGGGCAAGGCCTGAAAAGGGTAGACCCGTTCTATGGGTCCCTCCTCCACATATCCTTCCCCAGGGCCCAGAAATATGCCCATAAAACCAAGCATTTGCTGGATTTCTAATGATAATTCCTTTGGCATTGGTTTTGCTTTACACGGTATCAACTGGTCGAACCCTCGGCCCCGCCCCGTCGACTACTATTATTTATATTTACAGTTGATTGCCAATAGGCAATGTCCCATAAAGCAACA
Organism: Drosophila pseudoobscura; assembly: GCF_009870125.1. Classification (NCBI taxonomy): domain Eukaryota; kingdom Metazoa; phylum Arthropoda; class Insecta; order Diptera; family Drosophilidae; genus Drosophila; species Drosophila pseudoobscura. The sequence continues at coordinate 65,531,115 of NC_046683.1, read as the reverse complement.
GCCACAGGCATCCATATGCATCCCCCCTTCGAGTCATTCGAGGCGTTTTTGGAATATAATCTTTCGTTTTTTTTTTTGGTTTTTGGTTTTGGTTTTTCGGTTTTTGCACAACTTTCACAAAGACGACCTAGACCACGAGACGCGGGCAGAAAAGTACGGGAAAACCCTTAACTGGAATCGTCTCGCCATTGGCGGCATTCGATCGGATCGGTGGCTCGATTTTGCGGCTGGCGGGGGGGAGGGGGGACCAGAGCTCTTATCGAAAATGGTTTTTAATGCGTTTTTAAGTCAAATTAGTGACTTCATCAGTCTCTGAGTCTGGACACCACGATTCAGGCTCAGATTCCGTTTGAGATTCACTTAAGCTGCTCATTAATCAAAAGCGGAGAGGCCCCCAAAAAGGCCCCAAAAAGGCCCCAAAAGGCCCCAATCGGGACCAAAATCAAGTATTAAATGTTTGAGATACAATACGTAACGTAACCCCAAGCCACTGGAGGGCGGCCACTCCTCCACACACACACACCCGCCCCCCCTCCCCCTTCTCGCCACACACCTCAGGGGCTTAGCTTCAATTACGAAATTGTTAATTAGAGGCTGGGCCCAAGTCTGGCCTATTGCGTGGTCCATGGGCTAATGAAACCATCAAAACACGGTTGTTGTCTGCCTGCCTCCGAAACCCATTCTGCCCGTGACGCAACAGTTGTCTGGGCCGGGCCAAAACTCATTTTAATGGCATTTCTAGGCCAGATCCCGCACCAAGATGTGGGAGCTGTAAAATTCGCATGGAAAACGCTAGAGAAACGCACGCGGCTGCACTGCTTGAACTGCTTGATGATAGATTGTGGTTGTGGTACTGGCTAAGCCAGACAAAAGCTGATCTGCGCGCAAGCTGCACGATTTAGAGCGAGAGAGAACTATTTTTCGAGAAAAGGAACTTAATTTTGGCTGAGGCGTGGAGCTGGTGGTGCGGGGAATGTCTGGGAACTGTGGAGAGATGACCGAGTTGTTGGTAGGATTGGTAGGAGTGCGACCCATTGATTTCCAGCTTCCGTTTGTTCTTCCACCTGGGAATGTAGTGCGTGTCAATACCCCCCCCCCCCCCCCCCCCCCCACCCCCCCCCAAATACCCAAATATTTGTCTTTAATACTACTCTTTGAGCTACACGGCGCACCTCTGGTCGTGGGCTCATAGCTGTCGCCACTGACTGAATGTTTAGAACTTAAAAACAAATATTTGCCGTTGCCGCTGTCGCTGCTCAAGATCAAGATCTAGATCTAATCAAAGCTCTGCAAACAGATATTCCAAAAGGGAAGCATTTACACGGAACCAAAACAATCGAAATCGATCCAAAAAAGTGCTTATAAGCGCAGCGTCTCACAAGAATTAATCACAACACTTGTGGTGCCATCAGCTCCAGACATTCTACAGAAGTCCAGCACGAGTCCAGACGAATCCAAAATGAAGTTCCTTCTCGTAGTCGCCCTCATTGCTCTGGCCCTACAGCTGACAGTCGCTCAGACTGGAGCTGCTACAACGACAGTGGCCCCGGCCACAACGACGACTGCCTCCACGGCTACGACCACGACGACAGCGGCATCCGTGACCAGCGCCACGACCAAGAAGAGCGGCGGCAAGTGGTGCTGGAGGGGCAACAACTGGTGCAACACCCGCCAGCAGGTGAAGTGCAAGAACCCCAAGAGGTGCATCAAGACCATCGTGGTGGTGCGTCGCCACAGGGGCTAAGCAAATAGATTCTCCAAAACGAACACCCAATAAAAATTAGGGCCTGGAAAAGGCAGTACAATGAAGCCAACGAGGCTCTTTCTTGGGTTGTTGCCGGCTGGAATATGGACATCCTATCCGGTGTATTACAGAATGCTTCTGCTCGCCCTGGCGAGACCCCTTTTGGGGTCGATGGTGTGGCCTGGGGGGATCGGATCTTTCAAGTTTGGAGAGAAAGAGGGGTTCCTTCTCTGTTTATCCTCTTTACATCCAGCGACCAACAACAGCTCTCCGCTCTCCTCTCTCCCCCGCACACTGCACGAAGGAGGGCGTGATAGAGGGAGATGGAGAGACGGGTAGAGCAGCCCCTTCAAATGGGTTTCTTCGGCGATCTGCTAGGTAAGCTCATTCTCCTTGATTGTCTCTGAGATCTAGGCGCTGATGAAGACGGAAGGATAGACGTAGAGGCAGACATGGCTACATTCTACATATCCACCTTATGGGGTTTGGAAATGCTTCCTTCCCACACTCCCTAACTATCCAAATCGATCTCTTGGCACAGCTTATTCTAGTCCTTTTTGGGAGCCCCCTAAACTGGCTGTACAAAAGTGCTTTCACTTAACATTTGTGGGCAAAAAAATGCACATTATTTTCAAGTATTTTTCACAATACATCGCCTTCGGTTTAGCCACTATAAAGCGCTCAAGAAGCGATTCGTGCAGGGTTTCCTTTATGATTGTTTAGCCACAATATCCTCGTGCCCCCTGTCCCCCCTTGTCCCCCCTGCCCCCCTGGTCCTGTGGTGCTGTCACTTGAGGCATAATTTATATTCATTGCTGGTCGCTGGTCGCTGGTCAGCGCGTTGAAAGAAAGAAAATTTCGCCCCAACACACACACACACACATACGTCCTGCCCCCTCCCGTCCCGCCGCGTCCTTGAATTAAATGAGTGATAAAAAGCGGAATACAAAAGAAGGGACTAAACATATGGACTGTATGCTTTAAATTTATGGACAAGGAGTATGAGCTACTCCTGTCGCCCGTCTTTGTTCCGTGCCAACTAAATGACCATAAATACGATGTTTATGATTGCATTGTTGGGTGCTTGAATGAAAATATTCCCCACACACAGCGGCGGCGAACATTTGAGAGCCCCATCGAACATGGGAGAGAAAAGCTGGCCGCCGTCTGACGTCACATCGAACCCAAAGTGTGCGGACGCCGTGTAGCCTTGCCTCGAGGGTACCAGAATTCTGATCAGATCTGAATGGGGCACCATGAGGCACCAACCATCAGGGGTATAGGGTATCAGGGGTATAGGGCATCAGGGGCATAGGGTATCGAATGGGCCTCGTTTTGTAGCCTTTTTGGCTTGAATATTTTCTTAACTTTTTTTTAAATAAAAATAAAAACGATTTTAACAAAATCAAAGTCGGAAAAAGGCAAAAAATAATAAATAATAATAATAAATAGATTTAAAAAATGTATTATTAAAAAATAAATATAAATATAGGAAATAATAATAAGAAAAAATAATAATTTTTTTTCTAATAAATAAATAATTTTTAAATCTTATTATTATATTTTTTTTATACAAATCGAAAAAAAATTCTGTTTATTTTTAAATTAGGAAATTTTTATAAATAAAAAAAAAATTTGTTTTCAATTAAAAAATTTTTAATAATTTTTGATAGCAAATTTGTTGGTCTTTTTTGTATAAAAAAAAATCATAAATGAATATTTATTTCATAATTTAACATATGGAAAAAATGTATAAAAAAACACAATGAAAACAGCAATCCATAAATCAAAAATGTCAACTTACCCGTCACACCTGTGCGCTGTGCTCTTCACACCACGCCGTGCCACACCGCGCCGCGCCACACCACGCCGTGCAACGCCACGCCGCACAGTCGAACGGTTCTCCCGCCAAACAGCTGTTGGAAAATCCACCACGGCGCCCAAGCAACGCGGGCAGCGAAAGAAAAGCCCCCGAAACGAAAGAAAGAAGGCGAGAGGCTCCCGCGGACGGGCTGGCCCCCACAAATGCTCTTGGTCGGACGTCGTGTGTGGTGCTCTGCTCTACTCTGCTCTGCTGTGCTCTGCTGTGCTCTGCTGTACGTATGAGAACTGGACGTGCACGGTCGGTCGTGTTGTAATCGTGTCGGGGCGGACGCGTCGAGTCGAGTGCCGTTCTACCGTGCCACCGTGCCACCGGGCCACTGTGCCACCATTCTTCGAGGTGTTTCGCCAGTCAGTTGGGCGGCAGATACGGATACGATTGCGGCAGCTCTCCTGCCCAGAGAATAGGATGAAAGGGAGACAAATTAGAGCGCGTTAAAAACCAGCAGGAATAAAGTACAAATTAAACGGGAAACAAAACAACAACAAAAAAAACAACGGAAAAATCAAGAAAAATATAGAAAAAAATTATAAAGTGTTTCGAAAATTCGTGAAAATATGCCAAAAAGTCAAGGGGGAAAGAATTCAAATTTTAAGCTAAACGAACGGAATAAATCAAGTGCGACAAGAAGAGCAAGAGGGATAGAGAGAAAGAACAGAACATAAGAGGAAGAAAGGGAGGGGGAGGGAGGGAGAGAGAGCGAGAGAGAACGAGGCAGAATGCCGAAACGTACAAATCTGAAATCTGAAATTTCTTGTGACGCGTTCAAAAGTGCAGAAAATGTGGCCATCGCAGTCAATCAATTGATTTTTCTTTTGGCCAAAAAAAAGGAGCGTGGAAAAGGAGCTCACAAAGAGAGAGAGAGAGAGAGAGGGGAGTGGGGAAGGGGTAGGGGTAGGGGGGGGGGGGGGGATAGATCGGCCTCCATCTGTGTCCGCTGCCTTGTATCTCCATGGGAATCCTAAGTGGAGCATGGCACATTAATAATGCTGTCGCAGCGTTTCAACAATTTCTATCTGTGTATCTTTGTATCTTTGTATCTCTGTGTCTCCGCCACACACACACACACAGACAGAAAGAGGGCCAAAACTAGATAAACAACAAAACAACACAACAAATGGCCTAAAACGGAAGCTAGGCAAAAACCCAAGGATCCCAGCCCCCCCCCCGAAATCCACCCAAAAACTTAGATTCCTCTCCACCCCAAGGCCTGCCATGATTGACATGGTTCCACAGCGGCTTTTAGAGAGCGAGTGGCGTGTGGCGGGGGGTTGGGGAGGGCTGGGGGGGGTTCTTAGAGACCGGTTAACTGGCGTCAGACGAAAAAGTCGGCCCCAGACACAGACGCGGCGTCGCAATAATCATAAAAGCAATAACAAAAGGAAGACCCAAGAAATCATAAATTCATGTGTGTGTGTGTGGGGGGTGGAGGCCACCCCTGAAATGCGATGGCGGGGGGGTGGTTGGGGGGGGGGGGGTGTGTGTGTGTGCCATATATTCCTTTATAATTCATTCAGCAGCTGTAATTAAGCCAGCAGTTGCAGTGCCATGAATAATTTGGCAGCAGCAGGCCGCAAGAGAACACGGCCAATTAGGCGAATAAACCGTTTACACAAGAAACGGGAAGGTTGGGCCCTCACCATGGAGGTGACCCCCGAAGACACCTACAGACGTTGTCGGCGATCGTCTTTGGGTCAAGTTGGGCTGTGGAGTTCTGCTACCCTCCCCCCTAGGGGTATTTACAGCAGATGCTAAGGTGGAGCATCCACGCACAGGACGCCAGAGCAGAGGCAGAGGCAGAGGCGCAGGGGCAGCGGCAGCGTCACAGACAGCGGCCCAGAGTATTGTCACGTTTTTCACTTGACTAAGGTCAAAAGTGGTCCCCTCCCCCCCCCCCGGCCCGCATACATACACCTCCTCGCCCGGCAATCATCTGAACTTGATGCTGTCGCTGCTGTCTCGCGGCGGCGGCTGCGGCGGCGGCTGCGGCATCGGCTGCGGTGTCTATTTTTAACAGCACGCCCGCACCGAAAAAGCATGGCCAATAAATTTTCAGAGAAACAAAAAGATGTGTGCACACACTTGCAGCCCAAAGTACGTGTGTGTGTGTGTGTGCTGCCCAGAGCCAAAGATATTCACTTTTTCTCTCCTTTTGTGAAAAGTAATTAACTCCAAAGTGTATCAAAGAGAAGGAAAGTGTGTAAATGCAAGGTATCGCAGCGGCCGAGTGCGTGAGAGAGAGCGAGAGAGAGACCTCTCCCTGTGGATGGGCGAACGAGAGAGTGCGAGGGCACACGCACAACAGACGCAGGGCGAAAAACAACAACAAAACACCAAAGAAAGCCACTCAAAGAGAGTACAAGTTGTGGGCTCTCTCTGGCGCGCGCTCTCTCGCTCTCGCTCGCTCTCCCTCTCTCTCGCTCGCTCTCGGCTTGCTTCCAGGTTCCAGGCCTTCCAAAATAACACATTTTCCGTTTCGTACAAAGGATTGTGTCGCTTCGCATTGACATTGGAAGCTTTTTCCCGCTGCCTGCTGCCTGCTGGCTCTGCCTCTGCCTCTGCCGCTGCCGCTGCCTACTGCCTCTGCCGCTGCCTCTGCCGCTTCAAGTTTGCGGAGTTCTGTCGACGCTGGAGCTCAGTTCGTGGCTAGACTTTGGAGCGTGTTGTATGGTTGGAAAATATTTGGTGCGTGAAATCAGACAGCCCCCCCCCCCCGCTCCCCCCTCCGCGCCACTTACCACCCCTTTCTCTCGAGGACTCTGCATTTTTGTTGTGTGAAGAAAACATACACCTGTTTATTGGTATTATTTTTGGGTATAATTTCGAACAGTGGCTGAGAGAAAAAGGTGCATAAATCGCGAGTGTGGCCCGTACCCCGTATCCCCGTACCCTGTAAAGTAAGGCGTGTACCCGCACGCACACGCACACGCACACGCACAAAAGCACGAAACACGACAAAAAAAAGGAGGAAGAAAGCAAAGAAATAGCCCCCAAAAACAGAGCAAGGCGCAGACAGATAGGCTGGCGGCAGGGGCACGGGCAGGGACTGGGGCAGGGACTGCGGCAGGGACTGGGGCAGGGACTGGTGGCAGGGGCATTACCATAATGCTAATGCGGCAACGGGAATAAAACTTTCTCATTTTGTCGCACTGTGACTTTTTTTCGGGGCGCTGCGGGGGGGTTGGCTTTTTTTCAAAAACCGAAATTCGAAATAAAGTAAACGGAAATTACGAGGAAATTTTCAACTAAAAATTCCAATTCGAATTATTTTTTTTGTTATTTTTTTCACCAGTTGTGTGTCTCTGTGCAACAAAAAAATAAAAATCACATAAACAAAATGTGAGCAAAATATAATAAAATAAATAAAAAACTTAATATACAAAAAACTTAAACAACGCTTCATCCGAGATACAAAGATATATCCAAATCGTGGGCCCAGAGGGAAGCCGCAGACAAAAAAACAACAACAACAATTATTGGAAGGAAAACCCGTGCGGCGCTTTTCCTTTTCGGTTTTCCTTTGCCGTTGGTGAGTAAATTGAAACGTTGAAATTATGCTAATAAAATCGATATATATGTGTATTTACGAGTCAATTAGCGGCATTTGTAATACCGACATGCTACTTAGTGGAAGGCTGCCCCTCGCTGTGGGGAGGGGCAGAGGGGTGGCCCCCCCCCCCCCACCGAAACGTTATCAACCACCATCATTAACCGAAATTGTGCAAACACATTTCCAGCCCAGACCATCCCCCGCTCTCCCCCAGATAACAAATACCAAAAAAAAAACTAATATAATACTCATTCGAGTTGACAGACAACTCTATTGATAACGCCTGTCCGGCTCTCCGCCTGTCCTCTGGGCTCCTCCGTAAAAGCCGTCATCCTCCGAAAATTTATGGCACCCCCCCCCAAGCCCCTCGCACCGCTCCACCTGAGCATGTGTGGAGCCGCCTCTCACCTATCGCAGGTGATAAAATGCTGGAGCTTGTTGTGCTTTTTGGGGGCGCAACAAAGCCATGTTCTCATGCCGCTTAATGGCTTGGCAATTTCCAAAGGCGTGGCAGGCCCCCCCCCCCCCGAACAGAAGGGTTTGTGGATTGGAATAACAAGATAATCACCGGATATGCCACGGCACGGCAGGGCCTGTCGAAGGCCTTGAATTTTAAAGAATCTTCAAGCCAATAAATGTTGCAACTTTAAGCCAAAAACTTTCACGAAATTGCACTCATCTCGGGGCCAAAAGTTGCCTCAATTTTCGTTTATTTTGGCCCCAAAGTTTGCACCGAAAGTTGTCCATAAATTTGCCTACGATGGCTGCTCGTTTTGGCCCGGAGAGATCTATGAATGGGCCACAGCAGAGGATATAAATACCGAAAGGCGGCAGGGAATGACATTTTTATGGCAATTCCGAAAGCGAATTCGGAATTTAAGAGGGGCAAAACGGAGGGGAAATTAGACGAGGAGATTGCCCCAACAGATACCTTCCAGGAGGGGCTCCAATGAGGGGCTCCAAAGAGGGGCTTCTAAGTCCAGAAATATGATAAAACAATTTGCTTTTGGGCTGCCAAGTTTTCGCACCGACAGGACACAAGTTGTGGCAGATCGCAGCATCGTTTATTTGGCCCATTAAAGTTGTTAAATGGAAACCCCCCGCCCCCCCCCTCTGGGGCCAATGCAAACGGTATCCACTGAAGCGCATTTCCATTCATGTTTGAGGGCAGCACATAATCAATATTTGGCAAACAGCCGAATATCGCATATGACAAACAGGCGACAGGCCCCAAAAACTATCTATAAAGGGGGAAGGGGGAGTGGCAGGGGGGGCTCTCCTCTATATAGCGGGTCATGGAGTACTGTACTGGCGTTCCCATCAGTAAAGTGCATCAGCGGCCCATTGAATCCATACTGTGCCTGTGCCTGGGCCTCCCCGAATGTGGGGCTTCCCTTTGATGAAGGATGTGCTTTCCGTGCTACCCTTTTTGCACGGGGCACCAGCCTTGGGTGGGAAGCAGGAGAGAGAGAGTGCCCACGATCTGTGGATCTGCCTCAGCTTCTGCTGTGGCGATGGCCACAAGGGTATTCCGTGGTCCACACAGAGGCCTAAGAGCCACTCTTTCGTCGCTTTTTGCAGACGATAAAAATCAATGGCAGCAGTCGAGGAGTCTCCGCCGGAGCTGTGCCTCCTGGCCTCAGTTTTTGGCAACATGCAATGCCCCTGCCACTGCCCCTGCCCCTGCCCCACGTGGCACATGGACCGTGTGGGAGTTCAAGAGTCGCCGCCGCTGACATGAGCCGCAAAATGCATTCGTTTCAGGTGCAAGACGCTGTCGTGTGGGCGTTACCGAAAGCACAATTGGATTTAGAGTGGATGGGGGGGGGGACGAGGGGGACGAGGGGGGACCAGCTTTGAGCAGTCAAAAACTTTGCTGTTTTTCGTATATTTTTTGGAAGGGGCTCGGGGGGGGAGGGGCTGGCAGGGAGTGGCCTTGTTTGTTGTCGTCACGAAATGGCTGCCAAGAAAACGGCAGCGCGCCACAAATTTCTCTTTCAATTGGACAACTGGAGCGCAATGCCACATGGGGAGTGGTGCCCCGTGCCCGTGCCTCCCCCCCACCTCCTGCATGTCACAGACTGCTGGAGCCTGCTGCCTACTTTTTGGGGCAAATTGAGTGGCAATTGCTTACGCCCTGAGGATTCCACTTCGATTTGCTGCCCAATGTGGCATGTACGGCCCGTAGATTAATCTTTTGTTTGCCCCCAAAACGCATCTCATTAGGCAGGGGGCAGGGGCAGGGGGCGGCAGGGGGCAGGGGGGCAGTCCATTAGGTCTCTGCGGAGTGTGTAGGCCCTGCGAAAGCAGTCCAAGATTAATTATGGGCCATCTTCAGTCACATTTCCTTAACCATTTGGCAGGGGCGGGGGCCAGGGCGGGGACGGGGGGCCAGGGCCAGGGGCAGATCCGCTCGTTTTGGCCAGAGTGCCAGACGCATTTATGCTAAATGGCCAGCAAAGAAATTGTCTTCTGTGTGGCAACATGGCAACTTGAACACTAATTGCCTCTTGCCACTTGCCTCCTGCCTCTTGCCTCCTGCCTCTTGCCACTGGGCTCCATGTCCATGCCATCTCTCAGCTTTCATACTCTTCAGGTCTTCTGGTGGTGGCGCCCCTCGGGGGCATGCCTCGGTAATTGTTCAACGCATTCACATTCCCAGGCAAAAGTGCGGCAAAATGTTGAAATGCAATTGCTTTTGCTTTTGCTTTTGCTTCTTGATGTGCGATGTGGTGCACCTCTAACGAGCGGCAGGCAGGGGGCAGGGGGCGGGGGGCGGTGGGCAGGCAGGCACGCCGCAGTGAATACTAAATAGTTTTCAAGGGAAAAGCGTTGGCCCAGTTTAAGGACATTTTCTCTCTGGGTTTAAAGGGAAGAACAATCCCTCTGTAGCCCCGTTACCCCCCCCCAGGAACGTGCAACAACGAATTAGTTGGTTAATCAATCAATTGCGGCAACTTGCGACTGTTCCATTCCGCTGTTTCTGCTGCTTGCCACACCAGAGAGCGAGTGTGCCACAGCGTGGCTGTTGCAGCAGCCACCATTAGCGTCATGAGCGGCGCATTACACCAGAAATAATGATAATGAAATATCATAATCATTGTGTGCTCCCCCTCGCCCCACCCCCCCTCCCTCCCTCCTTCCACCCATTTCCCTGACATAATTCTTTTTTAATGGCGTCGAGATTCAATTAAGTGAGAGAGAAACCCCTTCTCCGTGCCGCTTCTGGCGTGGGGCAGGGGCAAGCCCCAGGAAGCGTCGCCTGTTGGGGCGTTGCCACAGTCTCTGTCTGTCTGTCTGTGTGTCTTGCATGTGTATAAGTGTGTGTGTTTGTGATATCTTAATAAAGTTAGAAGCGTTTCCCTAGCTTTTTGTTTCAACTTTCTGCTGGAGGCAAGGGGCTGGCAGAGAGGCAGAGAGTGCCCGCCCCAGATCAAAGCTGCTCGAAGGAAATTGAAAAACCCGCAACCCAGATGTGGCAGCTGCTGCGGGAAGCGGCTTAAATTTCGTTTTAAGACTGCGAAAACGACAAAAATCTTGCAACTTTTGTTGTATCTGTACTCCGGCCAGCTGCCTGCCACCTGCCTGCCACCTGCCCTGCCCCCTGCTGTTGCAACCTGCTGCGATGGAGATGTCTCTGGGCGCTTCCCGTTTCCGTTTCCATTCCCACTGTGGAAGGTAAAAGGACTCGTGGTTTATTTATGGCCACAGCAGCTGCCGGTCCACCCAGAGGATGTGCAGCGTCATGCGGCCCTGTGCCGTGTGCCCCTGTGGCAGGTTGCATGCTTTGCATGCATACGAGAGCATGTTGCAAGTCGGTTAGTGGGCAAAATATGTGACTTTAAGGGAGAACATCGTGACATCCGCCCGTCTCTGTGTGGGGCACAAACGTGGGCCGGAGCGCGTGCCACAACGTGCCACACTAATAATTAATAATGTCTGGAGCCAGCGACGAACGTAACGGTCAATGTGTGGCTAACGATTGCATCCCCCTGCCCCTCCACCCCCCCCCCACACACAGCTGTATCTTTGTATCTTTGCATCTTTGCATCTGTGTATCTTTGCATGTGTGTGCTTGGCTTTTACTATTTAATGAGCACTCAGCCGCAGGCAGCGACTATCTGTGGGCGTAGCCATAGCCCACGGTTGCCGAGGAGGCAGGCTCTAGTGGCAGCATCCCCATTGAGTGGCAGAACTTGGCTCGTGGCTCCTGGCGGCGCCTCCTCGATTCACCTTTCTGTAATTTTCTAAATTTACCTTTTTTTTCGGGCTGCATTTTACGGCCGAATGCGCTATAAATATCCCCGTGTCGGCAATCCTTTTTGTTTTGCAAAGTTTTTCAAGTTTTAATTTGGCTAAGAGCCTGGCCGCCTGCCCCCTGCCCCCCCCGTCCATGCCCCTCTGTCCTTTCTGCTCCCCTGAGCGTGGGCAAGGCATGCAAAACCGTGGCCGTATCTTCTATGCCAATAAAATGCACACAAGAATCAACATAATTCGTTTTGGGGGGGGGCACTGGGGGCATGGGGCACTCGGGATCACTCGCACAACAAATCAATAAAATCGAAAAGTTTATTTGATTTATAAATATACAAATCAGTTTTTACGAGTGTTTTCCATTTCATGCGAGTGCTCCCCCAACCCCCCTCCCACACCCCCCCTCCCCCGAGTCGTAAAAATTATGAAATTATGTTCCACAGAGTGGAAAAAGGGCTGCTGCAGGGGGCAGGGGGCAGGGGGTTGGGGGGGGGTTTGCGGAAAATTCCTTTGCGCGTGTGATTTTTAATGATGAAAAACTTCCGCCCAGAAGCAATGGAAAATCGGGGCCCAAGGGGGGGGCACGGAGGCACGGGGGGGGGGGGGGGGTGGGAGTGCCTCATAAATTGAAAGGATCTATGCGTTGCCATTAATTTATGGCTCAATCGTCATTAAATTATTATTTGTATTATTGTTAAACGATGCTTTCCCGCGCCCATATGGAAATCGGCAAATAGAAAGTCGAGTCCCGCCCCGCCCCCGGGCCTCCCCCTAGCACTTAAGTTGGGGATTAGCCGGATAGCGGGGCAAAGCGACTCGGATTCTAAGCCGTAATCCATTCCCCAAACGGCATTAGGCCCTGCCCCCCGCACCCCGCCCCGGCCCTCGCGTCGGTAATAGGCCGACTAGTGGAAATTCCAATTGAAAATGGCTTAGCCGTCACTCGAGGCGGTGCTCAAGGAGGGGGGTGGCATGTCAAGGGGCATGTGTGGGGATACCTATGGAAGAGAGGGAGAGACAGAGAGAGAGAGAGACACGTTTATGCGGGGCAGAACATTGCGATTTACCGGTTGGTGTACAAAAGTACCAGGCATTTTTTATAATACAAATTAAAAGAGATATACATTAAAAAAAAATATTTAAAATAAAACCAAAATTTTAATATAAATATATTTAAATTTAAATGAAAATTTCAATTTTTTTTTAAATTATACAATACAATTTTAAAAAGATATTTATATAAAAAAAATTTTGAAAAAAATTAAAAATTCCATATAAATTTTATATAAATTTTAATAGCTTTAAGTTGAATTTAAATTTAAATTAAAATTTAGATTTTTTAAAATAATAAAATACAATTTTAAAGAGATATTTATTCCAAAAAACAAAAAATATAGAAAAAAGGAACAATTTAATTTTCAATTTTTAAAAATTTCTTAAATTTTGATAAAATAAAAAAAAATATTAAATTAAAGAAAAATTTGAATTTAAAATGTATTTAAACTTAAATACATGTTGAATTTAATGTAAAATTTGTTTAATATTTTAAAATACAAATTTAAAGGCATACCAATAATAAAAAATAATAAAAATATAAAATAAAATAAAAGTGGAATATAAAAGTCACAAAAATAATTAAAGAAAAATTAAATCGTGTATAAAAATGAATCTCTAATTTTTTTAATAAAAATTCACATTTCAATAACTGAATAACTCTTAATTTTAAAATGTATAATACAGATTATACATAAAAATGTTTTAATTTTTAAGGAAAATCTATCTTGTGGATGTGCAAGCTTTCGTTTGGTTACAGTCTTGGTTTGAGGCTTAAGGACGTTCAAGAAAGGCTCCAGAAGGCTCCTCGAGTCCCACTGGGATGATGCGCACTGCATAAACCCCTGACGTCTTCCTATCTGCTCGTCCCTGTATCTGTGCGAGTGTTTGCTGATGTGTGTGTGTGTGCATCACGGGAGAACGCACACTGGAGGAGGCCATAAGCGGCTGCTCCTCCTTCCGTATAATCACACTCGGGCACTCCGGCACTCGGGCAGCCCGGCTCTCCGTCTCTCCGTCTCTCGGGCTCTCCAACACTCGACTCGAGTCATCAGCAACATTCAACATTGACGCACTCATCGCATCCTCATTGCCGTCATTCGTGACGCTTGCCAGCCCGCCTCCCGCTTTGCCGCCTCCCGCTCTTCGGCCTCCCCCTTTTCCGCCTCCCCTTTCCGTTTTTTCTGTGTGGGGAGGCTGCCTGGCACTGGCACTTGTCGCAAAAAAGAGATTATCAAAAACTGTTTGGCCAAAAACACGAGATTTAGAGACTCGAGACTCGAGTGGTGGCAGTGGCCCCCCCTCCGCCCCGCCGGGGGTGCCGTGTCCTGGCAAGGTTTTTTCTGCTGCCGCTGACAGACGCCCTTCAACGGTCTGGCGGCCACCATCGTCCCGGACATAATTTCCATGAAATTGATTGACAATTGCCGCATTTTGTGGCACATTTGCAAAACAGAGAGGCAGGCAGGCAGGCAGGCCGCCCGCGGAGACTGTTGTATCGATTAGGCCACGACTCGGACACGCCGCTGGGAAGCGCCCCAGCCAGGGGCATGCCCCTGGGGGTGGGGCAGCAGGGCTCCCGTGTCGTGTCTAAAGTTTAATTGAATTTCAAGCAACGAAAGCAACGCCTGCCCCACGAGAGCCCCGGTCCCGGTCCCGGCTCTGCAATTGCAGTAGATTATCTCGTTGTGCCACAGGACACACTGCCAGGACACAAGGATGCGCCGACAGCAGGGAAAAGGCACAAAAACAATGTGTGTGTGTGTGGCAGTGGCAGTGGCATGCATGAATGCATTCATACTGTTGCAACAGCAACAGCAGCCTGGGGGGGCGGGGGCGAAGGGGGTGGCACACAGCCGTGGGAATCCAGCGACAAAGTGTGGCCTCCTCTCCGTGGCAGCATCTTGATATTTTTTTGTGTATGCAAAGCGCCTCAGACACGAGGCAACAACAGGCATTTAATTGTGCAGTCAGCGGATGACACATTCACAGGGGAAAGGAGCTCAAGAGGGAGCTGGGGGGGGGGGGCGGGGCCCGTCCAGGGGCTCTCTCTTCTCTCGCTGGAAAAAGCCCGAGAATAAACTGCCAGCGGAGAGGCAGGAGCCGCCTTCTTTCGGGGGGGTCTGGCCTCTTTTCCCCTGCCTCTACTTGTCCCTCCTTCTTGAGATCCTTGGCTGCCCTCTTCTAGGGGGGGTCTCTAGCTTGATTCTAGCCTCTTTTCCCCTGTCTCTGCTTGTCCCTCCTTCTTGAGATCCTGGGCCTTTGATCTGTCTGTGGTTCTTCCCAGAAAAGCTGGTAAGTGCTCCCAATGAGAGCGAGAGAGAGCGAGAGAGAGAGCTAAGTGCCCGATAAGTAAAACAAAAAAACATTTGTGCAACATTTCGTAGATCAAGCCCTGTGCCACTGCCTCCGCCTCTGTTGTTGTTGTTGTCTGGCCGAGAATTTCCCATTTATCAGGTGGTTTTCCCAAAGGCCTAAAAATAGACAAAATGTTTTTGTTCAATGAGAAAGCTGCCCATTCTCTCGCTCTCTCGCTCTCTCTTTGGACTCTATGTGGGCCAACAGAAATAGCCGGCGATTGCAGTACCTCCTCTCTCTCTCTCTGTCTCTCTCTCTCTCTGTCTCTCGCCGTGGATTATATTTATAATATAGCAACTAAAAGAGGAACCCCAAAATAGCCGCTTACTCATGAGATGTGTCGCCTTCGGCTCTTGATTTGTTTCTAATTATTTTTACAAGATTAATTCTAGAAATAAATACAAATATGCCACCGTTTCGACGCCAACCCCTTCCCCCCCACCACCTCGGTTTATCTGGCCTGCTTTTGGCCCACTGTTTGTTTTATTGTCTTTGGGCAATTTCAGATGCGAAAGCGGCTACGCTTTTTTGAGTATAAACAAATTCTCCGCACACGAAACACACACAATTGTTTATGTACAAACAGATCGAAGATCGTCGATCGTGGATCGTGGATCGAAGAGGCCCCCCCCCCTTCACCCCTTTGGAAAAAAGTCTATTATATATTTTTCCATAACGCCATGAAAACGCCATGTTTATGGCTAACATATGCGCCTACACTCTATTTGGCCAAGAGAGCTCTTTCCGTCCAAAGAGGAGGGAAAATACACACACACACACACACACACACACACATATATATATATATAGGTATATATGTATGTATTTTATATATTTTTCTGTATAATTGTTTATGGCAATAATTTGTTGTTTCCCCCCTCCTTCCCGCCCTCCTCCTGCGCCCCCCTGTGTACATTTTCAGATAAAAATTTTCAGGAAAAACTAATTTTCACACTAATTCACACAACAATAAAATGCAAAATGCAAAAGTGCGCCTGGGGGCTGGGACTTGGGGGCGGGGGGTGGTGGGCGGTGGGGGAGCGGTTCTGATGGCGTCATCAATTTAAAAATGTGCAGCAGCTGATAAGAAGGAAATGAGAGAATCTCTCTCTCTCTCTCTCTCTTTAGTGGGGGGTGTGAGGGGGTGGAGGGGGTGCCTGCCTCTGCTGATGGGTAAGGTCATTGTGTTTCTCCCCCAAAAATGCAATTTATTTTTGGTGTGAACATCCGCTTCCCCTCTGCCCCCCCTGTGCCCCCCTGCGGCATTCGCCACCTGAAATGCTGCACGAGAGAATTTATTTCCGTTTAGATTGTGTCATTTTTGTATTTTTGGGACTGCACTGCGTATACGCAATGCCTGACGGTGGCAGCTAATGGTGCCACACACACACACAAACACACACACACACACCTAATGGTGGCACACATCATAAGCCCATCATAAGTGGCAGGGGCTTATGGCATTTTTTGCACCTGCCACAAGCCACAGCCGCCACCGCAGCCACCTGTTTAATGCATTCTTGGGGCTTGATATTGATTTCTGTTCTCCATCTGTGTGTGTTTCTGGGTCGCCAGAGAGCGAGCGGAGAGGGAGAAAGGGAGAAATGCGATCCATTTCGAGGCCGTGCATAAGGGGCCCTCCTTCGTTGGTGGAAAGTCTTCTTCGAGGCAGAAATCAAGACAAAGAGTGGGAGAGTCCTTCTTCAGGGAAGGACATTTCCCGCAGATACATTCCCCCTCGCGCCTCTCTGTTGTAAACTCTCCTGCAAACATGCCACCGAATGACATGCCACTGCCACTGCCGCCGCATTTCCACGCTCGATGGACGATGGACGCCCGCCCTGCCCCCGAAACCCGTTTAAACATAAAAACTTAATTATGTGTCAGAAATTGTTGCCGCCTCGTTAACGGGCGGCGTTACATGTTTGCGCATACATCGGCCCCAAACGGGGGGAGGGCTGCACACACACACACAAAGCACACACACACACACACACAGCGAGGACGAAACTGAAGCCCACAGAAAGGCAGGCAGGCAGCGGGGAGGCTCCAGGCAGGTGTGTGCACGAATTTATGGCCCCCCCCCCCGTGGTTGGGCCCCAATAAAAACAGCCAAAAGTGCATTAAAATTTAAATTAAAAATAATTGAAAAACAAAAGAAAAAAATGCAACAGAGGGAAAAGCCCTGTCCCGGCCTTCCGGTCCTCCTTCTGGCCCCCTTCTGGCCCCCTTCTGGCCCCCTTCTGGCCTCCTCCTGGCCTCCTTCTGGCCTCCTTCTGGCCTGCTCCTCCTCAATGATATATTGTCGCTCGGCTTTTCGGATAAGGTCAAGCTCTAGATATATTTTATATATTTTCATGGGAAATGCGCGTGGAATGGAATTCCCGTTAAATTATTTCGATATTAGAATGCATTTAATTGCACGATTTTCATTCGTTTATTTAGTGGCTCGCATAAATGAAAAACTTTTCATAATTCTAATTAAAAACTACAACAGCAAAGGGGGCGGGGGAGGGGACAGGGGCGGGGACTGGGGCAGGGACAGGCACAGGGACAGTGGCGTGGACTGGGGACAGGGGCGGAGACAGGGACAGGGGCAGGGGCGGTGAATGGGGCAGATACAGGGGCACCTACAAGTTTAAAGCTGATTAAAACCTGAAAATGCTTTAAAAATAAAACAAAAAAACAACAAAAACGAAAAGCCAATAACTTCTCTCTCCCAGTGTGGCTTAGCAAAACAGAAAACCCCCATATTTTCGCCCCAGTGTCCCCCCAAATGCAATTCATTCACTCTCTGGGCGCTATGGCCATCGATCGGTCATAAACAATGAAAAACTCTCAGGAAAAACCAATTAAATTTATGCGTTGAAAAGCGCCAAGCCATAGGAGGAGGGGGAGGGGGAGGGGGGGCAGCGTAGGCCATTAATGCTGTAAAATGCAAAAAAAAAAAGAAAAGAAAAGCCAACGAAAATAAAACAGAAAATTCTTTCATTACCAGATGAGGGGTGGAGGATGGGCGGAGGGGGGATGGGGGGAGGGGAGGGGGGACGTTCGTGCCACCTTGACGTTTGCTGCTTGAACTCGAGCCAGAGAACTATTGAAGGGTGTCCCGAAGGCCGGAGGAGGGGAGGGAGGCGGCATGATTTGCACTCACAACTAATTGGAGACTTTTCCGAGACACAAGATATGATCTTGTTTATCCCCCCACCCCCCAGAGAGGGAGGGGGGCGGGGAGACCTTGAACTAGACTCATTTTGTGGCAGGCAACAAACGATATAGGGTTTCCGCCCGGCGCCGCTCTCCCTTCTCAATATTTCACAAACAATTTCTAGAAATATTTCCACGAATATCCGAAACATTCGATTTGAAATTTTTGTTTGCTTTTCCAGGGAAAAGCCGATTTTCCTCACGTTTCACGAGTGTGCCACACACACACACACACACACACACACACACCCTAGAAATGTGATTGATTATTTCGTGTTCACTTCAGCGGAGGAGCCCGCCTCGGCTTCTGTTTTTGAGCATTTGCATCTGGCGGAAAAGTTGCGGAAAAGTTTCGCCTCTGCATGTGACCGCCGCCGGGCTACGTCATCTACGCCCCCCCCTCCGCACGGTGCCCCCCCCTGTCCACGCCCCATTTGATGGCTCTTCAAAAGCCAAAAAGCAATGTCGAGGCGGCTGCGGCTCTGCGGGTCTTAAATGTTTCGCGCATTTAGCGGCAAAATGTCACAAAAAGATACGAGATTTTCGAACAAATTTCCGAATTGTATTCGAAATATTTCTCCTTGGCAATTGGCCCAGATCCGGATCCCCAGATCCCGCAGTCCAAGGGCCTCTGGATTGTTGCCCCACAGCGGCAGTAGCATGTGGCATGTTGTCTCCACAATTAGGTGTGTCATCTGCAATTAGAACTGATGCCCGGAAAATGGAAATGAATCACTGCAAAAAAAGAAAGCTTAGAGACGAGGAAAGGACAGGGAGAGGGAGAGGGGGGACACCCACCCCCCCCCGCTGCCGGAACCGCCGCCCATTAGCCACATTTTTCTGTGAAAATCTTTAGACACAAAAGGCCACAAAATTGCCAACACAAACTATTACGGCCGGGTCCATTTAATTTGGCTAAAAGCCCGCAGGCCAAGAACCCGATAGCCCCGATAGCCCCGATAGCCCCGATAGCCCCGACAGAAAGAAGAGAAAATAAAACGAAATCAATTAAAGGGAATTTCAGTGTGAAAAGGAGCATAAATGTGGGGCAAAGGGGGGCAAAGGCAGGGGCACAAAGCGAGTCGGAGGAGAGAGACTTTAGACCTACAATCAGGCATGATTATCCTTGAGACCCAGAGGATCCAGGCCCATCAGGGACAAGAGTGAATGTCACTATTCCTGCGACTAAACACTTGATCTTTGATTTGATAGCCGCAACAGAGGGGATTGGAGAGCCCGCCAAAGAGCACAGGGGTGAGGGCCTCCCTCCACTCGACTTTCGCGGGGCAAAAGCAGTCCAGAAAGTGCTTCAAACTAGGCCCTTTCTGGGCCACATTCCTCGACTCATTAGAAGACAATACCCAGCCCCTACAGCCCTGCTTTGGAGCCCACCCCTGGCCTGGCTCAGGCCCAGCGGAGGGCCAAAAAAAAAGGAAAACATTATTAATTTTGTTGGCAATGAAGCCAAGGAAATGAAATGAGAATTCAATACGAGTGGGGATAGATAGATAGAGGAATGGCTGGGATAGTACCCCCTCCCCCTTACCACTCATTGTTGTGGCACCACCGGAAGTGGCGGGCGGGGGGGGAGGCGTCGGTGGCAGACGACAATAAGCGACATGAAACGAGAGACAGCGTCAGCGAGTGGCTTATGAAGAGGAGGCGGGCCGGCAATTGCCTTCATGGAATGGAGACAAAGATACCGAAAATACCAAAAATATACTGTAACCCCCCACCACCCCCATTGCCACTTTCCCCGACTTAATTAACTGCCAGATTCTGATGCGAAAATACGCTTTGATTTGGTCTGTTTCGGTGCCCCCTGCCCCGTGCCCCGTGCCCCGTGCCACTGCTGAAAATAGTGTGGCCAACAAGGCCGTCAATCTAGGTGGCCAGGGGTCACAGGGGGGACTCGGGGGGGACTCGGGGAGCTCTTGTAATTTGAAGTTATGTGCGGTTCTGATGTAACCAGCGAGAACTGAACAACTTTTGCCGAGGTCCAAGGCAGAAGTTTTCCATTTGAATGGGCAAAGCGCCGAGAACGACTATGGAATACCCTTTCGAGGCAGACACGTGCCACGCGTGGCATGGAGGGGTCTTTTTCCCAGTTACCAGAAGTATACAAATGGCCGCCTATGACCCGTGCGAGAGACAACAACGTGGCAGGACAGTGGCAAAGTGGCAACAAAACGAGTGAAAGCCACTCCCCTACCCCTCCCTCCCTACCCCTCTGTCTCTCTGGCAATGCGGTTAAATGGGATTCCGCTGTTGGCCCTGTAGCTGTTGTGGCATCTTGTTACTCGCCAGGGACGGGGTCCTTGGGCGGCAGAAGATACTCGACCGCAGCTTCATTTCCATCTTCCGAGTGCGCGGGGCAGGTGGGAAAGGCGGGCGGGCAGGTGGTGACCTCGTCGTCAATGCACCTTTCACTTGTCACACAATCGTGGGGGGGGGGACACTCGAGTGCACGCGTACCCCTCGCACAAACAGAGAGGGAGAGAGAGAGAGAGAGAGGGGGAAGGAAGGAAGGAAGGGAAAGGAGCAGCAGCAGCACAACAGTGACGGTAACCGTAGGGCCGTCCGTGCAGAGTTGTATCCCGTTTCCAATTTTCATTCAGTTTCCCATTTTCCACCACGAGGGCCAGCCAGCCACTTCGGGTGTCGTGCGTCGTGTGTCGTGCTTCGTGCGTCGTGTGTCTCGTGCGCGACTCCCTTCGTCCAAAGTAGGTCGTGGCGTCTGTCCTTGCGGCGTGGGACCAAAGAGGACTCGACTCCCATCTGTAACCTCGTTCAAAGGCGTGCGGGTGGGCGGGGAGGCGTGTGCTCCCATCGATGACGTCATTGGTTGGGGCTGCAGTCGGCTGCGCATGGATGGGGGGAGAGGGGCTGGTGGGTGGTGCGAGGGGGGTGCAGAAGGGAATGCGAAAGTTGAAGTTGCGGCGATTCATATTCATAAATATATGAAAAATGTTGCTCAAAGGATCAAAGGATCTCAAGAGAGAGGGGGAGGGGGAGGGGGAGGGGGGCAGAGGGAGAGCCCTAGGCAGGTTTGCAGTTATCCTGTGAATGAAGCAGAAAGCTGTCGCTGGACTGGAAGGAACATGCGCAGAGCCAGAGAGAGCCAGAGAGAGAGAGAAAGTTGGAGCTGAAGGGAGCGAAAGAGAGAGAGAACGAGAGAGAGAGAGAGTTCTGGAAGGCAGGCACCGCAATAACAACAACAAATTACACAGTAAACAGGCAGCAGCAGCAGCACTACAGCCGAGCCGGAAAGGTGCGTGGGGGGGGAGGGGGGTGAGGGGTGGGCCGAGGGGGATAACGGGGTAACATGCGTATGCGACAAAACATTGAAGGAATTGGAATTATTATTACGCTTTTATTTGGTTTTATTGCGTATCTGCCTTCGTCTCTCTCTCTCTCTCTCTCTCTCTCTCTCTCTCTCTCCTCCTCTCCCTCTCCCACTCCTTCCTTGCCTATTGCCCATTGCCTTTTGCTTTGTTGTTTTTTTATACGAAGGGAGAAAAGAAGTGACAGAGAGACAAACAAAAAAAAACACTCAAAACAATTCAAAGAAAAGACAAAAAAAAAACCGAACAAAAGGATGAGCCTGAAAAGCAGGAGCCTCCCCCATCCCCCCAATCTCCACTAATTCCATTTGAATTTCGCATAAATTGTATACCCATTCCCATGCCCCTTGCCGCTTGCCCCCCCTTCCATTCTCTTCTCCATTGCCGCCTCTCGAAATGGGATTCCATTTTAATTTCGAGCAGAACGGATCCCTGCAACATTATCCCTCAACGGTGTGTGGCCTGATTTGCATGCAAATAAGCCAGCATTTGTCCGCATTCACTCGCCCATGCATGCCCCACGCCCCATGCCACACGGCTGGCAAAAAGGGGCTGTTCTGTGGCTGCCACAATAGTATCTCGTGGATAATTAACATACGAGCATCTGCCCATCGACTCTCCGCTCAGCTGTGACTAATTTTAAGCGCCATTTCATTTAGTCATCCGAAAGGCAAATAACAAATACCAATTGAAATCATTCAGGCATGAATATTCCATTGAGATTCGCACAAAACCGAAAACCAAAAACCAAAATTAAAATCAAAATCAAACATCGAAGGCGAAGGCAAGCCCTCGGCGTCTCTTCTACCCAATATTGCTGGGAGATCCCCCACTGCGAGGGGCCAAAGAAGGGTTTCAGCCATCAGATGGAAGCCCTTTCTTGGGGTAAATGGGAAGGGGAAAGAAGTAAAGGCTTAGAGCCTCTACCTTTTCGGGGAGTGAATGAATGTTTGGGGACTTGTGGGGGACAAAAGTCTACCCCAGGGGAGTCCCAAGGAAACATCAAGTATACGTCTTGATCTTGATCTTGGGACGGCGCTGTTTGGCCCGTTCCACCTGTCTATTTGTGGATTTGATGGATGGACGGATGGCTGAATGGATGGCTGGCTGGAAGGTCATTGTTTTTATGGCTAAATGTTGTTTATTTTTGTTTGAACATCCGCTGCAACCCCAGAAATGCAAGCGATTTCTCCACTTCCGCTTCGATTGTGTCATTTTTGTATTTTCGGGCCTGCGCTGCGTATACGCAATGCAGGGCCCCCCCCCGCACCCCGTAAAGCCTCGTTTTTGTCCCGAATTTCAATTTGGTTGCTTTCTCAAGGACATTGCATGGAAATTAAAGAACCAAAAATATGCGCAACACTTTCGCGCCACTTGCGCACGTATGCCGCACTCTGTGTGTGTGTGTGTGCTGCTGTTGTCCTTGTATTGGGCGCCTGAGCGTATACGTGATGTGTGTTGTAAGCAAAGCATAGAGCCCGGAGGGGGAGGGGGGGGGTCCTTTTTCAATTTCCTGTTGCTTGCGCTGTGGCCAGAAACTAATCTCCAAAAGGTAGATTTAATTTTGTCCTGAATTATGAGGAGGGAGGGGGGGGGGGAGGGAGGGGGGGGGGGGCAGCACCCCTATCTATGGGATGTAGGTTAAGGATGGCTTCAGAGAACTCCGCTGAATGGCGGCCGTCATCGTCCTTGGCATTCTATATACAATTTCAAATTTATATTTCTTTTTCTCTCTCCCTCTCTCTTTTTCGTTTCGTTTCCTCTTCTTTGTTTGCTTGTCCTTTGTGCGTGCGAGTGTGTGGCATGCTCTGGTTTTTCCAGATCAGTGCCTCAGTGCCAAGCGAGAAGAGCGAAGAGCGAAGAGGAGCCTGCCTAAGGCTCTAAGTGGCAGGATATGGCTGTGCCAGTGGCAGTGGCAGCCCCAGCCTCAACCTCGACACTCTGCTGAAGGCAATTTGCCGCTGCGGCGGCTCTTGGCCGAGTGCCACAGTGCCACTAGCCTCTCCAGCCTCTCCAGCCTCCCTCCATACGTTTCTGTAAACATTTCCCTCTCTGATCTCCGATAGCGCACCATTTGATGACGTCATTCGGCCAGAGAGTGGGAGGGAGAGGGAGGGAGATCACTCCGAAAACATTTCTTTGTATCTGTGTGCATCCGATGGATAAACAGGCGATGGGCTTCTGCTGCGTACACGCGTACATCGATTTTTTATGAGTTCAAAGATTTACATTCTGCCGCATTCCAAATATATTCCTGCCCGCGTCCGCGTCCGCCTCTCTCTGTGCATTCGATTCGCCAGAAAAGAAAACAAAAAACAAAGAGCAAGACCTGGAACAAATATTAATAGCGTCATTTGTTGAACAAACCGAGCAAATCGCTTGGAAAATTGCAAAACTCAAGCGAATGCAACGAACGTGGGATGCCCTGGTCTGCAGGGGGGCGGGGGGGGGGGGGGGGGGGGGGGGGGGGGGGGGGTCGTATCTCCAAGCGAAACGATTATTCCGATTACTCTAGGATTCTTAGTTTTTATGCTAGTATTATTCCAGTATTATTTCGGTATTACATAAAAGGGTTTGCTAGAATTTTTATGATCACTTCTAAAATTTAATGATATTTTCCTGAGTATTTTTCTGGCGAATTCTAAAATTTTGTTGGTGTTTTCCTTAGTATTTTTCTGGTGATTTTTACTTTGGTTTTTCAATATCGCGTATGCTAGAAATTGTATGGTAAAATACCAAACCTTGGTATTTTTCTCAGTATTTTCCTAAGCATTGTTCTGGTATTTCCTTGGGTTATGTAGCTCTAAGATTTTTAAATAGTTTCGAAAAGTTTAAAGTATTTTGTAGTATTTTTATAGTACTTGTATAGTATTTTTCTGGTATTTTTTGGGCATTTTCTATGTCATGTATTTCTAAAAATTTTACTATAATATTATAGCTATACTATTCTGAAAGCTTATGGTATTTTTCTCAGTATTTTCCTTAGTATTTTTCTAGTATTTGTTTGGGTTTTTTGCTATGTCATGTATTTCTTGGATTTCTATGAAAGTTTCAAAAACCTTATGATATCTTCCTTAGTATTTTTTAGTATTTTTCTGTTAATTTTTACCGCGAATTCTATAAATTTTTCTAGAATATGGTAAAATACCACACCTTAGTATCTTTCTCAGTATTTTCCTGAGTATTGTTCTGGTAATTCTTTTGGTTATTTTCTATGCCATGTTCTTTTATGATTTGTATAATAGTTCCGTAGATCTTATGGTGTTTTTCTGAGTTATTTCTGGTATTTGCTGTGTATTTTCTGCCAATTTGCAGTATTTGCTCGGGTATTGCTCGGGCTTTTCGCTGGAGCTTCCAAAGACCGAGGACGAGATCAACAACCTCGGCGACCCTAAATCCACTCGCCATAAAGACTCCCAACAGATATTCCAATTAAAGATCACTTTGGGCCTGATTGCCTCCGATTATGTAGCCCCTCCCCCCGCCCCCCTGCTGCGTTGGCCCCCCACCCCCACCACACCGCCCGTGAAGAGTGCCAATTAATTAGCAATTAAAATGATTTCTGAAATGCAAATCTCTCAAGAAATATTCTGCGCAATTTCGCATTCGGATTTGCATTCGAGGGGGACGAGTGGGCGGGCGGGGCATACTCTTTTTGGGGTCAGAGAGCAGAGCAGAGAAGAGCACGTGCTCTGCCAAAAGTACACGCCTGGAGGTTTAATTGTGAGCGGGCACGCGAATGCCTTGCCCAGGCCCAGGCCCTGGCCCAAACCCAAACCCTCAGCGGGTTGTTCCGCCCAGCAGAAAACTATTTTTGGCCGGCCAATTAATCTCCCAAGCAGAGAAATTTCCGTGCGTATGCGGCGGAGAGAGTGTGGAATTTTAAGCGATTTGCTAGTCATTATTTATTTTCTTACATGCCGGAAAAGTCGGGGGCCGATCGGTGCTAAAAATAGAGCCCAGACGGCACCAAAACAAGAACTTGGCCAGCATTGAACTTACAACAGAACGTGGCCCGTCCATACGTACGTATTGTGGATCCATTTATCATTATCATGGGAGCCGAGGGGACGGCGGACAGTTGGAGACATTCATGATGCCAGAGCTCTGATAAATGTTCTTTTCCCCTGGAAAGCCAATCGCAGGCATCACAAATAATACTCGATTCGATTCGATTCGATTTCGATGCATTATTCAGGTGGATACACCCTCGGCACTCGCTCTCTCTCTGGGCCAAAACGTATACGTGAGCGTATGGCTAACAGGTTGGCAGACGACAGACGACAGACGACAGACACACTTGCCCATAATCGAAAATCAATATCACACATGGGAAATATCGGTGGAAGGAAAGCCCCGTTAACGGGCAATGGCCCAGCGGTTGATTATGAATATTTCATATTGGTTTTGACCGAACTGCGCAGTTGTCCGAGCAGGTGGGGGCGGGGGAGGACAGGTGGGCGGCTGCAGCGGCTAAGACCTGGCTGGCTAAGACCTCACCGACACACACGGCTCATAATCAGGCACGGACAGGGTGCCCGCAGGGTTAATGACACTTGTCTGGCACACACCCTTGGCCCCCTCCCTCCTTGTGTGTGTGTGTGTGTGTGTGTGTGTGCGTGTGTGTGGGTTATCGATTTTAGGCCCCCAAAGGCGGGAAATGACATCAGGCAGAAGGCAGAAGGGAGAAGGCAGGTCCTGCAGCCATAAAAACCCGCGCTTAGTACCCAATAAAAGCAATTAAGTTAATACACGAATGCCTCGGAGAGTGGCACTCTCGCCACGCTCTGCGTTGCCAAGTGCAACAATTGAGAGGCGAGCGCGTGCCACCCACCCACACTGGCCACGGCGCTGTTGGCCAAGGCCACGACGAGTTGGTCAAGAAGCAGTGAAGGAAGCAGCAGCAGCAGCAGCAGCCCTGCCAGTCGGCCCTTGCATGCCAATGGCCAATAAGTCGCATTTGGCACGCAAAACGGACCACAGCCAAAAACTGTGAGCCGAAGGTGGCTCGAAACGGGGCCAATACCCTGCAAAAGCCACTGGGCACTGGGCAAATATTTTAATGTATTCAAAATAAATATATTTCATTTGGAAATCAAGTTCTTTCATCATTAGATTAAATATTAAAAGTTTAAAATTTTTGTATTTAATCAAATGCAAACGAAAATATTTTAATATATTGCAATTAAATATATTTAATGTTTAAATTAAATATTTTCATGATCGCTTGAAATATTACAATTTTTAAATTTATTTTTTCAATTAAATTCATTAAAATATGTTTTAATACATTAAAAAAATATATATTTCATGTTTGAATTAACTTTTTTTAATATTAAATAAAATTTTAAAATTTTTAATTTATTTATTCAATTAAATGCATATGAAAATATTTAAATGTATTAAACAAAATATATATTTCATGATGAAATTAAGTTTTTTCATCATTAGATTAAATATTAAAAGTTTTAGATTTTTTTATTTCATTAAATGCATGTGCAAAATATTTAAATACATTAAAAATAAATATATTTTACGTATTTTCATGATCGGATTAAATATTAAGATATTTCAATTTATTTTAAGGCAAAGGAAAGTGCATTTTATTTAATTTTACACTTTTTTTAATATAAAAAATGGATGATTTGATTTGAATATGGATGTGGTGCTCCCATGGTCCCATACTGCCCCTTAAGCCCATTACTCCCCCCCGCCCACAACCAAGGGGTATCAAAGGAAGGAGCGAACTTCCAAAAAGAAGGAAAAGCGAACACAATTAGAGTGAAAGTTTGTGAAAAATGTACAAAATGGAAAGTGTTGCAGTTCTAACTTGATTTTGCAACTCCCATTGCCACTTGCCATTTGCCCCTTGCGAGTTGCCGCTTGCCACAAACGAAATTAGGGCAGCGGTCAGGGCAAGGGTCGGCCAGTGCCTCTCTGCCGCTGGCCGGATGTGGCTGTGGCCGGATGTTGGCTGGCGTCGAATTGGGGGAAAAGAAACGCCCCAAGAGGATACCGGGCCATGCCCCACATGTCCTCTGCGGCACGGCACGGCACGGCTCGGCGCGGCTCGGCGCTGAGTGTTGAGGTGGCCGCTGACGCACTCGAAGAACGCCCTTCGCATGCACTTTTGCTCTCTCTCTCTCGAGTGTGTGTGTGTGTGTGTGTGTGTGTGTGTGTGTGTGGCGCTGCTTATGGAACATTTAAAAATAAATGCTCTTGACTTGCTACAAAAATGGCGCCCATAAATTTAGACAATGGCGACGCTCGTCGCTCGGCAATAAATGCTTGCCACTTGCAACCGTGCAACAACGAAGCTAACAGCATTGACACGCTTTTGCCACCCCTCTGCCCCAACATATTTGTATAGCAATTTCTCTCGTCTCTCGTCTCTCTCTTGTCTCTTTCACTATCTCCTTCTCTCGTCCTCCATCTGTGGCACAAGGTCCCGTCTATTGCCATGCCCCACCATGCCCCACCATGCAATATGCAAATGGCAGTTGCTTCGAGTGGAGTTGGCCGCTTTTAGCACTTAAGTAGATTTTTGGCATTTGATGCATGCCCCGGCCGGCGGCACAGAGGGGCCAGGCAGTGCCTTGGGGGCCCCAAATGTATTGCCTGTGGCTTTAATGAAGTGCTCGCCAGCTCTGAAGACTCAAGACCTGCTTTCTATCGAATTTTCCCAGAATCCTGGCAATCCTAGCAGTCCTCGATTAACGCCTTATACCGTCTCCTGGCCTAATATCTTTACTAATTATTTTCGTAGACGTTTGGCCCCTAAACATTTTTCAATTAGCGTCAAGAAAGCAAAGAAATCATTAATCACACATGTGTGGCGCTCGTAAACATTTCAGCTGTGTCATCAAGGGAGTGGGAGAGGGCAGGGGGGAGAGGGCAGGGGGGAGGGCAGGGGATGGAACCTTCTAATATTTCTCTAGAGAAACCCAACCTGAGGAGCGGCGTCCCTGTCCCGCCCTTGCGATGGACAACCATTTTGAGGGGCAATTAAGTTGCCATTTTGTAATTTAGCCCCCGCCCCGCCTACCCGCCACCCCCCTCCCCGCCAATGGGGGTAGAGCGAGTGAGTGCTCGTGTGTGAATGATTGAGTGCCCGAGCGGGTGGTGGCTGTTTAGACATACATTTTAGACGTCCATTATCTGGGCAGAGTTTTTATCGCAAGGCCAGCAAAGGCCTCCCTCTCGCTCTCCCTCTCCCCCCTCTGGCTCTCCTTCGCCTGTCACTCTCTCTTCTGTTGACTGGAACAACGAAAAGGTCTCACCTCATTAAAATGAGAAATTAATTGCATTCTGCAGGCGGAGGCAGCGACAGCGCCTCACTTCAAGGCCCAACGTTCAACAGGTTCCAAGGTGAAGTTGCGCCTCTTGACACACACGCGGCAGGAAACGCCCTCTGGGCGGCCCCGAGAGTGAGAATTAATTGTCGAGCCAACATGTTGCATGCCACGCAAAACAAATTGGCGTGCATTTTGCATCTGCCTTTCGAGAGGCATGTATTATGTATTGCATTTAAGTCTTTTCCAGCGGCACGCGACTGGAGTTGAGGCAGGGGCAGAGGGGGGCAGAGACAGGGGCAGAGACAGAGGCAGAGACAGTAGGCAGGGCCGTTGGGTGCTCAGGGATCAGCGAACCAAGTCCTGCGGACCCTTGCCTGCCAGTTGTCGAGGATCTCCTCAGAGTCCATGGCTTGGAGGGCGGGATTGGGTGCCCCCAGGGCCGGCGTTTCATGGACTGGCAGATCGTGGATCGCCCCTGGATGAGGCCTGGGTAACGCTCCGAGGTCCTGCACTCAGCTTATTGCCTTTTGAGGCCTTTGGTTAGCCTTCATCTCCTGTTCTGTGGCACTCAGGCAAGCAGTGGGGCGCCACAAGTGATCAGGTGGGCCCATCGGGGATCGCCATCGCCACTGATGGCCAATGCCTCCAACTCGAAGACAGTACAGCGCCCCATCCACCCGCCCAATCTGGCAGTTACCCACTTGACGTGGCACGTGGCGCGTGGCGCCTGCCCCCTGAAATGGCGCTAATAAATGGCAATTTATTCTGACAAAAATGCAACAAAACAAAACTATATAATTTGAGTGGCAGTCCGAGTGGTGCACGCGAGCTGCAGGCATGCCACCCAGAGGGGCGGGGGGAGAGAGGGTGGTGGGGGGGGGGGGGGAGTGCCATGCGATATATGGCAGGATATTTTCGCCATTTGATGCAGTGCCGCTTCCGCTGAGCAACCCATTCGGCGGTATGAATACCCATCATCCCAGAGGGGAGTCCAGTTAACATTTCTGTTGCCTGCCACACACAGAGGCACGGCAGGCACGGCAGGCAGGCAGGCAGGCAGGCAATCCATTAGGAAAATTCGCTCGAGAGCCATTCGGCTTTCCTTTGGGGCGTAAAAATTCAAATTTGATTGCAATGCGGCAGAAAACAGGAAAACGAACTGCAATTGCATTTGCAACGGCAGGTGGCAAGCGGCAGGCGGCAAGCGATTTAGGCAAAGGCCATTGTGGCAAGGCATTTGCATTGACCCCAAAAATAGCCAACGAAACGCATGCCAAGGCCTTTGGCAATTGCAAATTAATGCTAATAAATAACGGTAGACCTGCCCCCCCCCACACACACACACACACGCACACACACGCACTAGATACATGCGTGTGGGCCTGGGCGTGGCCCCAAAAAGTATGCCACAAAGTCCGCGCTCGAGCAGCTCTATTGATTCCATGAATAATTCCGATACACAACGAATTTGGATGGTGGGCGGGTGGTGGGCGGTCAGTCGGCCGGCTTGAGATCGTCCCAGTGCTCGAGGACCATGTTCTGGATCGCGGAGAAGTCGTTGCGCACGCGCCACACAATGTTGCACAGCGCCTGGTACTCCGTCTTGTCCGTGTGGTAGATGCGGCACAGGTAGTGCTTCTTGTGGCCCGGCGACTCGGCCATCAGGTCGGTCAGCCTCTGGCGCGTCCGATTGTAGATGTTCATCAGCTCATAGTAGAGGGGCGTGGCCGACTGAATGGCCCTCAGCAGAGAGAGGATCTCGTTGTGCGTGCGCACATCGGCGTAGCCCCTGTGCTCGACCTCCCTCTTCATGCCCTCGACGAGCTCCTCCACGATGCTACCTAGGGGGGGGCGAGGGGGGGCAACGATTAGAGTAGCGTGCCCCACACGGGGCCCGTGGCCCGTGGCCCGTGGCACTCACAGTAGCCAAACAAACAGTTGATCACCCGCGTCGTCTCCGCGGTGAGGGCCACGACGGGCTGCAGGCGGCACGTCTGGGCCCATTTGAGCTCCGGGGGCAGGCGGCAGCCGGGCGGCTCGTCGGCGAACATCGGATTGTTGAACATCGGCGCGGCCAGCAGCTCGTTCAGCCGGAATATGGTGCTGGGAAAGTTCTGGGTAATCACCAGGTCCAGGCTCTCGAACAGCGAATCGACGAGCATGACCTTCAGCAGAAGGCCCTGTTCCGCCCCATTGGCAGCCATTCTTTTTGGGTTCTTTTTGGGTATTTTTGTGTATTTTTGTGTATTTTTTGGGTATTTTACGAGTCTTTGTCTTGGGCCGAAATATTTTGTGATATATTTTGAGGCAGGTTCAGCTCTATTGAACTGTTGTTGTTGCCGTTTCTGTCACACTGGCAGCACGCTCGCTGCGGCGTCTGTTCGAACAGTAAGGGGGGTGTCCGGAGGGGCAGTTTTTCCTCGATTTGAGGCCATTGATTCACGGGTCGACTCTCTTTCCT
Organism: Drosophila pseudoobscura; assembly: GCF_009870125.1. Classification (NCBI taxonomy): domain Eukaryota; kingdom Metazoa; phylum Arthropoda; class Insecta; order Diptera; family Drosophilidae; genus Drosophila; species Drosophila pseudoobscura. The sequence goes on along the minus strand of NC_046683.1, from coordinate 65,499,967 downwards.
TGCAGCCATCGCCTCGCCCTCTCCCGCTCGCACTCCACACCGAAATGCTGCCAAAACACGCCTGAGACCCCGAGACCACACCAAAAAGAAACCGGAAATCCAAACTGTGATCATAGACATAACAACAACAACAACAACGACGACGAGTGGAGACATGAAGGAGGATAGGAAGACAAAGGACACAGGACCCTGCCAGACCGTAATTGAGGGCTAGAGATAGATAGATACTTAGATACGCCATAAAGATACGCGAGAGCTGCGATTCATAGCAGATCTGTAGATACGGCCACAGGAATCACCCCCCAGGACACAGGCCACAAAGGAGCAGAGGAGAGTGCGGCAAGGAGCAGTGGAGGAGCAGCACGACACCCAAAGGAGGCTGTAATGACGACAATTGACGCGATGTAGCGGTAAGCAAGCATAAATCTCCATCTCTCTATCTCCATCTCTCCATCTCTGTAGATGTATCTTGTAATTGAATCCACAGCAGACTTATGGTCGGCGAACGCGACAGGGACCGTGAGGCGGTACGCTGGGCAACGGGTGAATCAACACCGCTTCAACACAATAATGGAGTATTACAAATGGTCGGGCAATTGCATGGTGGACAGGCTGCTGGCCAACAACAGCAACAACAATCGAATCAACAGCTGCAACAATCAAAGCAGCAGCAACAACAGCAACAGCAACAGGAACTGCTCTATCAGCAACATCACGAGGCCATTGCACGCGGACTGCAGCTTGCAGCTGCAGGACCCGCCGGTCCTCCGCCGGACATCGGCGATAATCAGCCCTACTACGATACAAGCGGTAATGTCGACTGGGAGAGAGCAGCGATGGGAGCCGGTGGAGCTGGTGCATATGGCGGCCTCGGCCTCGGACCTGTGGCAGCAGCTGGCTGCCCTGCTTATAACATTGGGCCAGGTGCTGCCGGCGGCCCAATGGTCCTCAACAATCGTCACATGGACTATGCTGATGGCGGCCACCCTGCTGGCCCATCCGCCGCAGCATCATCCGTCGGCGGTGGCGGCGGCCTGGGAGCTGTTTCTGCTCCTGCTGCTGCAGGACTTGGAGGGGGGTCCGCGCAAGGACCGGGCCCAGGCGGTGGGGCCATTGGCGGTGGGGCCATTGGCAAGGAAGTTCGTTACGCTCCATTCCCAGTTACATCACCAACGCATTCAAATCCCACAACTTCCCAGCAGACTCTGGCGACAGCAGCAGCCACAGCGGCAGCAGCAGCCCAACAGCTGCAACAGCAACAGCTGCAACAACAGCAACAGCAACAAATGGCACTCGCTGGGTCTTCCGGTGGTGGTGGAGCCGGCGGCATCCCAGGTGGCGGCAGCATTGGCGGCCCCGCTGGTGGTTCCACATCCAATGCCGGTGGAGCTGGCGTTGGTGGCATTAGCCAAAGCATCACCACCACCGGTGCACTACAGCGGACACATTCCAGATCCATGTCCTCCATACCGCCCCCCGAGCCGTTCATGATAGCCCAGTCGAAGGCACTGAACAGCCGCGTCTCCATCAACGTGGGCGGCGTCAAGCACGAGGTGCTGTGGCGCACGCTGGAGCGGCTGCCGCACACGCGGCTGGGGCGGCTCAGGGAGTGCACCACCCACGAGGCCATCACAGAGCTGTGCGACGACTATTCGCTCGTCGACAACGAGTACTTCTTCGACCGCCATCCGAAGAGCTTCAGTTCGATATTGAACTTCTACCGCACCGGGAAGCTGCACATTGTGGACGAGATGTGCGTGCTTGCGTTTAGTGATGATCTGGAGTACTGGGGCGTCGACGAACTGTATCTGGAGTCGTGCTGCCAGCACAAGTACCATCAGCGCAAGGAGAACGTCCACGAGGAGATGCGCAAGGAGGCCGAGTCGCTGCGCCAGCGCGACGAGGAGGAGTTCGGCGAAGGTAAATGCGCCGAGTACCAAAAGTATCTGTGGGAGCTGCTCGAGAAGCCCAACACAAGCTTTGCCGCACGGGTAAGTCCAACCCGCAAAGCCCTCCCCTAATGATTCTCATAAATGTGTATTCTTTGTATTGTATTTTTAATTAAACGTTTTAACCGTTTTCGAAACCAAATGTCAATGTCGAAAAGCGTAAGAACTGTTCCAGCTACCCGATATAACTACCCCCTCCCCCTTCCCCCTTCCCCCTACCCCCAGCCACTTTTTTACAACTCTTTTGTGTTTTATTTCTTCAAGTTTTATTTTTGATTTTTATTTTGTACAACAAAAACTGTAGCAAATCTTGGCTCCAGGGTCTGCAGAGTGCACTCTGTAATATATATATATCAATCAAGTCGAGTTGCAGATCCATCGAGTATCTCTCAAATGCTGTACAATTAATCGCCTCGCCTCCCCACCCCCTGACCCCAATAAACATAGTAAATATCACCAAGCTGTACAAGTATTTTGCTTTGCGATTCAAACCGACGCTTGCACAAAGAAAATCGTTTACTCGTTGCTCGCTACTCGCTACTTGCTACTCGCTACTCGCTACTCGCTACTGGCTACTCGCTACTCGTTACTCGCTACGAATGTTTTTTCTGTGTCCATGAGGCGACTGTACATAAAGCGATCGCGTGTACATACTCGTGTCTATATATCTCATCGTCTCGCTACCGTACAGAGCAGACTGCCGACGGGGACTGTGACGGAGCGAACAATCCGCCTCCCATGAAGCGATCACGAACTTCTTTCACTGAGAAACCCAACCGAGGGGTGCTGCCGCACTACGCGAGTTTTTCATTAAATTTTTTTGTTTTTCCCCCTCCCCCACCCGCTCAGCCTCCCTCTCCTGTAACTCCCACTTTAGCTTGGTTTAAAATGCATTTTATGATTTGATTTTGAGAAAAGTTTTCAGCTTCGAAACAAACAAAAAACCGATCATCTAAAGCCGATCCAAGCCGATTGAAACTGTCAAAATTTGTTTACTAATCGTTTTCTCTAATCCAATCTATTCTTTTACATCACACACAGTATTACATACAACTATAAATATATTTATACTCTGAAAATAATTAATATATCCTATATACATACATATATATATATATATCTCTTAATTGTTGATGATGATGGTGAAGTAATCTCTCTGTTTATCTTCCCGAAACTCCCCCCCGCCCCACCCCCCCACGCCCCCACTGTAACCATGTTTGGGAATGGGCAATAAGCGATATGACCAGGCGGCAGGTGTGCTGTAGAAATCCTCGAAAATATTGTAACGAACAGGGGCTCCGGGGAGAAGCGGCCAATACGGTGTTGTAATGCATTTCCATTTTCCAGTTTTTGCTAGGTAGGGGACTGTCGAAACTCCCGCAGGTTCTTCGGACCTCTGTGTCCACCCGCCCCTCCACCCCCCCCTGTATAAATATCAATCACACACTCCCCCCCACCCCCCACAATTCCACCCCCCACAACCCACACACGATCTTCGGCCATAGCTTATATATATACAGCCGATTTCAGTTGAATCAAAAATCAAAGGAAAATGGAAATAATTACAACATATTTTGGGTGCATCTCCAATAATTTTTCATTCGATTTTCAGTTTGATTTTCATTTGAATTTATGTACTTTTTATTTTTCCCAAATATTTTAGGAACATTTAAAAGTTTTCATTTCCTATTTTTATTTCATTTTCCAATTAGGAATCTACAGATACATATATCTATAGATTTTGTATTTTTATTTCAGTTTTTTCGTTTTATTCAAAAGGTAATGAAAAATTTCCCGAGCTCCTTGCCAGTTGTAGTTATTTTTTGTGTTTATTTATTCCGTTGTTTTTCAACAACTAACTCGATTTTTCCGTCAGGGTGAAAGGAGAAAACCGAAGAAATCAAAAATCAATATCAAAATCAAAATGAAACTAACAAAGGAAAGGCCTTTTTAAGTTCTGTATGTTTTTTGTTTCTTTTTAATACCACGCCTAAACACATCCTTTTTTCAACGAAATGATAAATATGAGAACCAAAAAAAAACTATCTTATCTTAGCTCTGATTCTGTCTAAACAAAGATGAAAAAAACAGCAGTTAACATCCGAAACTCAGAAATACTCAGGTGCAGTCTCTCCTCTCGCGAAGACAAACAAAATACCAACCAAAAAACAAAAAAAAAAAAAACAAATACTATTACTCCACTAACTACTCAAGAAATATACCACAACAAAATACAAAAGAAATACCAAATAATACCAAAAAATACCAAAAAATACCACAAATACAAAGTAAAAAATTTGACATATTTTTTTTTGTTTTTGGTTTGGAAAATTACAATAAAAACTCCTGTTGTTTGTTGCCTTTTGTGTTGAAGTTTTCCGTTCGTATTGGCGATGTTTAATATAATATGATATAATATGATATGATATGATATGATGTGTGTGTATATAATAGTACCATGTATATGCGAAAAGTCTGTCGTATGTATGTACATATCTTTTTTCGGTATTTGATGTTGTAAAATGGAACAAAAATCTCTCTACGTTGTAATTGTGTTTTTAATCAACTTTCTTTGACCTTTGACTTTGATTCCGAACATTGGATCTTCAACACACTGACACACACACAACCTATACACACACACACACACAAACACACACACACAGACACACACACAAACAGAGATACAAAGAAACGATAGTCCCTGCCTCGCCCCGTCTTTAAATCAGAGAAACTCTCTTCCATCAGAATCCACCTATCGATAGGCACACGTCTAACAATCGATCAATAAACTCTCATGTAGATTTGCGATCTTTGTAGTCCTTTTCATGCATAAATATAACTCAATATTCCACCAAAAATGTACTGCATTTGAATGCCACTAGAGATGCGTATAGAATTTTGCTGTAGATTCAATGAAAAATATCGAATTTAATTTGTTTTTTTTTTTTTGTGAATCGAACAGAGCACCCAGCCACCCACAGAAACCATCCACCAAAACGATATACACATATCTTTTAAGACCGAATTAGAGACCCATAATATCCCACGACCCGACCCACAACGACACACACACAAACACACACACACACACACACACACAGAGAACACACACAGACACTATTTTCCAGTATTGCACAAGTTTTGAATGTGATTTTTATGGTTTGTAACCATTTTGCCCCCGTATTTTATGTAAATAGATTTAGTTTTCTTTTTTGTACAGTGAAGATTGCTGTTTGTAAATTTTTGTACTGTATTTTACCTCCTCCCCCACCCCCGTCTTTAAGGCAAAACTCTTGCCTCTTGTCTGTGGCATGAATTGTTTTTTGGACTGTTTTTTGACTTTGTCTTTTATTTGTTTTCTCCCCCACTCTCCACTCACCTCAGCGCCAAACCACCTCCACCTCCACCACGAACTCCACCTCCACCTCCACCTCCACTCCACTCTGTTGCCCTTCACCTTTACCCTGTGCTCTCACTGTAACTGTACTTCACACTGTGCCCCCCCTGGGATCTAGCTCTGTTATCCATCCGAAAAAGAAGAAAGAAAAACAAAAACATTTCATTACTTGTAATTCAAGTGGATTTCAGCCAGGTTCAGGGAAGTTAATTGAAATTTGTACTCCTCTTTTTGATGCACTTGCAACGTCTGCGTTTGTCCGAGATCCCGCGATCCCCCCCGCCCCCGCAAAGGGTGCCCGATCCCCGCTTTCGCCAGGAAGTATCCTTTGCAAGCGCATCCTTTGCATCGGCCACTGCCGAGGCGGCTGGCCTCTTCCTTTCTCTCGCTTTGAGTTTTGTGCGTACATCTTGTGGCTCTCTCGTTGTCTTTCAGCGGCTTTCATAGAATGGAGTAATTTTTTTTTGATTTTTGTAGGCCAAAAACCAAAAACCACACCCCCCACCCCAAGGCTTTTAGCAACTTGTTGCGCTTTCAACTTTAACCTTTCGTAGTAGTTGTAAGTTTTGTGCATTTTTTACGTTTTTTTTACCTTCCGTTCAGAAGAGACAATCCATCCAATGATCTTCTAAGAGCCCGACTTGAGTATTTGCGATATCATGTTTTACTTTCAACGCCCCGCCCCCCTCTCCCCCAGCGCCCTCCTCAACCCCCTCTACCCCCCCCAAAACCACCTTCATGACTGAGCAGCAATGGTAGCAGTTCCAAAAATAAAAAAATATACAAAATATCGAATATAAAAAAAAACAAAAAAAAACCTAAAAGTAAAATTCGCACAAGACTTTTTGTTTTTGTTTTCGAAACATCTCTCCAATGCATTCTGTTCAATCGAAAGCGAAAATTAGTTTTGCGAAACTTTCATCGCCATCTCAAGTAGAAAGTTGTACCCCGCCCCCAGCCCCCAGCCGCAACCCCAGCCCACCCCCCACCCCCCCAAACCCCGCCCAGCCAAGCCCCCGAAATGGGGACTAAATCATGGAAAATTTAATTAACTTTCCCGAAGTTTGACAGTCGAAAAAAAAGAAGAAAAGAAAAATCAAAGACCACTTCAATTGCAATCCGTCTCTCTCTCTCTCTATCTCCCTCTCTCCCTGTCTATCTACCCTCGCGTACTCTCTATCTATCTATCTATCTTCATCTATCTCTATCTGTAACTCTCACTCTTTGTATCTTTGTATCTGTACTATGTATTTACTCCACTCCTCTGTCTCTATCTCTATCTATATCTTCTGCTCTATCTGGCAACAACAAAAAAAAAAAGAAAGCACTCTTCAAATGATTCGTTTTTGATTCTTTTTTTCGGTTCCATGTATCTTTTAGTGCGTCTTTTGTTTTTGTTTTCGGTTTGGTTTTGTAATGACTCCTCCTTGACTAAGTATCTTTTGTATCTAATAACTGCATAACTATCTTAAACTTTTTGTATCTGTATATGTAGAATACCATAAGTCATAACCTAGAACAGAGCGACCGTGCCCGTGCCCGTGCCCGAAAACAAAGAAAGATCCCCCATGAAAATTCAACCTCAACTCAATGAAAATTCAAGCCCAACAACCCAACAAACCAACAAATTATCCCCCCAAATGTACTTTACTGCCCGACAATAAACCAGTTCCAGTTCCAGTTCCAGTTCCGGTTCCGGTTCCAGATCCAGAGCGTGGTTGCGTACAGTGGCCTTCTATGGTAGATCTGGACACTAAAACACAGAGAAAGGCACCTTTGTGTTTATATATCGACTCGTACGATATATATCTATCAACTACTAATGCCCGAACCCCCCTGCCATGCCCATGCAGCGCGTCCCCCGCCCCCGCCCTCCACACACACAAATCCCTCCTTGGGACAGAGTCTGCTGCTCAAGAAAGTCAAATGTCAGTCACACACTCTCACACACGCACACACCCACACCCACACACACACACACACACACACACACACACACACACATATGCATAGCCAGACATACAAGGGGGCCCCCGAGAAATTTTTGTGACCTAATGTGGCAATCAGCAGACGACTCCTCTGGCACCTCTCTTCTTCGATAACCAATCTGGCATTGAAATTCGGAATTTGCATTTGCATATCTGACAGGCCGCCCCCTTGCCACCCGCCCTGGACCCTGTGACCTGTCTGCCCCCCACCGCCTGCCGGCCCCCGCCCACCTGTACGCCCTGGGATTGGCAGTTTTTGGTAAATTACATAAATTACATAAATTATTTGGGTCTCTGTGGCCCCAGCAAATCAAATGTGACACGGCAGGACGTTCGACGTTGGATCCTTGCCGGCCAGAGGGCGGGTCCTTGGGTTTTAATTTGAGTATTTTTTTTTTTTTTGTATCCGTTTCTCTCGTAAACTCTCGTAATTCTCTGCTCGTTTGCTACGAAAGTTATGCATTTGAATTTGAAATTTAGAATTTGGATTTGGATTTGAATTTGGATTTGGATTTAATTTTGTCTTTTGTGTGTTTTGTGTGTTCCGTTTTTGGTTTCCTTCCTTGTCATTTGCTAGAATCTATCATGAATATTGATTGCTAGACGTACTCGTAATTTTCAGTTATGTATCTATCTATCTATCTATCTACTTATCTATCTATCGAATCATTTTCCGCCCCCCCCAACCCCCTTTCGCCACCCCGCCACCCAGAAACAACAAAAGAAACACAATAAAAAGAAAAAAAAACACGTGAACAAATTGTTTGTCCAATCGTTAGATTTAAGGATGTTTCGAGGAGCAGGATGATTAGAAAACAGAAATAGATTTTGAAAAAATGTCGACTGCAGACCCCAAGGGTATAGCGTCTCTTATTTGACGATGGAGTGCCCCCCCTGGTTCACCCTCATACCATAATAATATAATCGATCCAATTATAGAAGACACAGACACACACGTATAGAATACATGTATGTATGTAGGTGTGTTATGTCCTTGTGTTGCGTCATGTGATCTGTCCCACAAATCCAAAAAGAAACCAAACCAAACATACACAGAGCCACTCAACCACACACACACGCACACACACACTCAAAGACACACACACACACATTAACAGCTCACACACCAGCCATAGAGAATCCCCCCCCACCAAACCCAGAGATAGAGACCATGATCAGAGATCTCTCTCTCCCCCCACCCGCTGCTGATCCACTGAGCCCGACGAGCTCCAAAAAAGGAAAGAGAAACCCCTTTTAAATCGAAAAAAAGCTTATGTTTATATATGTTTCTATTTTATTTAAACGTTAAGTTTGTATTATGGAGAAGGATTCACGACAGATAAAACTGAACAAAAAATATAATGATATACTTCACATATAGTACAGCAGCCTTTGAAACAAACAAAAAGAAAAGAAAACAAAATGCAAAAAAATCGGTCAGGAAAGCCAACAAATGAAGTCCACCCCCCCAGCCCCCCACCCGCAACCCCCAATGTCTCTCTCTGTCACTCTGCCACTCTGCCACTCTCTCTCTCTCTGTCTCTCTGCCACACTCAGACCAAAAAGCAACAGCAATTTGACTAACAATCATTTGAAGACCGATCTCTCCGATCCCTCCGATCTCTCCGATCCCTCCGATCCGAACCGATCCGATTCGATCCGAAAGAAAAGAAACTTAACGTTCAAGTGGAAGCTAACTGACCCCAAACCAGGCCCCCAGGCCCCCAGCCCCCACCTCCAGCCACGGCCACGACGCTGTGTGGAATGAGAACGTGCGAATATGTACGTGCCTGTAGCTAAAAATATACCGAATACGTCTACTACTACTACTACTACTACCACTACTACTACTACCAATACTACTACTACTATCAATCCTATAATCGTTATCGTAATCGTTATCGTTATCGTAAACGTGTTATCGTAAACGTGTTATCGCTGTGCGTATATCGAGAGTATATATATAGACGATATGTGTACGATATATAGCCAATATCGCAAAAATTTGCTGAAATGTCTGATGGTCTTCGACAAGTCAATCGATTGTTTCTTTACCGTTCGCAGGTTATCGCAGTGATATCCATACTATTCATAGTCCTGTCTACCATAGCCCTGACGTTGAACACCCTACCACAACTACAACACATTGACAACGGTACACCACAGGATAATCCGCAATTGGCAATGGTTGAGGCCGTGTGTATCACGTGGTTCACTCTAGAGTACATACTTAGGTTTAGCGCCTCGCCGGACAAGTGGAAGTTCTTTAAGGGCGGCCTTAACATAATCGACCTATTGGCAATACTCCCATATTTTGTTTCGTTATTTCTATTGGAAACGAATAAGAATGCAACGGACCAGTTCCAGGATGTGCGCCGGGTGGTGCAAGTATTTCGCATTATGCGCATCCTGCGAATCCTTAAGCTGGCCCGTCACTCAACGGGCCTGCAGTCGTTAGGCTTTACGCTGCGTAACTCATATAAGGAACTCGGTCTACTAATGCTGTTCCTGGCCATGGGCGTTCTCATATTTTCTTCGCTGGCATATTTTGCCGAAAAGGATGAAAAGGACACAAAATTCGTTTCAATACCGGAAACATTTTGGTGGGCGGGTATTACAATGACAACTGTTGGCTACGGGGACATCTATCCCACAACTGCACTGGGAAAGGTTATTGGTACTGTGTGTTGCATATGCGGTGTTCTGGTAATCGCTTTGCCTATTCCCATCATCGTTAACAATTTTGCTGAATTTTATAAGAATCAGATGCGACGCGAAAAGGCCCTCAAGCGGCGCGAGGCCCTCGATCGGGCCAAGCGCGAGGGCAGCATTGTCTCCTTTCATCATATCAATCTGAAAGATGCCTTCGCCAAGTCCATGGATCTCATCGATGTGATTGTCGACACAGGTAAGTCGTCGAGGCATCGCCAGATGTCCCTTCCATCTATCTATCTATCTATCTAACGATATGTATCGTATAACAAACTACTACCAATTTGTACAGAATAAAAAACTGTAGTTTAGTATATGCCTTGCTTCAAGTAGCCTTTAAATACCCCTCCCCCCAACCCCAACCCCTACCCCTAGCCCACCCCTTTGTGGCCTCTTTTTGCTTTTGCTTTCACCTTAGATCTAGCTGTTTTTGTCTTCTTTTGTGGCATGCACTGTGTTTCCGTTTCCGTTTCTGGTTCTCTTCTTTTTTTTTTGGCTTTTTCTTCTTATCCTTTGGTTTGAGGAGGAGGCGTGTAAATAGCTCAGCGATCGGTGCCAAAAAAGAGCCGTAAGAATGATAGAAATTGTTGAACCAATTATCGCATACAAACAAATACTAGATATACATACATATATCTTTAATCCGCTGTAAACTAACAATAGTTAAGCTACATTGAATTACTCTTAAGTTTCCGTAGCCCTAAACCCCCCCTCCCCCTACCCCTCCACCCCACACACACTCTCTACACACAATATATAGAGACACCCACCGGAAGATACATTTTAATGGTCAATTAGGCAAACGCTTTTGTATTTAGCGCATTAAACAAGAAATTAGTGGGGCTTAGACCCGTGTACAGGCACCACCACCCCCCCCCCCCCCCCCCCCCACCCCTCTCCACGCGCTTCGCTGCATTCAGCGCCCGCCCTGTCAACCCAACCCCCTGTCAATGTGTGTGTGTTCTCTTTTAGGCAAGCAAACGAATGTCGTGCATCCGAAGGGCAAACGACAGAGCACCCCCAATATAGGCAGGCAGACACTCGACGTGCAGAGCGCTCCAGGTGACTAAACATTGCGCTTAACCCCCCCGTACACCCGTACACCCCGTACACCCGTACACCCCGTACAGCCCGTATCCGGGCCCTTGACCAACGCTTTTCGTAGCGTCTTTCTTATAAACACACACCAGAAAATATATCAAGATGTACGCTCACACACCTATAAATACTCCTACACTTTTGTACATTCGCTCGCACCCTCTCTCCCCCCTTCTTCCACATGTATATCCCTCTTTTTTACCCTTTACCCTTTACCTCCCTCCCTAGCTCTTCTATCTCTGGAGATAGTTCCATGTACTTAGCTTTATAGCATTTATAGTCTGCTTAATGGAGAATAGGGAGGCGGCAGAGTGCGTTTCATAGCTGTGGGTGGACGTTGCAAACCCAAAAATGGCCATAGAGTATATGGTATGGGAATTGGACAAAGATAATCCCTGATTGGATCAAAAATACTCATAAGTAATATATAAAAATAAATAAAAAAAAAATAACAAAAATTATAAATCCAACAAAATCAATGATTGAATAGAAAAAATAATTTAGTTAAAAAAAAAATATATAAATAAATAAGTAATAAATAAATTATTGATTCAAATCATTAAATAATAAAAATTACAAAATTATTTATAACAAATAACAAAAATTATTTGATTCGATAGAAAACAAATTATTTAATTAATTTAAATTTTTAATTGAATTAATAAAAAAAGAAAAGTAATAAATAATAAATTTCAAAACTATTAAACGAAAAAATTACTGATTAAAAATAGAAACAATTATTGAATAAAAAAAAAAAATGTATAAAAAGTAATAAATAAAATAAATAAATAATAATCTACAAAATTATAAATTGGGTAGAACATATTATTTAATTAAAAAAAAATATATATGGACAAATTATATATTAAAATATATAAATAATAAATTACAAAATTATTAATAAAGAAAAATTCTTGATAGGATAGGAACAGTTTTTGAATTTAAAAAAAAAAAACAATAAAAAAGTAACAATTAATAATTAATATAAAAAAATATATTTATTGGAAAGAGCAGAGTAAAAGAGACACTACACTCATCCCACAGCTATGAAACGCACTGTACTGTGTCCAATGTAAATACCGACCCCCCTTTCTACCCCTCTCGTATAGGAGACGATTGACGATATAACCGCGATATAGCCGTATAGCCACCGATTTATAGATGCAGCTCTAGATCTTGCGATTTGTTGCGTTATATTCGCTTTTGAGTTTTGCCTTCAGTTCCGTTCAGTTCCAGTTCAGTTCCAGTTCAGTTCCAGTTCAGTTTATTGCCTCCATTGAGGAATTAGTTTTGGATATTTGCAAACGAAAAACAAATTACATATGGAATATTGAAGTATTGAAATTATAATGATGATTGATGATTGACTGAAAGAAAATTTGCTAAACCATTGATTGCTTGACTCTTGATTTTGAAACTGCTACACGAAACACAATCTATAGCGAATTTGAATGCCCATTCTAGAGTTTCCATTTTCGAATCTTATCCAAAAAAAAAAATATATAGAATATCAAAAATATGAATATTTATAAATACAAAAACATTTTAGAAAATTTTCAAGTGCTGATTACATAACGTTACACCCACACACAGACACACACACACACATATATAAACGTATATATATATATATATGCTCATTCTCTTAGCGAAACAGTAGTTTGTTTATTAGCGAATCGAATACCCGCCCAAGCCTTGAGTTAAAGCCCAAGTGGGGGATAGGGTTAGCCTCCGACCAAGAGCGATAAGCCTATCCCCCCACCACCCACCACCGCCACCCCCCCATCAGCAGATGCGAGAAGTCTATCTACAACTTGTTCTTTTCTCTGCTCTTCTTTTTCTACTCTCTGTCACGCCCACAAAACTCACAAACCCCTGAACGAACCATGTAAAAATCACACACACACACACACACACCTTTGATCCACTCTCTTTTGGTTGATCTAACTAAAAAAAAAACAACTGATTGATAGGCGAAAAGAACACACTGATCGAGGCGCCACCGCCGCCATCGTTTGGCACGCCCCGACGGCGAGCCCTCTCGGCCCGCATCCAGGAGCTCAACCGCAGCCTGCTCGAGGAGCGGGATGCCCAGCAGCAGAACAGTTCCAGTGACAATGAGGACAGCCGCTAGGACGTGCCCCCAGTCCCGAGTCCACAGTCCCCCCCCTTCCCCCCAAGGCTCTATTAAACACTAAGCGAAACGTAGAACGACAGCCACATGCAATTGTTATTGTATCTGTAAATTAGTTTGTTAAACAGACACAGATTCACCCCCCTCCCCCCGCCCCCTACACACACACACACACACACACACACACACACAGACACTCAGAAAGAGCGAGTTATTAGATCTAAGTGCGAAAAGGGTGAAGGGGAGATCCCAGCCAAGCCCCAAAGAAATGTAATGCCAGTAAACTAGAGATAGTCATCGAACCCCTAGATCGAGAGGGCTTTTGCTTGAAACAAAAATTCGATTATTTAGTTGTTTTTTTTGGGTCTCAGAGAGCCCACCGCCCCCAGCCCCCTCCCTTCCCATTGAATGTTGTGATTAAATGTAACTGCTTTTAGGTGCCATCACACACACACACACACACACACACACAGACCAGGCCATGAGCTGCTTCCCCCCCCCCCCTCTCTCTATTGAAAGTTTTGCCCTCCCCACCCCCCACCCCGGCCACCCATCAGCACTTGAAAATAAATCTAGAAAAATAAACAAAAATTAATCAATTAAAAATGGAAACGAAAATGTGCTTAAAAATTGCTGATATTTTGTCTATGTTTTTTTCCTGCTTTTTTTTTTGGTGTTTTCCTCCCCGAAGCAAAACTTTCAAAACAGCCCCCAAAAGCAGTGGTACCTGTGCGTGTGTGTGTGAGTGTCCCCCCCCCTCCCCACCCCCCCAAAAAAAAGAAAAAAAAAGCTAACACAACACAAAGCCATTCGAGAGAGAGATAGGAGAACTCTGAATACAACAATCCGCGTGAGCACAATTTTTGATTTAGTCTAAAACTTAGCATTAAACATAGGCCTTGCCTTTACTCGTACTCGTACTGGTGCTGGTACTCCTCCAAGACCAGGCATTTATCGAGAGAGAGAGAGAGAGCACTAGTCAACAAAAAAGAATATACACAGAGCCAGCCTTATTTATGAAATTAGTTGTTGTAGAGAGGGCGAGCGAGCGACTAGGCTTAGTTATAATTTAGCAATCGGCTATGCATAGGTAGGTCCTAGCTAAATATACTCGTTCCATATACAAATCTAAAGAGAAAAGAGAACTTAGCAAATGCTGGCGAAACGTTCCTAAAAAAAAGAAAGAAAGCAGCAAAAAACCAAATAAAAAACAAAAAAAAAAAAACAATGCCTTATTTAAAGCAAAAGAATGCTCCTAGCTTGCAGCGACTAATTTAAGATAGAGTGGCGTTTTAGTTAAGTGTTAAGCCCCGATATATACATACATACATACTTGTACTAACTAACAATATAATAATGGTAACTAGGCGTTAAGCGAGAACCGAGCAGCGGGCGGAAGGCGGCCCTTGAATATGTATACAAATGTTTTACACGAAAGAGTGCCGTTGTTTGATATTTGTAACGACTTGATGATGTATTTTATGTATGATTTGCATCGTTCAAACATTTCTATCATTGCATTAGAGAAAAGCCCAGAATCAGATCGAGAAGAGAAGCCTTTACGTGCCTTTTACTTAATGTTTTTCCTGTTTCTTTTTTCCTCCAAGATATATGTGTGTATCTAACTATCTATGTGTGTGTGATCCCCCCCTCCAACCCCAACCACCCACTGATCTTTCGTTAACCACATTCGTATGCTCTTTAGTTGGAATCTAACGCGCTGCATGCTCTAACCCTCCCCCCCCCAGATAATACATGATATATGATCTATAGTCTATAGAGAAAATAAAACTGTGTACGCTCTCCTTATGCTCAATGCCATTGTACTTGCTCCCAAATGAATAACTGTCTGTACTGTACTCATACTTTTGTGTACCACTGTTCGAAAATCGTTAACCAAAACGAAAACTTTTGTGTGTCTGTGAAATTAGCAAATAAAACCAAAACCAAACAGTGCGCTGTATTATTTTCATTAAAAACACACACCCACACACACACACACACACATTTACATACATAAAAAACCCTCATGTGTGTGCCGTAATGCAGAAAAGGTAAAAAAATGTCCCTTTAGACCAGACAAAGGTGAGAGATGCCATCCCGAGGAGGCTTCAGATACTCGTACACCAGCACACCAGCACCCACACAAAGATACAGATACAGATACAGATACAGATACAGTTACAGATGAGTACATGATTTGTGGTTGGTGTTTCGCGCATTTGTTTCGCCGATACGATCCATCGCCCCGCCCCATCCGTCGCCCGATCACTCATACACATGTCATTTGGTGGAGGACAAGGACCCCGGAGGGACCTTTTTTTGAGTTCGTTTTCCGCCGTAGACCTATCATTTCCCCGTACTAACCGTGTGCCTTGAGCTGGCCTACTAACTCCAGCTAAAACCTTGACTAGCCCCTAGATAAATGTTGTTCTTGCCCCCAAACTTCTAGACGTCGTTCATCAATGTTGTGCTCACTGTATTCCCCACCCCCTAACCCCCCCCTAACCCCCTACTACCGTATCGTCATCGTCGTCGTAAACAATTATTAACCGTTAACCGTTTGTTTGATCAAACCATTCATGAAACTCATATTTCTTTCTTTTTTCCTCTTTTAATTTTTTCATTTGCGCTGCAAAAAAACCGAAAAAAAAACCCGAAACAAAAACCAACATCTAATCCAATCCATTAAAAAAAAAAAACAAAAAACATATATATATCCCTGTGTATATATTTCACCGATATCTCTGTCGTCGGCTAAACAAATGCGAAACTGCGAAAAATACAAATAAAAAACACTGGTGAAAAAATGCATTCATGGCTTCCTTTTGCGTGTGCCACAACAAACACAACAAAAACAACCGATCTGAACGTGAATCAATAACCCAATAACCCACCCACACACACACACACACACACACACACACTCAAACACTCAAACACACACTCAAACACAAATGCAAATGCAAATGCAGAAAAGCGCGAGAGTCACACACGATCAATGAAAAATTGGCACCGTTTAACCCACGCGCTACGCCGATCGCCCACAGGCCACAATCTCTCGCAGACGGACGGCAACAGCACCGAGGGCGAGTCGACCAGCGTCAGCCGCAACCCGGCCACCACCGGCACCGGCTGCTACAAGAACTACGAGCACGTGGCCAACAACATGAGAAACAGTCTGCAGCATGTAAGTGACTCGGGGGGAAACCGACGCATGCCACAGGCCCCCTTGGGCGTGGAGCCCCCAGGCACCCCAGGGGCGAGATGTCCGATAGAAAAAGATTCCCTCAGGAGCATTTCCAAAAGGCAATGGGGCTAGTGAAAGATCTTTTAGGCCAGAGATTACAAATTTGAGCCAACACGAATCAAAGTCCAACAAATAAAATATTCATAAATAAATAACAATAATAAAATAAATACAATACAAATACAAATACAAATACGAATACAGCTACGCTATTTTTCGAGATTTATGCTGGAACGGGATTGACTTTTATTCACATTATTCACATTTAAACAACAAAATAATTTTTAAACTTTAATTTTTGATTTCTATACAACAAATAAGCAGATTAAACAAAACCATTTTTTATTATTTATAGCTTTAAAAGGATTTTTTTTGTTGCTCTAACAATAACAGCAAACTACATAATATCTTATATTCAAAAAAAAATAAATAAAAATGTAATACAAATTTAAATTTTCTTAATACTTTTTTTTTTAACTATCGAAACTTTTCCTGTGACTGTTCTATAAAAAAAAAATACAAATACTTTTGGTCTTTTAAATTTTTATTAAAAAAATTAAGGGAAATAAAAAAAAAATTGTATTAACATTGAAATTTATTAATAGTTTTTTTTAATTTTCGTAACTTTTTCTGTGACTGCTCTACAAAAAAAAAATTGGTCTTTCCAATTTTTATTATAAAAATTAAGGGCCATAAAAATCAAAAATATATTCGTATTATGCAAGCTATATTGAAATTGTTTTATAACTGTTATTTTTTAATTCTATACAAAAACATGGAAAATTAAAATAAAACTATTTTTTTTACTTGATTATTATTTGAAATATTATTTTGAATACCTTTAATTGGTATATTTTCATTGTAATTTTACACAAAAAAGTTACATTGGTCTATCCAACTTTTATTTTAAAAATTAAGGAAAAATTAGTTTTATTTTACACAAATTATTTTCCAAAAAGTTCCTGATTCGTTAAAGAATCTCTTAAAGAATTTATTTTTCATTGAAAAGATCTTTTTAGTTCTAAGAAACGATAAGATACAAGATAAGCAAGGTATCCATCGACTTGAATGAAGTCGAAGATACTTTTGCACCTTATCCTTATGAATTTTTGAATCATGAGCAATCGTGAGTTGTAAGTACTCCCCGTTCGAGTGTTCCGTAGTTTTGAAACCCGTTCTTGCATCTTCGATCTCGGATACTAAAATACCTTTCGTTTCCCTTGCCCAGCGTCGCGGTTCCAGCTCCGAGCAGGACGCTGTGCCGCCGTACAGCTTCGACAATCCCAATGCCCGGCAGACCTCGATGATGGCCATGGAGAGCTACCGGAGGGAGCAGCAGGCGCTGCTGCAGCAGCAGCAGACGCCCCCGCAGCTGCCTGCCCCAGCGGGCGCCACAGCCGGCGGAGTGGCCAATAATCTGGCCATGGTGGCGGCCTCGAGTGCAGCAACGGCGGTGGCCACGGCCACGGCACCCGGAGGCGGCAGCCCACCGGAGGGCGGGGCCCAGGCGGCGGCGGCGGAGGACGACCAGACGATTGCATCGAACCAGAAGGGTCTGCCCATCCAGATGATGATAACGCCCGGGGTAAGTCAGCGAGCCGAAGGGACGAATGGGGGGCATGGGCCCGGGCCCGTACCCCTGCCCGTACCCCTACCCGTACCCGTACCCGTACCCGTATTGATAATCGTAATCGTAATCGTAATCGTATATCTTGAATATCTTAATGTTTTCAAAGTTCCTAAATCGTAATCCTTATGTATTAGTAAATGTGAAGGCCGTTAAGCCGGCTCCAAATATATTCGAATAACTATTCCCCCCTCCCCCATCCACCCAACACACCCGCCTCTTAGCCTCTTTAGTTTTCAGTTGAAAAAAAAACCCCCCAAATCCTTGGTTCCCGATTCCCCGTTTCCCCGTTTTGGTTCTCTGATTCGGCGGCCTCTTTTGTAGTAGTCCTTAGACGTTTTTCCTTTAAACAGCTTTAAACAGTTCTTTGATTTTGTACTTGAGAAACCACAAACCAAACCAATTTGGCAAAGAAAAACCTTAAGACTCTTAAGAAGATGCCAAAACAACGAAAGTATCTTAACAACCTGCAACACATTTCAACTTTTTAGATTTTACGGGGACGCAGTAAGGAGGTACATTTCAAAGTATACACAAAGAACTCAATCTACTCTACTCTACTCTACTCTACTCTACTCTACTCTACTCTCGAATCGAATGCCACAGCTACCATAAATACTCTCTGCTCTTTGATATGTACTGTACTGGAATATAATTCTAAACTCTAGCCAATTCTTCCCATTTATACGAGCCTTGATTTTGAATGGATAAATCATATTGATATGTGGCTGAACACACACACACACACACACACACATGCCCAATGCTATTGTATATAATTTTGGTTTCCTTTTTTTTTGGTTTTTCTGAGGCCCTTGAAGAACGTATATTCCAGCTCAAATCTGCATAACATTCTTGATACTTTATCCGATAATTCTCTTGATCTTTACTTGGTTTTTTTTCCTTTTGTTAGTGGCTTGCCTGGGGGTCTAACAGATACAAGATACTTTTGGGCCTCTGAACCCAGGCCCTTGGATCCATTAAACCCTAGGCAAGAGCTAGCTCTCTCTCTCTCTCTCTCTCTTGAACCACACAAACATGGAGACACACACACACACACACACACACACACACACAGCTAGTTATTACATTTATTTGGGGAACAACAAACGAATAAGCACTTTGAGAAATATATAGGTGCAGACGCATAGATACTGGGAGACTGGGAGAGACTCGGACTCCGCCTAGGTGTCGTACCAAGCATCCTCGTCCCAACTTTCGGCCCTCGGCTCACCAGACATCTCAAACATCTCGTTGGACACGCCCAGGTAGCCCGGCTGCCACGGCTGCTGCCACTGAGGCGGCGGCGGGGGTGGCGGCGGCAGCTGTTGCTGGTACTGGTAGAAGCCAAAGAACTGCGGATCCGTGACTATGGTCGGCACCGGCGTTGGCCGGTCGAAGTGCTGGAGCGGCTGCTTCAGCTTGTCGAGCAGGGCGCGCAGATCGACATTGAGCTTGGGCTGGACAATGCCCTCGGCCGCCTGGACGCCGACCATCTGCGAGGACACCGCGTCGACGTCCTGGCGGGCGGCGAACAGCAGCTGGTCGTGGGCGGCCAGCTGGAGCTGGGCGATCTGGGCCCGGATGGCCGCCGCCGCCACCGACTGCTGGGCCGTGTGCAGGGAGGCCGTGATGGTGCGCACCTGGTTGGTGGCCTCCTCCAGCTGCGTCTGGGCGGAGGAGGCCACCCCCTGGGCCTTCCGGATCTCGGTGGCCTCCAGCTGGACCCTGGCCTGGGCCACGTACAGCTGCTGCAGCATGATGCGCAGCTCCTTGCGTCGCTCCTCGCTCTCGTCCACCTCCTCGTGCTGCCAGGCGGGCCGCGTCGGCTGGTTGGGGTCCAGCGGGGGATACTCGCAAGCGGTGCTGATGGTGATCGGTACACAGGTCGTCGTGATCATCGGCGTCGGCGTCAGCACTCCAGTGGGCTCCATGGCTGGGGGGCCGTTCTGGGGGCCGGGATCCATGGGCGGGCTCTGGGGGTACTGGGGACCGGGCTCCAGGGTTGGGCAGTCGGGGTTGACGGTGAGGCTGGCCCAGTTCTGCTGGTACTGGCCGCCGTAGCCATTGTAGCCATTGTAGCCCTCCATGCCACTATCCGCATAGCCGTAGTCGTAGTCGTCGCTCCATGGGGGGTACCCCCACACGTGTGCTGTGCCGCCTGTACAGAGGACGCTGGCCAGTATAACTGCGGAACGGAGAGGGCCTTAAAGGTGGTCCCAGCAATCGGCCCATACTCACGGATCCAGGCTCGATGGCTCTTGGGGCGCATTTGGAGGAGCACTTGTAGATGTAGGAGTCGCCTGGGGATTGACTACTGATCATCTGGGAGGGGGGGAAGGGGGGGGCTTTGAGGGCAGCAGAAGCGGTTGCTTAGATTGGGGCTGGGACGAGGGGTTGGGACGGGGGCTGGGACTGGGGCTGGGACTGGGACTGGGGCTGGGACTGGGGCTGACAGGCGATCGAAAGGCGACTGGCACACCACACATTCTCCACACAGCTTCGAGCGCCCGAGCATGCCCAGCAAGTGCCCGCCGTACGCTTCCCATCCTTGCCGCATGCACGCTGCATGTTGTCTGGCCTGCGGTGCATAGTATATATCCATAGTATCGTATCCATAGTATATTTCTGTAAATACATACATATATATTGATTTGTTTCTGTCGCTGCCAAACCGAGACCCAAAACAACAAATCCTACTTATAGGAAGTCGCCGAACTGCGGCGCCAGGTGGCGCTCGAGAATCTGCAGAACCAGCGGATGGACAACCTGGAGCAGGACGTGCCCGTGGAGTTTGAGTGCTGTTTCTGCACCACCAAGGTAAAGCCGCACCCCCCGCACCCCCGCACCCCCTGCACCCGAGACTGTAGCTTCTCTTAACTGTTTGAAATGCTTTCTATGTGCCACCCACCCCCTTGCACCCCGCCCCTGCACCCCGCCCTGCATGCACCATGTTTAGTCGCATGCTTTTTGCACCCCCTTCTTTAGTTCCGATTCGATAACTGATCACGCACCAGGCGATAGCCAAAAGGAAAACCAGCTAAAGCCTTTAGGGCCCCCCATCCCCCCCCTGGACGCTTGGATCCGTAGATAGCCAGCCGCTGTGGTTGTCCGGGATATTGAGGGCGTATCTCGACATTGTTGCTTGCAGGATCGCATTTGCGTGTTCCACGACCGGGAGTACAGCATGCAGAGGCTGGTGCGGCCGCCGCCCTCGCCCAAGAACTATCTGGCGCTGAAGCGGATGCTCGAGGAGGGCACCATCGACATATATTATCTGTGAAAAGTTGGGTAAACGGCAAAGCACCTCCGTCTTCGTCCTCGTCTTCGTTTCGTCCTTGTCCCGCCCCCCAGTTTTGAAGATCTGTTTCTGTTTTTGTTTTTGTTTCTGTTTTTGTTTTGTTTTTGTGATTTATCTTTTGTTTTTTGTGTGTGTTTTCCGTTTGGCTTTGTGTGAGAATGGAAAAAACTCTGTGGAAATGTGGAAATGTGGAACTGTGGAACTGTGGTACTGTGGATATTTTTATGTTTGACTTTGTTTCTTTTTCATTTCTTTTTCTTAAAGGGCTTGCCAGGATGCCAAGGCGAGTGTATTCCATTGCGCGCGAATAGCGTTTAGCAGAAAGATACATATAGACAAAAAGATTCACTCCCAGCGGAATAAAAAAAAAGAAACGTGTAGCCCTAAAACCCTAGGCCTAAAACCAACCACGATCTAATACTGTGTTATCCCCGATCCGTGCGACGCGAAAGCCTAAGAAAGACATAGAAAATTCTAAGAATTTAATTAAATTAAATCTCTAAATTAATCTCTAACTATCTAAATACCTAAATATATAATATATCTACACTCAACCACAAGAAAACCGACAAAAATCCCCGAAAAACAAAACCCAACAACGATGAACCAGGAATGAGGCCAAAGCGCATGTGTTATTTAATTAATTATGGAAAATTGTGGGCTCGATCGGATCGTTCTATATTCTGCACTAAGCACGTAATTAACTAGCCTAATCGTACCCTGTAACCTAGCAAATGGGGAGTTACTTAATCGAAGAGGTTAAACCACACATCAAATGTTATTATTATTAAACAAAAACAAAAATCTACCAAATGTTAAAGCTCTCTCTCTTCATCTTTAGTCGTTGTTGTCGTTGTTGTTGTTGTTGTCGTTGTCGTTGTTGTTTATTTCTGTTTACACTCAACGAAGCGCAGCAGCAGCCGGCACACACACACAAATCAAAATCAAATTCAAAATCAAAATCAAACTCAAAACCAGAATCGAATCAACCAAAAATCTTGCAATAAAAAACACCAAACAATGAATCGAATTTATTTGTACGACACCCTCTTTCGCTGCTTTCGCTGCTCGTCTCGAATGGGCTCTCTTGCTTTCGGTTGCAATTTCGATTTCGATTTCGATTAGAGTCTTTTCATTTCCACCCTTTTTGAGCAACGGACGCGCCCCGCGGGTAAGTATTGGACTCCTCGGCATCGAATCTTTATTTGCGCTCATCGCGGGGACTCATCGCGGGGATAAAATCAGGGCGGAAGGCAGGCCCGGGATCGTGGGAAACCCCAACGGCACACCCCCCTATTTGTGCCACCTGCTCCGATTTGTAGGCGGCAAAAAATAACTCTTAAATTAAATTAATTACATTTATTTTCATATTTAATACTGCTGTGTTATTTTTCGTGGATTGTTTGTTTTTGGATTGTTGATTAATTCTTTTCGCTATAACAAAAAATATTCTAGGCATAATTCTATTAACAATTAATTCATTCAGAAAATTTAAGAGAAAGAAAGAACAAATAATTCAAAATAAAACTGTTAAATTAAATTAATTTGCATTTGTGATATTTTTGTTGTGTATTGTATTTTATTGTTTTTTAATTCTTTTCAATGAAACAAAAAATGCTCGGAAAAATTGATTAAGAAAATTAAAAAGAGATAAAAAATAATTCAAATTACAACTATATGATTTATTTTCATTTGTGCTATTGTGTATTGTATTTTATTTTCTTTAATTCGAAAAAAATTCTCGAAAAAATTCAGTTAACAATTAATTAATTAATTAATTAAGAAAAACTCTTCAATTAAATGAATTACATTTTTTTCCATTTTAAATACTGTTGTGCTATTTTTCGTGTTTTTTTATTTTATTGTTTATACCAAAAATATTTTGGGATTAATTTAAATAAATATACAAAAATTACAAAATTAATATTGAAAAATGTATTAATTTATTGACTAATCAAATTAATATTTTATTAATTAATTAATATTTATTTTGTAATTTTTGTAAATTTATATGATTTGTATGATCTGTGGCAGCTTTCCATAATGTGGCCATATAAAGGGTTTAGGGGAGATCCATTTGGCATGAGATCCATCAGATATGCGAACACTTTCAAGAAGTTAATTCCCCAATCATTCGGATAAGGAAAGCCTATCAAAAGGAGTCTTCGTAGGAGTCTGCGTCCTAGCAATCGGAGGCCTCGACTCTGGCAGCATCCTACTAGGGCCTTCTGAGGATTTTGAGAGGGGGATCGAATCGAAAAACGTCTCTCCCGTGGCCCCCTCCTTGCAGCTATGAAATGTTCACCGCACCAACGCCTTTTCATTTTGAGTTGACTTTTGAATTGGGTTTTTTGCATTAACAATAATTAATAATAATTACGATATGATTACGAATGATTAGCGCTGCACGATTTGCGTTCTCCTTGACGCCTCTCCTAGTTGCATGTTTTAGTACGTTCTCGCAAGCGACACCCACCGTAGCGAGGCAGATCGCACAGACACACACACACACACAAAAGCTAACCCAGGGACCAGACCCTGGAGCCGAGACGAGCTCCAGCCTGATGGGCGCCTGATCTGAGATCCGTGATCCGTGATCTGTGATCTGTGATCCGTGATCCGTGATCCCTGATCCAGCAAATACCAAACCCCACCACTCGTTTCAGGACTTCAAGGAGTACACCGACGCGGAGGGGGTGATAGCGCTTCCGACCTCGGACTTCCACAAGCCGATCTGCCTGGAGATGCGTCTGGCGGCGGCCAACCGGCAGGCCAGCCAGTTCGGCCTGCTGGCCGGCCCCCCCCTGGGGGGCGCCTACCAGCGCCACCAGGCGGTGGGCGTGGGCCCGCTGATGGCGCTGCCGCCGCCGCCGCCCGCCGCCGGCATCCTGCTGCCCGTGGCCAGTGCCGTGCCCGTCATTTCGCAGTCCTCGTCCACGTCCTCGTCGTACGGGACGACCACCTCGACGACCATCGCCCTGCCGCTGGACGCCGCGATGCGGCCCTTCGGGGCGGCCTTCTCCAGCGCCGCCAACTTCAATCACAACTACAACAACAACTTCAACACCACCAGCACGGGCGGGATGGGCGCCAACGGTCTGCTCCTCTTTGGGGGCAACTTCAGCAGCCACTACGGGGCAGGCGGCAGCGGCGGCGGCGGCGGCAGCGGCAGCGGCAGCAGCAACAACAACAACAACAACAACAACGCGGATCTGGCCAGCGTCGACAGCTCCGACACGTACGCCAGCTGCCAGACGCATCCGTTCCTGTCGCAGGGCGACCTCACGGCGGACTTCAACGACGAGGCCTGCGCCCTGGACATCGACATGGACAACCTGTACATAAACCCGCTGGAGCGGGAGATGCACCACCACCAGCAGCACCCCCACCACCACCACCACCATCCGCAGGGCATCAGCAGCTCGACGGGCTTCATTGTGGGCCTGCCGGCCACCATTTCCTCCTCCTCGTCCGCCACGGGGCTGCGGGCCCAGGTGAAGAAGAGCGCCTCGGGGGACACGGCGCTGCGCAATCTGGCCGCCGGCGGGGGCGGTCTCAGCCCCCTGAGTCCCCTGGACGACGTCTACCAGAACTTCGACGTCCAGGAGCGCGGCAGCCGCGTCAGCCTCAACGAGAACTCGGTGCCGAAGCACCGCAAGACGCGTTTCCAGCAGAGCTTCGCCGCGATGCGGCCCAGTCCGAGTGGCGGGCGACCGCGGGCCCGCTTCGAGGACACCCGGCTGGACGACGACGACCCGGCGGGCGGACTGGGCGTGGGTTTGGGCATGGGTATGGGACTGGGCAGCGGCCCGGGGGCCGGCGGGGGCCCCAAGAAGAAGCGTTCGGTGTTCACGCCGGGCAAGAGCTTAGCCACTGCCACCAAACTGATCAATCAGCATTTGTTTGGCATACAGAATGCGGGCTCCAAAGGTGCGTATCAACCCCCGCCCCCTCGTCTGTGACGATCCCTAACGAATGTCCTTGCAGCCAAGTTCGAGAGCAAGCATTCGTCATCCATTGACTCGATCGATGCGTCACCCAATCTGGAGCATCACAGGCGCTCCAAATCGATACTGAAAAACAAGTCTGATATCTCACGCGTCCTGTCCGATCCGGAGAGCGAGCGGCTCCTGGCGGACAACATGTCCGGGTCGGGGGTCTCCGACAACGGCACGGTTATGGTAAGATATTTGAGACGTTACCCGGCCGTAATACATTGGGATTCTCTCGTTGCAGGGCGAATCTGGCAGCGATTACTCACCGAATAAATTACCTCATTCAGTTTTAGCCAAGTCTATATCCCCACCACCCCTCAGGCACCGCACACTGATGCACCAGCGGTCGGGGCCGGCCACGCTGCAGTCGTCGTCGCGGCCCACCAAGTTCCAGACGCCGCGCTACCCCGAGGAGCAGGCCCTGCGCCAGGTGAAGCCGCTGCTATCGCGCTCGACCAGCGCCGCGCAGCCGGCCACCACGTCGGGCTGTCCGGACGGACACCACACCAGGGACAGCAGTCTGGGTAGGTGATCGAGGGGTTCCCTCTACGGGATTCTCTCTACGCAATGGAGGGCGGAGACGGCCCAGAAACCAAGCAAAAACCTACTCTGTATCTTTCTATCTTTCTCTCGCTTGCGCCCCGCATCGTCCCTCCCGCGCAGCGAACGTCTTCGAGGCGGCATTCTGAACTATGAACCCACCACTATGAACAGCCAATCAACACCCCACCACCCCATCACCACCACAGACACCACCACAGACATACCACCAACAGACATGCCATGGAGTGCGGCGACAGCCAGTTGTTAGTATTCAAAGATCGATGGCGATAGCGATAGCGATAACTATCGATAACACACGTGTTACCATGCAGCACTGAATCCTCACTCTTGCTGGATCTCACTCTATCTCTCTCTCTCTCTCTGTATAGCACCCCGGAGACCCCCCCTAAAGCTTTAGAATTTGAACACACACACACACACACACACATACGCTGCTTATTGTATGGCATCCTTGAGGCACCTTCTTTGAAAATACCTTCCTTGCCAGATCTCTAATCGCCTTTTTTGTTGTTTCCTCAAACACAGACTCGGAGACGACCTTCACCTCGCCAGTGAGCAGTCGAGCGGGGGGCGAGGAGGCTGCCCCCCCAGAGGATCGCGAGCCAGAGGCCGAGGCCGAGGGCGAGGGCGAGGGCGAGGCAGAGGCCAATGATGAGCAAAGGGCTTTGCTCCAGCGCAGAGATGGCCCAGACGCCAGCGGAGGCGATGCCCATGGAAGGGGCGAACCCACGTAGCAATAAGCGCCACACCCAAACACACACACACACACACACACACACACACACAAAGATACAAAAGAACATAAAGGGAAAACTCAAAGTGATAGCAAAGTTAGCAAACATGGAATGTGAATTATATAAAAAGCAATGAACAGTATCCTAGAGTCTAGTGAGAGAATGGAGAATGGAGACGGGAGGAGACCCAGAGAGACGGCCCGACACGCGGAGTTTAGGAATTAGGCATAAAATTACGGCATTAAATAATATATATATATATATATATATATATATGGTATTACTACCGATAAAGCGCTTAACGAATTGAATGTATATAAAAGCAGAGCCAGGGCCAGAGCCCAATCCAGAGCCAGAGCCCGTGCCCAATCGTGTACAGAGAGCAAACCTTATTTACAGCCTTCAAGAGCCACTGCGCTATGACCTATAACCCGGCGAGGCAAAGAGAGTATATAGAGAAATCACCACAAAAGCCTAAATAGCAACAAAAACAAAACCAAAATTCATATTTTGAATGCAACTTATAAGAAATATACATACAATATATATATATATATATATATATAAAGAGAAAATTCGCATATTTACATGGTATATACGTATACATATATGTATATGTATATGTATTTTTCAAAATCAAGCGCCAAGCAGCCCAGAGAAGGGCGACACCCCATAGAGTAGATCGCGCCTAGCCGTATATGTATCTATATCTCTATCTGTATCTGTATCTGTATCTGTATGTACATAAATCGTATATCGTAAATCGTATATCGTAAATCGTTCGTTCAAAAAACCATAAAAAATTAGTCAAAACAAACAAATCGTTATGCTAAAATCGTTTCTATATCTATAAAGTAGGGCTTAAGGGCTTCAAGGATAGTGCTTGGCTTAAACCAATCCCCCCCTGCCCCCCCCTTACCCCCCGCTAAACGTTTGCTTTGGGTCCTAGTTGTGTGTTGTTGTGGCATGCCCCATGCCCACTAAATGTAATTGTTGTTAGTTGTAGGATTGTTAATTTGTTAGAAATTGGTTTTTATAAGGACCCCCCCACCCGCCCCCCTACGCCACACCCCAATGATCACATTCCACGAAAACGTGTGCCCGAAGTGTTCGAAAAGAGATAGCAGCAATCAAATCAGCATTTAAGACCTCTATAAGGCAGAACCGAACCGAACCGAACCGAACCGAGCCCTGTCCAATCGCTAGATCCGCGTTTCGTTTGCGCCAAATGCCAGATGCCAGATGTTAGCCTCTTAGAAACATATCAAGTAAAAGGAATACGAGCTCACTCACACACACACACACACCAGCACACACACACACACACACACACAGGAAACAGGAAACAGGAGCCACAGGCCAGCACTTTTATTAAGAGACACGATAATAGGAGTCTTTGTCTCCACGTCCGCTTTTCGAAAATAAAACAACAACTATATATATGTATATATATATATATATATATACCCACATGCACGCGTATGTGGTGTGGAGATCGATTTAATATAGATACAAGATACATTTTAAGCGAATACAAATGCTTGAACGCATTTCAAATCGATTTTTGTAAGCAATTCATTTTAGGATTATAACTGCACAGGTTTTTGATGAGCACCCACGCCCCCCACCCCCCCTGCCCCATGCCCCACATTCCACCATATTTTGTACATATTTATTTCCCCCCCCCCCGCGCTCTTTCTCTCTCTTTCTTTCTTTCGAACTAGTTTCGGTTTCGGTTTTTTTTTTTGCTTTTTTTCTATGAAGCTACACACACACACACACACACACACACACACACGACTTAAATGATACAAGAAATGTTATTAATATTTAAATTATTTACCTAACGATAATACACATTTTAACATCTGATCTGTAAATCGGAAACAAGTGAATACCGAATACCGAATACCGAATACCATAAATCGTTGACGAGTGCATACAAATTTATTAAAGAACCTATTCAAATCTAAATGAGCGAAAGGTCATGGAAATATATACTAAAATCATTGAGCAAACATTTAAAATCTGGCGAGTCCTTTATTTGTGGGTGGTACTAGGGAAAACGGGGCGGGGTTACAGCGGGAAGGTAAGTCCCATCGAAGTCCCATCGGAGTCCCATCTCTCTCTGTCTTTCGCTTGGGGAAGCACGACCCCTTTCTCCCATCCAATGTTACCTTTTTTCCGCCCACTATTTGTTGTTGTTCCATCTACAGCTATCTCGCTCCCATTCGCCACGAGAAAGAGCGAGACGGAATGAGTTTCCAAGCGAAAGCATAGCCCCTGCATAGCCCCCTGGTAGATATTGCCGTTCTCTAGGATTCTGCTCTAGAGGGACGCGGGCCCCATCGATTCTATATCGGAATGCGGTCATACGGAGAACTGTCCAGAACAAGCCATGCCTCTCTCCCTCCCCCTTCGGCGGCCCCTCGAGCTGAAGAGGTGAAGCATTCTGCAGGAGGGAAGACGAAAGCCCGCACGTCGCACCTCAACGGAAACCTATGTTCGATCCCAGCTTCCCAGAGATCTCAGATTCCGAAGGAAAGTTCCCTTGCAACATGTTCGGTGCATGGACTGGCACATCCACTCATCTACAAAGGCAG
Source organism: Drosophila pseudoobscura (assembly GCF_009870125.1). Taxonomy (NCBI): domain Eukaryota; kingdom Metazoa; phylum Arthropoda; class Insecta; order Diptera; family Drosophilidae; genus Drosophila; species Drosophila pseudoobscura. The sequence goes on along the minus strand of NC_046683.1, from coordinate 65,470,612 downwards.
AGGCCACTCCCACTTGGCCTTCGTCGGTCAGTTGACTTCGTCAACAGTCAGAAACTAGCTCTTATAGTCTTTGAGCACTCGGCGCTGAAGGGGACGGACGGACAGACGGACAGACAGACAGGGCTCAATCGACTCGGCTATTGATGTCCAAGAATGGACATCCAGGGAGCTTTTGATAGAGTCTGGCTTCAAGGTCTACTCTGCAAACCTAAAACCATAATACCGGACAAATTATTCATTCTACTCACCAATTATCTTCTGGAATCAATCACTCAGAGGGCACTTCCCTTGTTGTTTCATTATCTGGTCTGGTAAAAAGAAAAGTTCACAGTAACCACAAACTTTCTTCCATTTATTGTCGACACATCCCCGTAATTCCGATGCTCTGTCTTTCCTGCCATTTAGAAAGTAGGACTTAGTAGTAAAACATCTTCTAGAGAACCTAGTTTGGCTTTGCCTTAACATTCACTAACACTAAAGCAATCTGGCTGATACAAAATTTTCCGTGCACTCTAAAATGTTCGTAGAGCGAAAGAAACCTCTTGATTGATCGAAAATACTACAATGGCAGCGACAAGTACAAATGGTAGTGATTCACGGCCTTTTCAATAGCCTGCTGGTGGTCAGCTGCGGCTGCGCAATGTACACCTTGGATCCGGTAAGAACCCCGTACGTTTTGGTTAGCCCACGGGCGAATAAAGGCCTTGGCTTGATCGTTACAGGGCTTGGCCGTGCTTGGACGATTGATAATCGAGCGACGACCCTTAGGGAAGTTAACCCACGTTCCATCGCAGCTGCGATCTCCGTTGGCGTTGCTCTGGCCAACACTATAGTCTCCAGTGCGCATATGATTGACCTCTTCCTGCCCCCACATCGAACGATACTTGTTCCTCTGGTAGGTGGAAATCTTCTGCTCTTGCATTTCCTGCTCCACGGTCAAGGAGGTGGCTACTGCAGGATGCTGGCTCTGGTCACGGGGAACGATGTGTCGACCCGCATCAGCTCTATGCGACGGTTAAGCAAAATTCTGCAATACGTGTTTACCATTTTGTATACTTAAAATTTGTTGATAGAAGATTTTTCGCTAAAAATCTTGGGACTTGATTAAAATGATAACTAGAAATGTGTATACAAATTGTCTTTCTTCTCTCGCCTCCGCCTTGGAGTTGGACAGCGAAAGAGGGTTGGGTGGAGCTACTACTTGGGTGGTGCGCCTCCCGATATTCGCCCCACAGTTGTAGTCAATCTAGTCAGCCCCAGTTCCCCAGCCGAAGAGGCAGGATTGCTCCGTTAACAGCAACTACTTCAAGGGGGATTTGGGCCAGAAACATGCAGAACCAGAACGTGCAGCTCAAAGTCATGCGCGGCGACCAGCTTCTAGATCTGCTGTTGGTGCCAAAAGCCTGGAGTGGACGGGGCTTGCTGGAATGTAGCATTGTGCTGCCCCAAGAGTCCATGGCAGGAGGCCAGAAATGACGGGCGCACCTCCTTATGTTCGTCCATGCGAAGCCCATGTTGTGCTTGCTGCTCAGACACGGCATGACCTCGACCTTGCTGTGGTAGGCGTAATAGTTGAATGTCTTCAGATAGGTGCCCAGGGACAGCACGTTGCACTGGGGGCACAAGTCTTTGGTGCGCTTCTGCATCCCGGCCAGCAAATAGAGAAACTCCTCCGCCACATAGTGGTCCTCCTCGAGGAACAGGACCAAACCTGTGTGAGAGCGGGTCACCTCCAGCTCGTTGAACACTCGGTTCGCCTTCCAGATCCAGTGGTGCTTCGTCGAACTTCGCCTACCGATAGTGCCCATAGAGATCCGGATACAGAGCGTTGTTGTAGTTTCTGATCATGGCCTGATCCTTCTTGATATTCCTGGGGCAGTCGTTGAGATCCACGCCTGGATACTCGTGGGGATGGGTCTGAATGGAGTAGGGATAGAAGATCTGAAGCACCTTGCTATCTTGCTGTCTATCTGCTGCACCAGATCGTTGATGTCCTCGTCGTAGTAGTCGTGCGAGAACACCAGCAGCACCTTGGTAATGTCCTGCGCCTGCGCCAGGCTCACAATCAGATGCCCCAAGTAAGTAATCCTCGTGTGCACCTGGACCTGGACCTGGACTGATCAAGAATATATATACTTTATGGGGTCGGAAACGATTCCTTCTGGACGTTACACACATCCACTTTTACCACAAATCGAATACTCATTTTGAGTATCGGGTATAAAAAGTGAAATACAAAAGTCTTCGAGTCTCGTATCGCAGAACTCTACCGAAATGGGCCTTCAAAAATGACGTCAAATGTAATGTAATGTGCGGCCATGTAGTGGAATTTTACATTCGACAAGCTTTTGTCCAGTGTTGGGGAACGTCGTGTTTTAGCAAAGAAACCACCCCGCAGAGGAAAAGCTCCGAAAGCTGTGGAAAGCTTCTCCCTGGAAAACAACCCACCGCCAAACCTGCTTCCGGGTGGGTGAAGCGGCGGAAGGGTGGCCAAAAGGGCGGCCCGAAGGGTGGCCAAAAAGGCGGCCCGAAGGGTGGCCAGAAGGGTGCCTCCCCGAAGTCCGATGAACTTTAATTTTTGTTCAATTGCCGTGCGCCTTCGAGCCTCCACGGGGTGTGGATCCCATTATGTGGCATACTAATTAGTCGGAGCATCCCCAGTCCCAGGCATTACCCTTTCAGGAGCAAAGTATTTCAATTATTTAGTGCAACTTTTGGTTCACGTAATGGGGCGTGGCCCCGCCGCGCCCCCCAACACCTGCTCGATGCATAATTAAGGCCCATTCGGGGCTATAAATGCCCGATTAGGGACAATTATCTGTCAATTAGTGGACATGTACTCGCCGGAAGAGGCCGCCGCGCTGGAGAAGCGCAACTACCGCAGCATCAGGGAGATGATCCGCCTCTCCTACACGGTGGGCTTCAACCTGATGCGGCCCCGCCGCTGGGACGTTGCCCTGAGAATGTACGTAGCCCTACGATGTGTCCAGGCCGGACTCCAGCCGCAGCTTCTCTTTGCTTCCAGCTGGACCGTGGTGCTCAGCCTGAGCAGCCTGCTGTCCCTGTACGGCCACTGGCAGATGTTCAGGCACTACGTCGAGGACATGCCGCGGATAGTCGAGACTGTCAGCACTGCCCTGCAGGTCCTCACGTCGGTCTTCAAGATGTGGTACTTCCTGTTCGCCCACCGACGGATCTACGAGCTGCTGCGGCAGGCCCGCTGCCACGAGCTGCTGCAACGCTGCGAGCTCTTTGCCACCATTGCGGGTGAGGGTCCCTCGGATCATCGATCTGCATTTAATTGACTCTCCCGCAGATCTGCCCGTGGCTCAGGTGCTCCGCCGGCGGGTGGCGGCCATCATGCAGCGCTACTGGGCCAGCACCCGACGCCAGCTCCTGATCTACCTGTACAGCGTGATAGCCCTCACCTCGAACTACTTCATCAACTCCTTTGCCCGCAACCTGTACCGCTACTTGACCCAGCCGCCCGGCAGCTTCGAGATCGTCCTTCGTGAGTAGCGAGAGACTCCTTTGGGTGCTCCTCCCACTCTCACACGAGGTCCTTTTGTGGCCCCTTGCAGCCCTGCCCGCCCTCTATCCCGGCTGGGAGGACAAGGGCCTGGCCTTTCCCTACTACCACATCCAAATGTACATCGAGACCTGCGCCCTCTACATCTGCGGCATGTGTGAGTAGCCCCCCCACGCCCCCACCCTTCCGCGAGTCTGATTTACTGTTACGCAGGCGCCGTCAGCTTCGATGGCGTCTTCATTGTCGTGTGCCTCCACGGCGTGGGTCTGATGGAGTCGCTCGGCGAGATGATTGCCAGCGCCACGTCGCCGCTGGTGCCGCCCGAGCGTCGTGTGGAGTACCTCCGCGGCTGCATCTACCAGTACCAGCGGGTGGCCAGGTGAGTACGGACATCTATCCAATCTATCTATCCTAATGCCCTTTGCCCACAGCTTTGCGGAGGAGATCAACGACTGCTTCCGGCACCTGACGCTCTCCCAATTCCTGCTCAGCCTCTTCGGCTGGGGCCTGGCCCTGTTCCAGATGAGTGTCGGCCTTGTACGTCGCCAGGCCTTGGCCCTCACACCGGAGCCGTAACCTGTTTCCCCTTCTCTCGTTGCAGGGCACCAGCAGCGCCATCACCATGATCCGGATGACCATGTACCTCACGGCCTCCGGCTACCAGGTAGCCGTCTACTGCTACAATGGCCAGCGATTTGCGACAGCCGTGAGTGGAGGCCCCCCCTCACCAATCTGTGCCCCCTTACCCCACTTTCCTTTTCGTTTTGAACAGAGCGAACAGATTGCCGGGGCGTTCTACGGGTGCGAGTGGTACGCGGAGTGCCGCGAGTTCCGGCAACTCATTCGCATGATGCTGACGCGCACGGGCCGCTGCTTCAGGCTGGACGTGTCCTGGTTCCTGGCCATGTCCCTGCCCACCCTGATGTCGGTGCGTGTCCGTAACACATGTCCAATGTCCCCCCTTGACACGTGCCCCCTCCTTGATTTGCAGATGGTTCGGACCAGCGGACAGTACTTTCTCCTCCTGCAGAATGTCAGCGAGAAGTCGGGCTGAAGGCTGAAGGCTGAAGGCTGAAGACTTTGAATAAAATCTACTCCGGCCGGACAGTTCAATACTCCGTCAATCAATACTCCGGATGGGTTTCAATGGTGGGGGGACGGGGGGCGGGGGGCGGGGCGCAAGGGTGCATTAAAATAATGAAACGGCCGTCGGATAAGCGTCACGATAAGGACGATAAGAGGAGCCCAAGAATGGCATCGATTTCACATTCCATTTCCAATCAATTTTATTTATTTGCCCAACACCCCACGCCCCACGCCCCCCTCCCCACCCCTATTGTCTTAGGGCCTTAATTGTCAGCCTGGAGTATCCTTGGGGGACCGCAAGTCCTCCTTCGGCCGCTGTCCGCTGTCCCTTGCAATATTTTTAATGCACGTTTGCTGTTCTCCTCCTTTGTTGTAGTCCTGCTTTTATCACTTGAATGCCTCCAGCCGGAAAAGGACATCTTTCCTTTCGGGGAGGGGGGGTGGGTCTTTGCTGAGGCACATGAATATTCTTTAGCTGTTTCTCCCATCTCCCTCGTTGTCTCTTCTTTTTTGGCATCTGCTTTTTTCGGGGCATTATTTTCTTCTTTTTTTTTGTGTATTTATATTTCCTCAAGGACTCCTCTCGTGGAGCACTTTATGCCGTTGCCATGGCTTTATATTGTATATGTCTGTGAAATATTAGACCAAAACTGTGCTGCACCCCCGGCCCCCGGTCCCCCCCCCCTGACCCCCCCCCCCCGCTGGCTAATTGTCCAATTAGAGCCAGCGACGAAGTACAGTGGCTGCTCATTAGGGCAGACTCCAGACTCCAGTGAATGGCGATGGCGGTGCAGCCACACAGGGCGTATGCGTAACGACAGGAAATGAAATTCAATTAAGCCAAAATATTATGCGAAAACGCTTGAAGATATTTGGCATTCCCTTTAAATACACACAACAACAACAAAAAAAAAGGCAAACAGGCAGCAAAAATTAAACGGAAGTCAAGCCCCAGGAGGGAGACGGCAACAACTTCCGGTCATCGGGCAGCGGGCATCCCCCACGCATTTTACATATGGAATGTCCTTTCATGTTTGACCACGTCGCCCGGAATGCCCCACTCATACGGCGGAAGGCAAACAATACGCCTGCCTATCCGCCCACACACACACACGGATCCGTCCCTGTGGAATAGAAAGTGTCCTCCGTGCTGCTTTCTTTTTTTATCATTTGTCCACAATTTGCTTATGTTTCGGGTTGTGGGGGAAGGGGGGTCTGGGGGCGGGGGGGTTGACCATCTCTCGGAGCATTGCTTGACTAAATCCGATTGAGTGTCGCATTAGGAATGAAGGCAAAACCTAATCCAAAACAAAAACCAGAAAATATAAACAGCAACAGAAGGGAGGGGGGGACGGGGAGGGGGACGGGGGATCCCCGTTCTATTAGCTGGATTGTCTTGGCCATAATGGAGCTAATATGTGCCTTCCTTTGATCCACAGCCCATCTCGAGGGGGGGCCCGGCACGTGCTGGGGAAGGGCAGCCCCTTCTAGGCTCAATTTCGTGTCCCAAAAGCACAATCCACTGCTGGTCCTCTACCACGATATCCATCTCGAGCTCCATCTGCGAGCCGGCCTTAAAGGGGCAGCCAATTCCGCTTTAAACGAATCTGCTGGCCGTCCAAGGCGATTGCAATTTCCCAAGAATGTCCCGAAAACGCTTCGCAAAAAAGGAAAAAGGACATGGGGGGGGGGGAGGCGAACGTGGCGCAATTTCCATGGAGATTGCTACCTGTCGAGGCCTACCGGCTTACCAGGCCACCCCCGCCCCCCAGCAGGCCTCCAGTGGCGTTGCAGGGACCCCCCCCCCCCCCCCTCCCCCTTTTGGCGGGGCCAACATTTAATTTGCTGCACTTTAAGCTGCTCTGCGATGCGATGCTCTGCGATGCTCTGCGATGCTCTGCTGTGCGTCTCTTGACTCTGTATTTTCACTTTATTTACATATTCCTGCCACCCCCCCCCCCCCCCCTGACACCCTGCCTCCCCCTGACACCCTGCCTCCTCTTGTTGCGAGATCTTCCATGCAATTTCTTTTTTAATTTCGCTCTCAACTTAGTCATGCGAAATGGCACTTGATGCTCCCTCCTGGCTATGCGTGTGTGTGTGCTGTGTGTGTGTGTGTGCTTGTTTTTCTACTTACTATCCTGAACATCCGCTTGAGTTCCATGGGAATTAACGCTAAGCTGCAGGAGCCGCGCGTTTCCATCTCCATTTCCAACCCCCCACCACCCCACGCACCCCACCCCACCCCCTTCTCACATTTGCAGAGCAAATGAAGAGCGAAAGCCAACAACAACAACAACAACAGCAGTTCTGGCTCCTCCTCTCAATTGTTATACGTATTAAACCGAGTGGCAACAAGAAGGTAATGCAAATACTCCGCCACATTGCCACATCTCTCCTCTGCGTGTGGCAGGCGCACAAAAACTTTACCCACTTTATGCGGCATGCGGCATGCGGCATGCGATATGCAACGACCGGCGGGCCGTCGCAAGGCCAAATTTCGTACTCTTAGAGGGGCATTCAAGGGGCATCCAAGGGGCAAGGCAAGACGAATTCCAGACTCTTTGGGGAGAAGTTTCGCATTCAGAGATGAAGATGAGAAGTGCTCGAGGATCCGCCAGACGCTACACTCGCAGAAAAATGGCACACACGCCCCCAATTGAATTTAAATGCTGCGTTTTTAAATCCAAACATCATGATTAAATTTTGAACAAAAAAAAAAAGAAACAAATTTTATTGTAAATTTTTAAAATCAATTAAAAACGCAATTGCATTTAAAAAATATATATAAAACAACTCCTGAATAACGTTCAGCATTAAATAATTAATATTTAATAAAAAATACAAAAAAAAATGTATTAAATAAAAAAAAATCAAAACAAATTTAAACAAATACAAATAAAAATTAAAATAAAAAAATAAAAAACAAAAATAGTAATACAAATTTTATTGTTAATTTTTAAAATCAATTAGAAACGAAACTGCCATTCAAAGAAAAATATAAAACTACTCTTGAATGACTTTCAGCATTAAATATTTAATATTGTACACCAACAAAAAAGATATGTATTAATTAAAGAAAGTTAAAGACAAATTTATTTTAAACAAAAAAAAATAAAAATCGAATAAAATCGAACAAAAATAATATTTTACATTAGTAGGAAATATATTTAGTTCAAATATTAAATAAATTTACTTCAAGTGCAAAACATTTTTAATTTAAATATTTTTTTTGTGCAGCTATTTTTTTTTATTATTATGATTGTATTTTTTATAAATAAGAAATTCGATTTGAATGAAATATTTTCGTTTAAATTTGTTCCTATTTAAAAATGAAATACATTCCTATTAAATATTTCGATATTAAAGTCTTTTTCTTGGGCTCATTTCTCGGCTTGGGGGCTGCTGGCAGCTTTGGGGCTCTGAAAGCCCCTGGAAGGAGCCTAGTTCTCGGCGCCCGAACAACAGCCACGCCCGGGGATTAAGGACAGACAACGATTTGCCAGCAGCTGTCTGTTTAACCATTGAATTATGTTGATCTGCTATTTGAGCGATGCACTGCACCGACATTCCTCCCAGGCACAGCTCGGAGCTCGGAGCACAGAGCACACATCTCGTCGGACAAACAGAACAAACGGACGTATGCAAATCCGTTGCTCAATCGAGAGACTCGAGCATTCCATTTAGCCAGATTGATTGCTGCAAGGAGGATAAGGCAGAGAGAGTTAAGTTGACAACTGGCAGGACGAAGAAATTTGCATGCCAGTCCCGGGCTCCATCCCCGGCCCCGGCTCCATCCCCATCCCCGACCCCGCCCACGGTCCGACATGTGTAAGTGGAAGCCCGAGTCGTGTGCAGTGGCTGTCAGGTATGAGCTGCTCTGCGGTAAATATGCAAATAAAGACGCACTCACGTGCAGCTCCCGTGGCCTCCTACAGTCGCCTCCCACAGTCGCCTCCCACAGTCGCCTCCCACACTCGCCTCCTTTTTCCATAAATAATTCAGTGCCGACCATTTGTGTGGCTGTCTTTTATTTGTTTGATTGCATTTCAATTTGCTGGCTCTTCCGTTCCGCTCCCCCCCATCCCCCCCCCCCATCCACCCCTTCCCCCCTTCCACTCCTGTGGCGGAAATTAAGCTGCTTCTGGGGCCAGAACAGGACCCCAGGACTTCAACGGAAGTCCAACGGGGCAGCTCTTTTTTTCTCCTCTCCATCTGCAGGTTGTTTTTGTTTATTTGTAGTTTATATATCAAAAAATGCACAGTTTCCATGGCTTGTGGCTTTCTTTTCTCTCGGGTTTCTATGCTGAAGGCCTTAAAGGTGGAATTTATGTATATTTTAAGGGGGATTTAACATTTATTCTGTGTCATTTCAAACTCAATTTCAAACTCCCATTCGAATCAATTACCACCGCCCAATTCGCCGCCCAATCGAGTCGTTCAAGCCGTTCAAACATTAACCGCAATAATCATTCCGACACCCAAAAAAAAGAGAAACGCAAGAAAGAAAACTTTGTTTAAACTCCCGTAAATCTGTGGACACCCCTCGGACACCCCCTCCCACCCCCTGAGGAGACCCCTGCTGACGTCACGTTTCCCGCTGTGGCCCCCCAAATATTTTGAATGATCCACGAATATGGGCGAATAAATAGCGAGGGTCCTGCCACGTCATGGCAGACAGGAAGGCAGGAAGACTCCACTTCGTGTGTGAGTTTTGTTTCTCTCTTTTTTTTCATAAATTATGCGAAACTTGATTTATTTTTCGTCATTCCGTTGCTCCGCCCCACCTCCCTCCTTCAATCGCTTGAGACCTGATTGATGTGGCAGAGTGTGTGTTGGGGGGGGAGGGGGTGTGGGGTGCAGCGCACTCGAAACTGTTAATTGCTGGCCATAAAATTCGGCCAAAACCGCTTGTCGGCACGCAAGGCGCCGTCGCCGTCGCCGTCGCCGTGGCAGGCAAAAATCAAACAATTCAATCTCTGACCCCCCGTCCGCCCCCCCACTAACGAGCAAGGACTCACTCAGCTGTGGAAAATTAAATTTACAACAAAAGAACATCAGTTACATGTCGTCACGTGGGGAGCGGCCCGAAACGGGGAGTCCCCTGCCACACATGTCCTCGGCGGCGGCGGCGGCGGCGGCGCTTCCTTTGGGGCCTCTCAAGGATGGCTTTATAACAATTTAATGTGGGCCTGGGCTGTTGTTTCTGCCCTAATGGTTGTGTTCTGGCTGCTGCTCTTGTGAGAAATGATTTCGCTTTTGCTCAGACAATCAGCCCCACTCGCAGCCCCCCATCACAGCCCCAGAAACGAGCAATTTGTCTGGCCTTCTAGGAAAATCATTATCAAAAAATGGCAGCAATAACATTAGGAAATGGTACAAAACTTTGCGTTCATTTACATACTCATTAAAGGGGACCACCGTGTACGGGATATACGGCGGGGTATACCGGGCTGCGGATGCCCTTGAATGCCGAAGCCCTTTGTGGCCTTTGTAGAGCTCCTCAGCCGGCAAATACTGGGCCTTCGGCGCCCTCCTGCATGGCCGGAGTATCAATAAACTCTCGGTGGCCTGCAGCCAGGGATTGCCAGTGACATTGAACTCTGCCCCCTGCCCCCCTGCTCCCTGGAGCCCTGCTCTGGCCCTGCTCTGGCCCCGGCAGCATATATTAATTGTGTGCTGCTGGTCATCGTCTGCCGCTGGCCATAAATTAATGCTCAAATTGTGTCCCGTGGCAGGTTCAAAGTCCCACAAATTTGGCTGCAATTAGAAGCATTATTTACTCGGGCAAAAGTGCTCGAGTGGCAGGTCGAGAGGGAGAGAGTGAGAGAGCCACATATGCATCGACAAGTGGGGCCCCAAGAGGGAGGTGGGGGTGGGCCCCCCGCCCCGAGCTATTGTCCTGGCGATGTCCATGATTTTCTTGAATGGCAAAAATGCAAATGTCGTCGGGAAATGGAAAACTGGTGGCCATTTCCCTGTTGCCTCTTTCGCTCGACTACCTTCTGGTGTCCACCCCCCCCCCCCCCCCTGTTGATTGTTGATTTTTCGCCATACAAAAAACGTATTTTTTAAGGGCTTTTTTCGAGCGGCATTCCTTCTCGCCCGCCGCTCGGCTGTTAATGAGCTTTGGAGTTCATTTATTTCTGGCTCTCCCCCACGAGTCCCCCCCCCCCCCCCCTGAGCGAGGCCCTTGAATGGCCCTCATTAAAGAGCGCGTTCAGAAAAAAAAATTAAAAATTAATAAATGCATTATTATTTGCATTTTATACAAAGTAAAAGTCCTGCAAGTACAGTTTTAATTTGGCTTAAAAAGTGTTTGATTTTACTCGATTTTTCTTATGTCAATAATTCTTGAATAAAAATGTAATTTCATTACGGCATTTGCGGCATTAAAACAATCAATTCAATCTGACATTAATGGAAAACCGATTTCATTCCGTGCGGAGGGGGAGGGGGAGACGGGTGCAGAGGGGGATGATACGCGGTCAGACACATTCATGGGCCACCCGCGGCGCGACCTTTTGGCCAACATTTAACATTTCAGAGCCCACGCTTTCAGTCGTATCCTTAATAATTCTGCGGGAAAGGGTTCCGTCCGTTTTCGCATAATTTCGCACTTGGCACTGCCGGATCCGTGCTCCGTGCTCCGTGCTCCGTGCTCCGCTTTTAATGCGCTTCACTTTTGCACTTTCGAGCGCTCGCTGGTTAAATATTAACGCAATTTCCCTTTGCCCAATTACACTGCAGCCGCATCCACATCCGGAGCCACCCCCCCCCCGCCTTTTCCCAGGACACTTGCCTTAATTCAGGCGTTCTTTTGGGTGGGGGGGGAGACGCGAGCACTGGGAAATCGATGGGCAAACGACAAAGCATCAAAATTTTATTCCCATTTTCATATCCACCGATTCTCCGGGTTTCGCTTTCCCTTCTCTCCGGCCCCTCCCCTCCCGGCCCGGCCAGACGAGGAGAGAGCAAAGCAAATAAACGTCTTGCCACAGGACCCTGTCTATCCAAGGGTCAGAGTCGCCGTCGTGTCTTCCCCCCCAAAGGTGAAAGCTCGCTTAAGCACTTGGGGGGGAGGGGAGGGGGGACCTTCCACCTTCCACCCACCACAAATCGATGGCTGATTGTTATGGGCGTGGCGTGGAGGGTTTCAAGAGTTTTCCATTTCCCTTCAAGACCCTAAAATTTCCACTCAAAAAAAGCGACTGGAATGAAATTCAAATTCAAATTCTCGTGCCCGCGCGCCTAAACATCGCCTGCTATCGATACACAACTATCGATATGCAGCGATCAGCTGATCAGCTGTGATCGCCGAGCAGCTGTTTGTCTGTGTGTTATTTTTCTCGCTGGCTTGTGGCTGCTCCGCTTTGGACTTTGAACAAGTGGCACAAAACGGGAAGAAAGATGTTCAGGGCAAAGGTCAACAGGAGCCTCTCCTTCCTCTCGACGAACTCGTCGCGCACGACGACGACGCACGGCCAGCACTACCAGTACCTGCAGTGCTCGAAGCTGCCGACCCTCTACTTCCAGCGCTCGCTGCCCCGCCTGCCGATCCCGCGGCTGGATCAGACCTGCCAGCGCTTCCTGGCGGCCGTCGAGCCGCTGCTGACGCCCGAGGAGCAGGCGGGCACACGGCGGGCGGTCGAGGAGTTCCGGCAGGGCGCCGGCATGGAGCTGCACGCCCGGCTGCAGGCCAGCGACGCCGCCAACAAGCACACCAGCTACATATCGCAGCCGTGGTTCGACATGTACCTGGCCGACCGCGTGCCCCTGCCGCTCAACTACAATCCGCTGCTGGTGATGAAGAGCGACCCGCGGCCGGAGTACCAGCAGCAGGTGGTGCGGGCCACCAACCTGATCATCAGCTCGCTGCGCTTCTGGCGGTCGCTGCAGGCCGACCTGCTCGAGCCGGAGGTGTACCACATGGACGCCAGAAAGAGCGACACGGCCGGCTACCGGCGCTGGATGAAGGTGGCCCCCAAGGCCCTCGCCACCTACGCCTCGTACGCCTTCAAGGCCTTCCCCCTGGACATGAGCCAGTACAGCCGGCTGTTCGGCACCGCGCGGATCCCCCGCCTGGGCCGGGACGAGCTCGTCCAGGCGCCGGACTCCAAGCACGTCCTGGTGATGCGGCGCGGCCACATGTACGCGGTGAACGTGCTCGACTCCAGCGGCTACATCGAGAGCCCCAGCGTGATTCTGGGCCGGCTGAGGGCCGTGCTGCGGCTGGACTCGGAGCGGGAGGCAGCCGCCGTCCCGCTGGGCGTCCTCACCGCCTCGCAGCGCGACGAGTGGGCCAAGAACAGGGCCCACTTTGTGAGCAACCCGCGGAACGCCGATCTGCTGCAGAGCGAGGTGGACGCCGCCCTCTTCTGCGTGTGCCTGGACTCCGAGGAGGACGGCGTGTACGACGACAGCCACCAGGAGCCGCTGCTGAAGCATCTACTGGCGGGAAAGGCGCAGAATCGGTGAGCAAAGAGGCAGAGGGCCCTCCCATGGGGCAGATCGGAGTAATCGGTGTACCCTCTCGTTCAAGGTGGTTCGACAAGTCCATCTCGCTGCTGATCAGCGCGGACGGCACCACGGCCGTCAACTTCGAGCACTCCTGGGGCGACGGCGTGGCCGTTCTGCGCTACTTCAACGAGCTCTACAGGGACACCCAGCGGCAGCCGTTCGTCTCCACGGAGAGCGTGCACACGCCCGCGGAGGGGGACCTGGCCAACGTGCGGCCCCTCGACTTTGAGATCGACGAGGCGACCAGGTCGGCCGTGGCGGAGGCCTACGCCAAGAACGCCGCCATTGTGGACGGCCTGGACATGCACCTGCTGCGGTACCCGCACCTGAACAAGCCCGCCTGCAAGCAGTACGGCCTGAGCCCCGACTCCATCATCCAGCTGTCCTTCCAGCTGGCCCACCGCCAGGCCTTCGCCGGCTACGTCGGCAGCTACGAGTCCTGCAGCACCTCGGCCTTCCGCCACGGGCGCACCGAGACGATGCGGCCCTGCACCACGGCCACGCGGAGCTTCTGCGAGGCCCTGCTCCAGCCGGCGCGGAGCAGGCCGCCCGCCGGCGAGCTGCGGGCCATGATCGACCAGTGCAGCCGGGTCCACGGGCAGCTCACCAAGGAGGCGGCCATGGGCCAGGGCTTCGACCGGCACCTCTTCGCCCTGCGCAACACCGCCCAGCGGGAGGGCCTGCCCGTGCCCGCCCTCTACGAGACGGAGGCCTATCGGCGCCTCAACAACAACATCATCAGCACCTCCACCCTCGGCTCGGATGCCCTGCTGGCGGGCTCCTTTGGCCCGGTCGTGCGGAATGGCTTTGGCATTGGGTAAGCCTACGTCCTGTCCCTGTCTGGGTGTCCGGGGGCCTCATCTAATCTGTTCTCGCTTCTCTGCCGCAGCTATTCCATACAGAATGATTTCGCCGGAGCGATTGTCACCACGTACAGGAACCAGGCCGACGGCAAGGTGTTTATTGACAGCCTGGAATCGGCATTCGACAAAATATGTGCCGTCATCAAGGAGAGCGACAGCGGCAGCAAGGAGCGGAAATAAAAGGCTTCTCCGTCCGGACATATGGCCGTAAACAGAATGAGATTTATGCTGATGCCTCTGCAATGTATTGCATCGCTGGCATGCCTTGTGTGTCCCTATTCCAAGCTCTGCAATTTATAGATTATAGACTGAAAATATGTACGTTGTATGTTCGGCCCAGCCCCACGGAAGGCCCTTTGTGGCCGGAACGGGGGGGAATAAATGACGCCGCAACTAGCAAATCGAAGGAAATCGGGCTCGGCCCGAGGGAAAGCCAATTCAATTTTCAACCAAAAAAAAACAAAGAAAGCAATTCTTTAAGTATTTAAGAGGCGCATTTCTAAGGCCCAAGGAGGGGAAAGCCTCTTGCGGGAGTGGTAGCGGCAAGGGCCGCGGCTCTACTTGTATTACCGGGTGGCTTTCTTGAGAGAGGGGGAAGGCCAAGCATAGAGGGGGAGCCACGAGCGATGGTTAAGATACAGTTTCCATATTTCCGCTCGATATTCTGCCATCTCCCACGATGAAGAGTGTGAGAGAGAGAGAGAGAGAGGCCCCAGCGATAATATTGATCTGGCAGCCACATGCCCCCCCACTAGTACCGGGTACCAAAACTGCTTACAGAAATGACATCGCGACCCTTTTTGAGTGGAGACCCCGAAGCCCTTTTCGGCATAAGTAAACTTTGACCTTCCATTGTCACACCACTTGGCCACGTGGAAGGGTCAGGGGCAGGGACAGGGGCAGGGGCAGGGCAGGGAAAGGAAACGCCATGCATTAGGCTGGTCGTGTTGCTGATTAAAGCTTTTCCGCATCCTGACCCAGAAAAGTGCCTCCAAGTGGCCCTCCGACCCTTCTGCAGCGAACCGAAGGAACTATCGTCCGTGGCTCTAGTGGAAAAGTTGTTGGCTTTTGATTTGTGCCCCCGCAATCGCCGCACACGCCGCACACATCAATCGGGAAGGAAACCCCATCTGAAAACAAGGCGAAAGTTTATCAAAATATTGCCGTGGGGGAAGTCGTTCCTGTCGCTAAATGTGCTGACATTATCAGTTGATTTATAGCCAAATTTTCTCTGCCCCAGTCCCGGCCCCGGTCCCTGCCCCTGCCCCTGCCCCTGCCTCTGTTTGTGCCTCGGGACTCCCGTTTGCTCGTTGCTGTAAAAATTAATTAACTTGCTTTAAGGTGGCTCCCATGAAGATTGCAGTTGATATACGAGACCGCCTTTGGCCTTAATGGGAGGCATTAAAAAATTAAATAGGAGACATCCTCCCGCTTCCGCTCCCACTCCCCCGCCCCCTCCCCCTACGATGGAGGTCATTAAAGTCGAGTAGATTCTCCTTGGCAGTGGCGGACAATTAAAAACATATTAAACTGATGCCGCATACAAAATGTGGTATCTGCGTATGGACTGTGCGGCGTGCGGCATGCGGCATGTGTGACTGAGGGACTTCTGGGTGGGTGGTTGATAAATGTGTTCGGTCGCCAGGACTTAATATGCCGTACAGTGCGGTGACGGAGACGGAGACGGAGAGGCGGACAGCTCATTAAATAATTCCAAAATGTGACTCCGACTGTCTGTCCATCTGCGTGTCATGTCGTGTCGAGTCCTTGCTGCTCCTGCTGCTCCCCCTCCCCCCTGTGCTTGCCCCTGACGTGAACAGGCGACATGTGGCTGCAATAAAAAAGTCGTAACGTGCATCGCTTGCAGATGAGGCTCCAACCAAGAGACAATGGAGCCACCCAGGCATCTGCGTCAATCCTTTCACATTTTGCATTTTCCGGGGCAGGGGCAAGCGATGAACAAAGAAGGAACGGGAAACGAGGAGCGAGGGGGAAATCAATAATTATTCTTCTAATTGAATATTAATATTTAATTTTACGCTCGGACCGCGACGAGTCCACGGTCCACGGTCCACCTTCGGCAGCTGCGTGTACGCCTCATTAGCCAGCACGTTTTTCCATTAGGCCTCGTTAAAATGCCCCCCCCCCCCCCCCCCCCTCCCGCAGGCCGCAGACAAACTTTTGGCGCGCCCCTCCTCCCCGGCTATCCACAAACTGATTTATGGGCAAATTTTCGCCGTGCCTTTGGCCCGAAATGAGAAGCGATTTTAGCACTTGTGCTGCTCTTCGACTCCCCTTCGACTCCTCCCGCCTTGCGGTTGCCAAAGCAACAGCAACATCATTGGGGTGTGACCGCAACCACAAGGCTGTTAACAGTCCCCCCCCCTCCCCCCTCGCCACTTGGGGGGAGGCCCACACACTGCGATGCGTATGCGATGCGATGGCGATGGCGATGTGTGGCCGCATGTTAATGCACTTTCCAGCAAGGAGCTGGCCACTTCCGTACCGTACCTGGCCTAATGACCAATTAATATGGAAATCAGTTTGGTCTATTACAAGCTGCGACCCAATTATGACACTTGACAAATTAATGGCCTGAACAGGGGCCAGCAGGGAAGATGAGATATACATATGTATGTATGTATGCCACACTCGCATATGGCACGCTCCACTCGTGTTAAATATTCTACCCATAATTACGAGCGGGTGGGCCCCCGAGGAGGGTCCGTAAGTTATGTTAATATTAAAGCTGCCGGAGACCCTAACGATTTCAACGGGAAGGGAGAGCACAACATCTTCACCAAGAGAGACGTAAATGAGAGAGAGAGATAACAAGTGGGTAAAGAGTAAAGAAAAACAGCAACGAAACACTTTATTATCGCTCTTACCTTTGGGCACATTTTGTCGTTTGCTCTCCTCACGCCCGCTTGTTCTTCCATTCGCCGGCTTCAAGCGCAATCAAAGGACTGGAGATCGCGTGAACGAGAGAGAGTCCCATACGCGAGCACGAGAGAGCGCCGACGGCACGCGCACGTGTTGCAGCGGGAGAGGGGCAGAACTTCCCGCTTTTCTCGCATTTTTGACACCCACACATTTGCAGAGATCACGTGACCGAACGAGAAAAAAATACAAAAAAAAAACACCATTTACACTTCACTCTCACTCATTCCACCGTCGCACTTGAACAGCCACTTTTTCTTGCACTTAAACAAAATTTTCGGACATTTTTCATTTTGAATCACTACCTCCGCAACACTACACAGCTGCGCGGCAATTTTCACGTCGGATTTGGCAGCATTTTCCCGATTTTCACGGATTAAAACGCGGAGCCAGCCCAGAAACGCGCGCGCTTGGACCGGGTGAAAAAATGAGAGTGGGAGAGCGGTGCAAAAGCGTTCGTTTCGTTCTTTGATCTCCTGCTTCCCATCTTCTTTCGCTCCCACTCCCTCGGTTGCGGCTTTTGCGAAAGCAAAACGAAAAACGGGAGACAACGGAACAATAACACATGAAAAAAAATGAATATGTTTATCTGCATACATGCACATACATATATCAAATAAGGTACATGCATATATGTACATTGATGCTGTTTTCCTTTGTCGAGCTGCCTTTTTGTTGCCATTTTGCCTTTTGCTACGCTTTTGTATTTAATCACGCATCACTACACTAAACTTCACTTTTCACACATCGACGCGACCTTTTTCCCGTCGGAGTTTTCACCATTGAAGCGCGGAGCTGACCTACAAACGCGCGCTTGGACCGGGTGAAAAAATGAGAGCGGGAGATGATAAAACTTTTGCAAGGTGGTCCACCCACGCAACGTGATCTCTTGTCGCAAAGCTCAGATCCGAAAGAGAACCGAGCGCAACACCTTGAAACACCTTACCATGCGGTGGCTTAGCCGCTCTCTCTCACCCACTGCTACTGCGTTCCATGTGATCGGCGCCCGATTAGCTCTCTCATTTGACATTTGGTTCTATTCTTTTACTCTCCCCACTTCAAAATAGGAGAGCGAACTTTTGTGCATGAGTACAGTGGGTGTGAGGGAGAGGGCAGTGCGTGCACCTGTGTTGGGCATGTGCAGGGCGAGGAAAGAAGAATGCAGATTTTCAATGAGCGTCGCATAAAGGGAGCATGACGTAAGTCGCCTCTGTCGTTGCCTTTAGTGTTTTTCGTCCAGCCCAAGCGTGCGTTGTTCTTATCTTCTTCTCTGAAATGCCTCGGTTTGGTTTCCCGATTTCTGGGTTTCGCCCCTTCCATTCCTTAAGTCGTAACCAGGTTCTGACAACCTTAAATACACAAATACACAGTTGCCCTGTGTTTGTGCTTGTGTTTGTGTCCCCTGAGCATGTCCTCGGGTAATTAACATACAATTTATGAGCGCTGCCATTCAGGGAAAAATGTCTGCACAGGTGGCTGGCAGGGCACTTGAAAACCAATTTTGGAGGCAGCCCGTGTTTGTATTTGGCCTTCCAAGCATTTGGCATCCAAGTTAATTGATATTGCCGCAGGATATTAGGCCAGACTGAGAGCAATCTCTATAAATGCCATCAGCAGGCAGCCGGATGGGAGAAGATGGTGGTGGTGGGTGGAGGAGGAGGCGGCACCGCAGAAAAATCATTTCTAATTGCATGTAATTATTTATAAAATTAACAAACACTCAATGAGTCGTCCGCTGCGGAAGTGAAAGCCACAGACAGAGAGAAGGAAAAACTATTCGAGTGCATACATAGTATAGTAGAGGATTGATTTCGCTGTCGTCTCACAGCTGGGGTGGCAGTGGGCCAGAAAATTCCGGCAGATCAGACGGGGAAAAAGGAAAGCGAAGAAAAACCTGCGAAGAGCGCGGCAACATTGCTGGCATCCCAGCGCCAGCAACATGGCAGCTGGCCACATGCTGCTAAGACACTTGTTGGGTGCTGTGCCCGGCGGCATGTTGCCGCGCGGCCGGCCGAGTGTTTAGGTACAATTGGCAGGGCAGGCAGACATGGCGTATGAGTAATTTTAATTAACATGTCAGTCACACAATGGTCTCGTGCACTATCTTTGTGGCAATTCGAGCATGCTACATGCTACATGCTACATGCCACACTCCTGTTACGTCCTGTGCGAGCGATTAACCCTGTGCAGCGCCCAGGCATCCAAGGGCCAAACACAATTAACTTGAGCCTCAAAAGCCAGGCCATTGTTGGCAAGTCAACTCGAGTCAATTGTGCCTCGTCACACACATGCGGCATGCGGCATGTGGCACATACGTGTTTACATTTCCACTTTACTTCTGGGACCAGCCACACTTTTATTATCATTCCCAGGCCATCGCTCAGCCACTTGCCAGGACTTTATCTCTGCCCCTCCGCACCCCCCCCCCCCCCCCCCACCAGCTCCCCAGCCCTCGCTGCCATTTTGGGGGCGACCACGGAAGCGGAAGGAACACGCCGCAGGGCGGTTAATTCAATTTTCAGCTCGTGTGCCGTCGCTCTTTTGATTGTCCCCGGCTCACAGGCTCACAGGCTCACAAATCACAGAGCGCCAGGCGATCGGATCGGGGGGCAGCCACTCGGAAATGCAATCTATATTCGGGGGCAGGGCAAAAACTTTTGCATATTTTTCACCGAAGCTGAAGCCTCACAGGCCGCAACACACGACTCGCGTTTTGTGGCGCCTCGAGGCGCAGTCCCCGAAATGCGAGTATCCTTCCTCTTCATGGAGTATGCATGTAATTTTAGTTTTGTTTTTCGCACAACAAATTACTCCCCCAGCACTTGGACACCCTGTAGTTTGTGGCATATTCAATGGGGAAGCATTTCGGGGCGCTCCCTGTGGGGCTTCTGGCTAGGCCTAGTGTCCTAGTGGTCTTTATACAATGATTTCGGAGGATTCGAAGCTGCAGTTCGAGCTGCTCCAACAGCTCTTCGTTGCAGGGTCCTGTAGAACCCATAGATACGGTTTCATGGCGTGGTCCGTGGAGGTCTATAGCTTCGGTTGGAAGTGCTATTGATGTCCTGGTGGAAACCATCAGCCTGTACAGGCAAGCCTCTCCTCCTCTTCGGTCTTCGGTCTCCTCTTCCAGGGTAACCGCCCATCGATCACGAGTCACCTTTTGGGCTCCACTTCTTTTATTGGCGCCTCGGCTTTGGCCGTATATAGTTTCATTCGTTTATCTGGGCCAACTTCAAGGCAACATTTGATTTATGTACCTCTGCGAATGTCTGAGTGTGTGCACCAAAATGGGAGTGAAGTTGCCCCAGTCCCTGCCTCCGGCTCCGGCTCCGGCTTGGAGCAGAAGTTATGACGGGTCCGCCCTCTACTGCGTAACTTTCCATTTGCGGCGGAGCGTTGCACGTAAAAGGCTCTTTCGCTCTCGTTTGCTAGCCCACTTTATGGCCAACAACGGGTGGGTTATGGGGGCGGAGGGGGGGTGCGTGGAGTATATTGCAAGCCGTGCAATAATTCTACTTCTTCCTGCAGGATTTCATTGGAAACCATATTAGAAAAGGCGCAAAAGAAAACCTTTTTATCCTTTGTCCGGCAGTCACTTGTTTGGTGTCCCGGCCACAGGGACACGGACACGGAGAGGGACACGGAGAGGGACAAGAATCTGGGTCAAGTGTCTCGTATTTCATTTTTGTAATTACATTACGCTGTAGCTTTGAGCGTTTCGTTTCGTTTCGCTTTGTTTTTCTCCAGCATTTCCCCAGAGAACTTGAGAATGTCAGGACATCTCTACACTCCGCTCATCCCCTTTGTTGGCGTGTCAATATGCGGGGCAAGCACGGATTTAGTCATCGCTCAATGCATCTCATCGGTGCCAGTGGCAGTGGCAGCGGAGGTGGTGGAAAGTGCAAAGGGAATTGATTTTACAACCGCAAAGATTGTCAGAATCCGCTGGATACCGAATGACGCGAACATTTTCTAAGTGGAAGCACAAAAACACAACCCCCACACCCACACACACACTCACACACCAGAGACACACAGGAGACACATACATAAACAAAGTGCTTGAGAGCGTGGAGTATATTGACCTTCAGCTCTTGAAGGAACCCAAAAGCAAAACCCTAGTTGTCCACGTCATCAAGTTTTGCCTTCAGTTTTCCAAGCTTTTCTGGGCCAAGAATATTCTGGCCACGAACACACACACATCCCAGAATAGCACTAAACCTCCCACCCCCCATGCCCACACTGCCATGACAGGAGACAGACGCCGCGATAGCAATCAAAAGTTCTGCCAACTCCATTCCCGAGCCATTGATGCGAGCAAAATACATATGACGTATACGCCCTGTGTGTCTGCTGCCCGCAGACCGCCAGGGCTGTCAAGCTGCATGCAGCTGGTAAAAGCTGCAAGCAATTAACCATTTAATTGAAAGGCAAAGACCGAAAGGCAACTCTCATTTCTCTTCTTTTGCCTTTTCGGGTTCGGCTAATCAACGGGCGTGGTTTTGGGGCGCCTTGTCTATTTTTAGAAGCCAAAAGTCGAGGATATGGAGGTGGAGTTTCTCTGCCAGGGAAAACGGAATACTGGGCAATTTGCATAAATTTACCATGAATCAATGCCCCGAGTCGCGGAAGGAAAAGCCGGGCCTGGGGTCGGGGTCGTGGTGGGGGGGAGGCCATAAAACGTGGAAGGCAGCCAAATGCGTGAGCGAACAATGAATGACTCAAACGTACACGCACCCACCCACACAGCCACGCACACACACACAGTTATGAGAGGGCGTGAATGGGGGGGGGGGGGGGGCCTACAATACAGGCCTTAATAAATCAATAGGGAACGGAGCGGGGAGCCGAGTCGGTCCCCGCGTAAATTAGGGCCGCAACGAAAGACCAAATTGCAGGCAGACAGAGAATCGTAAAAGCCAACCAACAGCCCCAGCCCCCAAATTTATGCAGATGCGATGAGGTACCGCCGTACCGCTCCTAATGTGCGTGTAATGCCTTTGCCAGACAACTAATTTCATATGTGGAAAGGACTCCCCCTCGCCCCTGGCTGGGAGGTGTTTCCGGCAAATGGAAACAGCCCCCCGTCCCCCAGGATTAATGTGGCAGAGTGCCGATTGAAGAAGTAGCTTCGTGATGGGAGGAGGAAAGGGGAGCACTCTATTATTTATTCCTCGCTGCATATTTCTTTGAAATTGAGAGTAAAGATGGCTGCTGTTTCTGGCTTGAAGGGCGCCCGATGGTATGTACTTTTCAGCACAAAAAAGCCATTAGAACTACCGCGGGAATATAGTGGAGCCTTGAACAATGGGAACACTGCACAATGGAATAAATAATCGACATATATTCGCCACAAAATTACCTACCGAATATTAGCCTGTCATATTTTCACTTAAGTGAAATTGATGAAATTAATATTAGTGGGGTTTATGGGGCACAAAGACCCCCTCCCCCACCCCCCACTAAACGTCAGTTTAATTTTTATTACGCACTGAATGCGGCAATCAATGTGGTTTTAATAGCTTAATTAATTATGATTTCCTACAGCGGGAGAAAAAAAAGCCAAGGGAGTTGCGGCTGCGACCGCAACTCTACATTTATACCCAATACTGAGTCAGTATGGCTCTCCTCCGGCAGACACGACAAAGAGTGCGTGGGAGAGAGACAGAAAAACAGTCTGAGCGTGTCCTTTTGTTCCTTTTGTGGGGGCGGCAGGGGGTGTGACGAAATTTCGAAACAAACTCGTGTAGGTCCGATATCCCAGGAGTGTGGATACCAAATTTGGTTGCTCTAGCTCTTATAGTCTCTGAGATCTAGGAACTCAATTTCAGCAATAGGCTAAGCCGACCACGAAACGTGTGTGTTAGACAGAGATAGAGCGAGAAAGAATGAAATTGTTTTCAGCATTCTGGCTACAATAATTATACGATCTAGTTCAGATTTTGCAGTCTAGAAGATATGGTAATTCTCTACTATTCGGCGTTCTCAGTTTTCTCGTATCTTTTTGTGGACGCCACAGATTTTCGCCGTTTGTGTGGGCGGAAGTGGGCGGGGCAAAGTTTTGATTTATTCTCGTAACAGTGACATATCTCAGAAGTCTGGATATAAAATGTCGTTGCTCTGGCTCTTATAGTCTTTGAGCAGTAGGCGCTCATAGGGAAGGACAGACAGGGCTCAATCGGCTCGGACGATACACACATCCATGTTCACCACAAATCGAATATACCCCTATACTCCTCATTTTGAATATAACAACTAATTTAATAATTAATATCGGGCTTGGGAAATTGTAAAAAGAAAGTTTTTTCCCTTATATTTTTGCATTAATATGGACAAATTTGATTTAAATAAATTTCATTTAAAGATGAAATATATATTTGAAAGCACATCACCTAATTTAAAAATTAATACCGGCTTTGGAAGCTGTAAAAATAAATTTCCTCTAAAAATAAAATATTTATTAAATTATTCTAAGATGTTTTATATTTATTTGCATTTGAATGCATTTATTTTTAAGTACTAATGAATTCCTATTTTTGTGTGTTACAACGGAATATTTAATTAAATACGGATGTTGTTTTTCCATGGATTTGGACGTTGATATGCAATTACTGCAGCATCATGTGGCACCAGCAGAAGGCTGCTACGCCCTGCCTGCCACCGCCCAACCGGCTGAGGGGCGCTGCCACATGCAGATGTGTGTTCGTTTCACTAACCTTTTTTTCTCCGACTGTACTTTCTCCGTCGAGTAGGGATTCCCCCATCTAACCACCAACGAATGTTGTAAATCTTTTCTTATTTTAATTTTCATATTTCGTATTTTTCGGCATATTTCGTAATAACGAAACTACTGTCTGGTCTTTTCTCTGGGCTCCGCCTCTTTTACGAGTTGTGTAATATTAAATGATGTCCCCTCTGATTTCGTACAGATTCTGTTAATGACCACTCAAAAGTTTCAATAGGCCTTCGTGGCCTTGGCCATGCCGCACAGTAGCCTGTCGCTTAGATCTGCACATTGGGCGGTGCCTTGAGGAGTGAAAAGGAGGCTTTCCTTTGTCATCGTTGGCTGCTATCATGTTTTGCACAAAGGGTTTCCCCTGTACCGGGCCTGGCCTCGGCGGCGCCATGTTGTTTATGTTTTCTCATAACGACAGCTCGCAACATGACAACCGCAATCGCGATTCTGCTGCTGTTCGGCGGCACAGTTGGAATTTAAATACGTAATTAAGTTGCCAGAGTCAAGGACTGGGAAGTGGGACCATAAATTGCTGAGAGAAAATGCCAGTTGCCAGTTGCCAGGCGGCGAATATTAAAATAAGTTTTTATTTCCGTCCAACTGACCGGCGAAAATAATTTGGGCGTTTTGTCGATTACCTCATGGACCCCAGAGCCCCAGGACCCCAGGACCCCGGGACCCCAGGACCCCAAGACCCCCGGCTAATGAAAATTAAATAAACCACAAGCGTTGTTAAAATATATGGAATGTACTCGTACCCGTACCCGTACCCGTACCCGTACCCGTACTCCTACCCGTAATAGAGCCAATATTGCGTGCAAATCATGGCCGCGATTAAGTGAAAATGAAGCCTGATTAATTGCCAGGCGATTGCGGTGCCCACATCTAGAGCTCCTGTTCCTGCCAGGATCCATGGATTAATGCCAAACAAAAGGCTAGCAAATGTCATACTTTATGGGTACTCTCGGGCGGCCCTGTGCCCTGTGGCCTTCATTGCCCGGCCATTGTTCCGGTGGCACACGCATAAAAAAACTGAGTTGCGACCATGAAAATTCATGGTGAGACCAGCATTTTACTTACCAGCAGGGACTTGGAATGTGCGAGGGGAGGGGGGTTGGGGGGGTGTCTTCAAGGTCCATCAGGTGCCGCTGCCTTTAAAGAGCACAGCAGCCCAAGGCAAAACGAAAGCTTAACACGGTCTAGTACCCCATCAAAATTAGAAATATTTTCCACTCGAAAGGCACCCCATAGCGTGTGTTGGGTCAGCAATAATACTCGTATTTGTGATTTTTGATGGCCATTTTTGCCTTGATGCCGATTGATGTGGGGCGAGGAGTATTAAAAAATAAAGTTTCAATTGACGATAAAAAGCGTTCGCATATTTGTAAATGAAAGAATGTTCCAGCAGCTCATTGAATCTTGGCTTAAAGGCTAAAGGCTTTTGCTCTGGCTCTGGCCCTTACCCCCTCGATGCGCGTTCATTGGCAGGTCGTAAAACCTTGGCCAGCAACAACAACAACAACAGCAACAACAACAACAGTGTGTCAATAAAAGTGTCAATCAAATCAATGGGAAACAGGCCAGCAATTTTTCACTGGCAGGAATACAAACACACACACACACACACAGATACAGGGACACACATAGAGATACAGGGACACACACATGAGGAATTTGGAGGCGCCGGCTGTTGCAGGACCCATCCTATCCCCACCATCCCCAAAACGAAAGGCAATAAAAACCACTGCGGTATTTGCACTGACGTTGGCAAAACTCTCTCCGCCCTCCGCCCTCCATCCTCCACCCTCCACCCTCCGCTCTCCGCCCTGTGCCCTCCGCCTTGTGCCTTTTCCCCCCCGTGTTGACTGGACTAATTTTTTGTGGCATCCAACATTCAGTCTGTTGTCATTACAAGCCTTGATTTGATTTCGCTGCACATGGATCCTCCGTATGGGGCGGTAAGCGATAAAGCAAACCTTGGCATCTGCCAAATGGAGCTGAAAAAATGCAGCTGCCAGATGTGTGCCAAAGAAAACCCCACAGGGGAAGGGGGGGGCGGGGGGAGTGTATGCAAAAAGCTAGAAATGCGTTCATTTATCAAAATTTGACTGGCGCCAGACAAAAACGAAAATCAAGGAAAATAAATCGTTTCGTCGTTTCGGCCAAGGGTTATAAATGACACCAAAATGTTGCGAATGCTTTGTCCGGGCGGGGCAGGGCGGGGGAGACAAAGGCAGAGCCCGCTTCAGAGATGGGGTTAAGGAAGCGGGGGCATTCACACCACAGAAGGCACATGAAGTGTCCTCAGAGGGGAAAAACCCATCAAATTACCGCACACACACGGTTCACGGGTCACAGGACACGGGTCACGGGTCACGGGCCACGGAAAGGCACCACCAAAAACAGGTGTTAACCGCAGACCAAATAAATCCATCAGCATCTCCATCTCCGGCATCTCAATGGCAAATGGTGGATTAAGCAGCCATTTTGTAAACCCACCGCCACCGCCACGCCCCCCCCGTGCAAATTTATTGCCAAACGTGCCACACATAAAATTCACTCGAGCGAGACAGTTTCCCTTCGGTTTGGTTTGGTTTGTGTTTTTTTGTGTTTTTTTGTTGTGTTTCGTGTGGAAAATTGTTTTACACAACGACCGAAAACCGAATTGAATGAGCGAACAAACAAGCTATAAATTTGTTTGGGCCATATGCAGACATTGCCGCATCTTAAGTGGCAAGAACACGAATTTCAGGCGTTGCAGGCATTCCAGAATGCAAACATGCAACGGAAAGGGAGAGGGGAGAGGGGCGAGGGCGGGGGCGAGCTTACCAACAAGCTGTCGACACTCGGAAGATACTCCATCAATGGAAAACTTTTGTGGCACTTCAAATGCCTGCCGCCCACGTTAGTGTCTGTCTAGGCCTGGCCAAAAATAAGCGTGTTTGCATTGTCCTGCCCTCTTGATTTCAATGGCCATAAGGCAGGGACTGGGACAGGGAGAGAGACGGGGACAGGGCGCCAAACGTTAATCACAGCGTAGATGAGGCAACAGCAGACAGACGGAGGGATTTGCAAGGCGAGAGGGTGGAGGGGGAGAGACAAAACCCCAAAGCCAACGCAATCCGGAATACGACAGCATTACGGCAAGTGAAGACGGAGCCCGTCGCGAGACAGACACCCGGCATTAATTGCGCATTAATGTTTATTGCTCAACGGATGTGGAAGTGGCGCCATTTTGCCATTGCCATTGCCATGGCCATTTGTCTGCTCTGCAACCGCCGCGCCGGAGCACGGCTTGGATACACTTCGCTGGGTGGCCCCTTGAGCGGCTGCTCTCGGAATCGATTCAGTGGGATTAAGCGATTGCGCCAGGCAGGGCTATCAACGGGAAAGCATAATATCGGAATGGCATTTCCTTTGGAGCCCAATCTGCGGGAAGATCAGGCAAAAGTTCATTCGGAAAATTTAGTATGTCGTTTGAAGTTTGAACCTCTGGGAATTATTAATGTCTTGCTCTTATTGTTTTGTACTCCTCCTCCTCGTTCGGGGGAAATTTCAAAGACGTTTGCACCAAATTCAATTTACTTTGAGAGCTGCAATTTTCCCACTTCCGTTGCACACATTTTCCAACGCATTTCCACGTAAAAAACAGAAGCATATCAGCGGTTCGACTTTCGTTCTTGGCCGAGAGCTCTTTTCGTTAGCTTTTTGGCTTTCAATTTCTCGTTTTGTTTCATTAATTTCTTCTGCACTTGCCACTGCCCCTCCTGCCCCTTCTGGCCCTCCTCCCCCTTGCCAGGCTTCTTTGTCTGTGTCTCTGGGGGAATTTGTTTTGTATTTCCGGTTGCAGCGAGCGAGCAGCTACAAATACTTCCGGCCGACTTGCGCGGCGCTCCATTCGGGGCTTAAATTTATGGAGCTAGTTTGCGAGCTGTTTCCGCCGCATTTGCCACATGGCTGCCACCGCAGAGCCCCCCGAGCCAGGGCAGCCACTCTGATTGATTATCCCTGGGCAAAGCAGCGCCATTTGGCGAGCGCTTTGATGCGGCTTTGCCTAATGCAGATCCTCTAATGAGATGGCTGTGTGTCTGTCTCTGTCTCTGTGGCTGCTTTGCTTGAGCTGCCACATGTGGCAGGCAGTGTTTACACAGAAAACATTCGGAAAACCCCAAAAAATACACAAAATTCACTTAAAATAATGCCAGGCAAGCAGGTCAGCTTCGACGAGGTAAGAGATTGGCAGATCAGCTTCTACAGATCCCTTCGCTGACGGTCCTTCTTTATTCTCGCAGAAGAACCTCCAAGGGGAGAGTCCAAGTGGACCGGCAGGCCGCCCACGCCCACGCCCGGGCCCTGCAGGAAGGCCTGCAGCAGAAGTACCGGCCCAGCCCCAGAACGGGAGAGATGGGCCTGTCCTCAAGCGACGTCTTTGAGCATCGGCAGGAAGCAGGCACCGAGGACCTGGAGCACGCGCCGCCACCCCAAGGACCCTGCCGCAAAAGGCTTGGGAAACTGTCACTTGATCGCTGACCCGTGTCAAGCCTCGGTGGCACGTGTGGCCGTGTGCACCTGAGCCTTTTTGCAGCTAATTGAATTACAATTTTTGACTGCCACAACCCCCACGCAGATTCATTCCCTAGGAAGATCCTGGCACGTATGCGACAGGAAGGAGTCCCCCCCTCCCGTTCCCCTACCCCTTCCCCCAGTATGACAACACAAGCCGAAAAAGAAACCATGAATCTCCCGAAGCAAATAAACAAATTACAACAGACTCTCGAGTTGTTGAATGCACGGCCTATGCGTGCCGCCAGGCGACGCGACTTCAAAGTCCCGCGCACTCGCTCGTCTGGCAAATTGTTCGGGGGTTACGGGGCATGGCGAAAACCCCGTAAGTCATTTGGTTACGTAGTCAACCGTTAGGAGGTGTTGCCTATAAGCCGAGTGGCACAGTGGGGCAAAAGTACCAAACTGGTGGAGACGCTCATGAATGCCATATCCTGGGGGGGGAAATTATCAATAAACAAAATTTAAAATAAATAAAAAATGAGAAAAAAATACAAAAGAAAATAAAAAATTTTTACTTGGATTTTGCCCTTAATATGAACATATTTTATAAAATTAAATTAAATCTCATTTAAAAAAATAATATTTATTTTCAATTAAAATTAGCATATGGAGCTACAAATTGAATAAAATATATTATATATTATATATAAATATATATATATATATTATAGTTATTTATTTTATATTAAAAATCAAAGCTAAATATATTTAATTGTACAATTTTTGTATGTGAAAACCGAGTATTCAATTGAAATATGGTCGTCTATTTTTCTTCTCAATTAAATTCTGCCCCTCGTACACTCCACTGTTCCACTGTAAAATGTTACTTTGTGTCGTTGATGAGGCCCTGATTTGATTTTACGACAAGATGAACACGCACCCAGACCCAGACCCAGACGCACCCAAGCAGGCTTCCACCTCCACCCTCCGCCGCCCCATTGATTCCTCCCCTCATTGGGTGGCCTCGAGCCCGCGTTTCGCCGGCTTAAAATTCGCAAATTTTCCTGTGGCATGCGGCAAGCGTTTGAGCTTTGGATATTTCTGACACATATATCCTTAATTATGGGGGAGTCCCCGAATGGTATGTAATCCGAATGCCGAATGAAATGATCCAAAATAAACATGTTTCCAGCCAGGCCGCCGGGGAGCTTTCTGAATGAAATTTGGAATTTGTTATGCAAATGTCATGACTCGGCTCGTTGCGCACAACATCCGGTAGCTGTTTTTTTTCCGCAGCCAAATCCGAAGGCGGAAGGCCAAGTTCGGAGCCCGTTCGGGGTGTCCTCCCAGTGGGTCCGTGCCCCTGTCCCTGCCCCTGTCCGTGCCTCTGCATGTGGACGGAGGATAGGTGCTGATTGCCACGCTTGAAAACGGTTTCGGTCTTTTGGGCTTGCTAAATCACAGACCACACAGCACTACAATGGGCCAGGCCATGCCAGACGAAGGTAAGCAAGAGCCAAGGGAGGTCGACAAAAAAATCTATGAACTGGCCAATTGGTCAAAATCGGCTTGAACTCTGTCTGTGCCTGTCTGTGGGCCAACACTCGAGGCTTACTTATTTATGTGCATATCTGCCGGCTTACAACACTCGCACGAATGCGGCCGGCATTCGGGGGATCTCCACGGATACCCAGACATATGCCACAGATGCCCACAAAACATTTACTTAAATTATTGATTTATTCCCAGAGCCAGTCCCGTGCCCTGTAGTCCCAAGGATGGCAAGGATGACAGTTTTGGGTGCAACATTTGACTAGAAAAACGAAAAGGGGAAACAAAAAATAATTCATAACAATAACAAATAAAAATAAAAATTACAACAAAAAATTATATAAGAGAACCAAAAATATTCAAATTAAAATTATAAATAAAAAAAAAATAAATTATAAATAATAAAAAAAAATAATATTTAAACTAATTAAATTATAATAAATTTAAAAATATAATTTTAAACAAATTTAAATATAATTAATTAAATAAATAATTATATTAATTAATATTGAATAATAAAATAATTAAATCGATTAAATTAAATAAAATTAAATAGAAAAGATTAAATAAAAAATTAAAATAAATATAATTAATGAAATAATTAAATGAATTGAAAATAATTTAATCGACAACTTTAATAAAAAAAATTCAAAAATAGATAAAGAATATTCATGTATGATAAAAAATTAAGTAATAAGTGAATAAATAAACCAACAAGATCGAGTCGCTTATTCTGCAGCAACCATTGGAAGGATTGGCAAGAGCTGCGAAGTGGTTTTGTTTCCGAAACCTTTAAATACATATTCTGGGGAAAAATGTTTAAATCTGTGGCTTTTCCAGCTCATTTCAGCTTGCCGTCTTGAAGTCCTTTCCGCCTGGCTGGCGTTCTGCTCAGTTCCTTCTGGCCGGGCTCCTGAGGTCTTGAATTTCCGTCAAAAGTTGTGGCTGATTTATGGCCAACTTGGCGGACGTCAAAGGACACGCACACGCCGAGTAAGCCGAGCCCTGGCACTGGCAATGGCACTGGCAATGGCAATGGCACTTGGCTCGCATCCGTTTCCTGCTTTTGCTGCTCTGCGGCTCCTGCGGCTCCTGCTGCTCCGCGTATCTCCACTGCGGCCCCGTGGGAGTGTCCCAAAGGATTTGGCCACAACAAGGTAGTAAGCTCTTTTTGATTAGCCACAAAAGGTCGCAATATAATGCACCGCTGGCCTCACTGACATCGCTGGAGTTGATAAGCAGCAGCCGAAATCATAAAACTGTCATTTGGCCGGTTGATAAGAGTCGACGACCAAAAGGGGCCGCCCTGGGCCTTACCGGCTGGTCCAGGGGCAATTCCATGTTGTGTGGCTTTTTTGTTGGGTCAAACACCGCTTCGCCACTTTGAATGGGGCACGAGGCACGAGGCACTTGGCTAGAGGCACTCGGCTGGGGGCTGTTCGTTGCGGGAAAAAGCCGAAAATGGATTGCAAAAACTAATGAACGATTTTCTGGAGTTGTTGCCGTGAGAAAAAGAGCCAACAGGGCAACAGCATGAAAGGTGGCACATCCGTCCCTCGAATCCCAGGGTAGCCGTCAAGCCCGGGCCTCTCCGCGCCCTCTCCTCGACATGGCATACCAGGCCATACTTATGCATATTAGTGCTAATGTCTGGAGGTCCTGTGGCAGGACGATAAAACCAGAGCCGAGGAGGCAGCGAAAAACTTTGCAGACGCATTCCGCACAATGACGCAGTCGCTCCTGGGGCGGGCCATGGAGTGCCTGGATTTACAACTGCAAAAACGTTATTTATTTGCTGCATTATTGCCCACGATGGCCCATGTGTATGGACAAAATTTACATTTAATTATGGCACCGCTCGCCTACAGATCCTTTATGCCAACTTCTGTTGATGTGCCAAGTTTTTTATTGTATTTCAATTGGAATTTATTATCTCCACTCCACATCGGAGTCTAAGGATGAAACTGAAACCGAAACCGAAACCGAAACCGAAGCCGAGGCCCCAGCCCTGAGTCGAGGGGCAGCCATGCGGAAAGGTCACTGAGGCTTGGCTTGGGTTACTGCTGAGTCAGTGGCTGTGGCAGTGGCTGTGGCAGTGGCTGTGGCAAAGTGGCGACAATGATGTAGCACTTGGCAGGGGCCATGGCACTGCAGCAGGCGGCCGCAGGGCGTGGCAGGAATAAATTGAAAAGAAATTATCAATCAAATAGGTATTTGAAAACTCAATTTCTTGGAAAAAACATTGCAGCTGTGGCCCTTTCAATCCACAACAACAAAGCCTCCACTGCGGCTGCAGTCCAAAAGGACAGTCAGGGACGGAAATGAAGCAAAACGCATTTGTAATCCGCTTTTACTTGCTCAACACTAAATTTTTGAACCTGGGGACGGGGGCTATGCCCTGAGGATTAGGAGGCAGGCTGCCTTCTGTTCATTAGCCCCATTAGAGGAGTGCTTATAAATGGCTTAAATTACTGACTGACTCTCTGGCACTCGCCTCCAATCATTATTGAGGAGGTACCTTCTCCCTCCCTCCCTCCTTCTCCTTCTATGCCAACACATCGGAAAGCCATCGCATATATTGCTATGACATCTGGCATTCTCGACTCTCGACTCTCGAAATGCGCATCGCAGCAGCTGCTCCTTTGGGGGGTGGAGGGGGGGAAAGTGTCGAGATTTTCCAAAGAGCTGCTTCAGTGTGAAGAACAAAAGACAAATATCAAAAGTGCTATGCTATGCTGCCCCTCCGACTGCCCCACCGACTGCAGTGCCTGCTGCATTTTCGAAAAAGGGAAAATATTATGGGAATTTGCAGGAGCAGACTTCTGCGGTCTGAGTCCCACTGGGACAGATAACTCAGCCTCAGCCTCATTCGGTTTTTGGGCCTCCGTAAATCTGGTTGTCGGGCAAAAGCCAGCCGCTGGCCGGCGGTCAATCGAATGGCACTCCACACTCCACACTCCTGGCTCCGGGTCCTGCTTCTGGCAAAAGATTCCGTTGTGTAATTGCGCGATTCAAGTGAGTCCAGCTGGGAGCAGCGGGGATCGGCAGCCCGGCAGTCGAGTGGAAATGTCTCGGTGATTAATCTGAACCGTTTGCCTGGCTTCCTTCTAGTCAGCAGCATCCGTCGCTCTAAAGAAGTAAATGAAAACTCATGGAATTGATTGGCAGGACACAAACAAAAACCAAAAAAAAAGAGAGAGAGAGGAAAAAGACACTTTCAGAAATGATTGCAACCGCAAAAGGAAAGGATACATCTCGGAGCTGACTGACAGTTTGCGATTGAGAAATGAAAATATTACAAATATACGAGAAAACCTGTCTGGGAAGCCGCAGAGAAGGCGCTCTGACAAGTACGGGGGAAAGCTGAAATTCAAAGGGAAAATAAATCAACAAGGAGTAATCCTGGGCGTTGTCTCTGTGGCGCCTCCTATGGCTCACGCACATGCCACAAACGGATCAAGGGAGCGGGGGGGACGGTGGCGGTGGACCAAAAACGGAATGTATACATTGTATACAATGAAAGCTTCAATTGAATTAAAACCCAGGCACGAGCAGGGCTTCCCCACCAGCTGAGGCGGAATGTGGGCAGAGCTGATAAAGGCGGATGCCACTGGCTCATGGGTGTTGCATAAATGAAGTGAAGGGGAGGCACAGTGCATTCCTGGAGGTCTGAGCACCCCAAGAAGCTCGGAGCAGTGTCCATAAATCAAACAGTATTGGCGACTCTTGAGGTCAAAGGGTTGACGAAAGACGCTAATGACTTTGGACCCTTGGAGAGCCGCAAAACCACTTGGAGTCTTTGGAGCCCCTCTACCCTCCACCCTCTACCCATTCTTCGAGTGCCAGAACAATAAACATTAAATTACTTTGCTCAAGCGCTTGCCCGTCCGCACATGGAGTACATTTCACCTACCTTGCAACACAGCACCCCGCCCCCAGCCACGGTAGCTCCATGTTTAGATGTGCATTTCCGCAGTGGCCGGCATCCACAGGCAATCGAACCGAAATAAGTATCTGCGGGCCGGGCCGGGACGGGTGGCGGGCCGGCGTTCTTCAATTGCTCAAAGTGGGTCGTGGCTGCGCTGCGCCCGTGGTCATTATAGAGAGTATAAAACTTGATTGCTCGGCCCGTGGCATTTACTTGCCTTATAAATAGTCCGCCGGCTTTCACTCTTGCCCCACCAGACACGCACGCACCCCCACCCCCCAGCCACTGGCATTACCCCCCCGGCTGTGTTGCAGCAACATGCAGGTTGCAGTAATAGTGGCGCCAGACGTGTTTATGAATGAAAAGTGCCCAGGAACGGCTGGCAACACGGAGGGCGGGCGCATGCTCGTTGGCAACAATGTTGCGGCCACCCCCCGAGCGTCAACTTTGTTGCCCGAGAGCTGCCGGAAAATCTGGCGGAATTTTGCTGTTGGCTGGCGGGGGCACAGTTGGCTTTCAGCATTCAACGTGTTTTGCGCTCCGACGGGACTCGGATCCGAATTCCAATTCAAAAAAACGAATTCGCGCCGCTCTTAGGCGTTGTGTTTAAAAATATCATACCTGCGTGAAGGAGCGAGCGAGATACACAGAGAAAAAGATCGAGAAGGCAAGCGAGAGAGAGAGGGACATACACGTATTTTTTTGTTTAGTGATACGCAGAGAAAGGGAAAGTGACAGTGAAAGTGCCGTGATATCTCCCATGGAACTCTCCTCTGAAGAAGTACTCCTGCCGCTAATCCCATTGCCATTAACCACGCAGATCGACATTTTTTTTAAGTGTGGCCGGGCAGTGTATCGACGATTTATAAATAAATATATTAAGTATATTCCGCCCAAGAGAGAGCACAGTACAAATGAAAAGCTTCCCCCCAAAAGAATTCCCAGTGAAATGTGAAAACAAATTGTTAAATTAGCCCCAAAAATCCGCAGCCAGAATCGAATCGCACCATTGATCATTCCCGGCCGAGTGACATATCTCCCGAATATAATTAACCCCATCGAGGCAGAGCCCCACAGAGCCCCACACAGCCCTTGGCATTGAGTGTCGACATCTCGTGACCCCCACCCACGACCCCCCACGACCCAACCCCCGCCGTTCATATACATATGCAAATGAGTCGAGGATTTTCGGGAGTTCGACGCGATTCCCTGGCGCTCGCACGCCCCGCAAATTAAATTCCCAAGGTAAGCAAATAAATCTTAATAAGATTATTGCAGAAACACACACACACACACACACACGCATAAAAAAACAACATGTCATAAAAATTACATTTCCTTAAGAAAGGAAAATTTTTGCAAGTGTCTGTCGTTTTTTATGGGCATCCGTGAGACGGGCCTTGGGCTGGCTGGGAAAACCTCATGGATGCGATTTCCCCGTCGATAAGCCTCAGAATGTTGAATATTAAAAAGATTAATTTATGATTGGGTGGATGGTGAATGGTGAATGGTGGATGCGGCTTGTTGACAGCCCCAGCCTTTCGAACAGACATTTTTATTAGCCTTATGGATGGGCGTGAAGGGAGTGGGACTCCGGATCATCTGCTGGATGCAATTGTAGCTCTGACAGCCAGCGATGTGACAGCAAGGACGCAAAGAAACACTCTTGAATGCCCTTTAATGTATTATAAATATCCAAATTCAGTTGAGCAACCAACGATCCAGTTTGCACCGCAAAATCCAAGGGATTGCCTAATGCATCCATTAGGCTGTCCTTGGAATAAGCCGCAATGGTTTTTAAAGGGCTTTTAGAGCTCTTAACACAAATACCAGCGGCGACAGGAATTAACGAAATATTCCAATTAAATAATGGAAAAAGTACAGACATAATTCCCCGCCACCAGCAACCAGCCACCAGCATATTTCCCATTGAAAACAGCGCATTTAAGTGCAATTTAAACAAATTGTTGACACACTTTAAGTTCTGCATTATGTGGCATAAATTTGGGACTTGATTTCTTTCTTTGTTTAGCCATTTCCTGGGATTCTCAATTATGGCCACAGAAATTCCAGTTCGTGGCAAAGCAAAGGCGACACTTTTTCCTGGCATTTTAGGAGAAATTCAATTTGGCTCCTTTGTGCCCAGAATGTATCCGTAACAATGCAGAAATCATAAATAAATATAGTTCAACCTAAAGCAAACACTTAAGTAAATTGCATGGCTTGGGTTTTGGTTTTGGTTTCGGTTTTGGTTTCGGTTTTGGTTTTCTTGCAAAAACATGGTCCAGTTTTCTTTTGGCAGGCAAATGTAAGTACGTTTTTCCGTAGGCTAGGAGCTCCATTTTCTCAGAAGAATTTGCATAGAAGCAGCAAAAACTTTTGTCCGAAATACTCCCCCAGGTGCTCCCCTTTGCATTTATTCACATGCATTCACATTCAGATAAGATAAAAAAGGGTGCTCTCGTCCACAGAACTGCATATTAATTAAGTAAATTCTTGGTTTATTTGCATGCCAGGTAGTCCTGGGATCCTCCTCTGCCAGGCCTTGGCTTGAGTCCTAAACTGCCTTCTGCTTGCCACTTAATGTCGGAATGATTAATTATAACTGCCGTGTGGCTGGCAAGCACCTAGACACCCGTACACCTAGACCCATTGATCAATCAAATTGCTTGAAAAATTTCCAACAATTAGAGCAGCTGGAAGCTGGAAGCTGGATGCGCTCATTAAAACCTAAATTGCAACAGAAATATGCAAATGACAGGCGCCCACAAGACGAGGCAAACAGGAACTGGAACCAGACCCGGACACAGACCCGAACGGACGGACATCCATTCCGTGCCATCGTATAGACCGGGCCACAGCACGGGTCCCTGGCAAAAGTCGCATTTCTTTTCGTTTTCGTTATGTTCCGTTACGTTCCGCGCAGAGCGAAAGCCTTGAAACTGTCAACTAAAAATAAATCGCAAAGAGCTTGCTTTTCTCTCTCACTGTCTCTGCACTGCCCTCCCCAACCCCCACCCCCCAGCAACCACCCCCCGGCCGTCTATATAATAATTATAATTTTTGTGTGTTTTCATTTGGGTCCGTCCGCCAACAAGATTCCTCGACTTTTATACGACTATGTTTTATCTGGCTTTATATGCTCTCGACCACCGCATGTTCGATCTCTCTCTCTCTCTCTCTCTCTCTCTCACTCTCTTTGTCTCTGCCATCGAATCACAAATCTATATCTAAATATGTACATATATGTAGGAGGCAGAGGTAGGTATGTTCCGCTGGCACATGGAATCACAATGGAATAAGTTAATAATACTTAAGCTGCTTAATTAAATAAATTTCCACAGAAAACAGAGAAAATATAAATATCTACCATAGAATAGTGTTCGAATGTGAATTATAATTTATAGATATTTTAATTTATTGTTGTCCGCTGTAGGGCCATAATAATCAATAACAAAAAGAGAGAAGAAAAAGGAGAAAACGTACAGCGGATGCCAAAAAGAACCAGCCAGCCAAAGGACCAAAGCCAAAGGGGGCGGGGAGGGAAAGCCAAGTTGGCGCCTCGTTGGACAAACATCCAAAAGTGCACTCTCAAACACAAAGCCACACACACAACACTAGCCCAACGACAACATTCCACATGATTCCAAATTGCTTTCTAAATAATTAAGCTTAATGGCAGTCAACGAATTAAACATTAATTGAAACTATTCGTCGCCCCCAACATGTGGCTCACGGAACTCCAAAATCCAACATCCTGGCATTGATTGCGCGGTGAATAACATTCCGTTTAATACCCAACATTCCCCTTAATTGTTTCAACATTCAAATGTGCCGTTATCTTCAAGTGCCTGGCCGCGGAAAAAAGAAAGGGAGTCGAACATTTCGACTAGAAGATACCTATCTAAACGGATGGGATATTTGGCAATACTTGGCTTTCTTGGGGGAAAGATTTTTGGGATGTCTCTTGTGCGCCTCGCCAGGACTGTGTATATTTTTGTGGGATACCCACCATAGACCACCTTTTGTTGCTATCCCTGACGAAATCGAATACCCTGCCTGCTATGAAAAAACCGTGTAAAAACAGCCGGGGAAAAAAGCTTGGTTTAACTAAAAGAGCCCACAAGTCAAGTCGGCTGTCGGTTGTTTTTGATACATTTAAAAGCTTACAGTTGTTTTTGGTATTGGTGGTGTTGAAGCCCTCGATATTTTCGAACATTTTGAGCCGTTTAAGCCGCGCTGTGTTAATGGACACCCAGTCGAGAGCACTGGGGCTTGAAGAGTACACTGTACTTTGTTGGATACTCCATGGCACCAGTCCAGCGGCATTTTAGATGCCCTTTGCATGAGAGATGAGCCGCCCACACATTACACTACAATATGTGCCGATTCTATGCCGCAGAAAAGCATATACCATAGTCGTCCGAGCCCTAGTTGGGGCATTCCCCGAACCTTGCCAGTGCTATGACAGTGAAAAAGGTCAACCAAAGAAAAGTGCAGCAGAAAAAAGCATGGAAATGCCACCAAGAACGAAATGCCGAATCTTTGGATACCCTAGCAGATGCCCACCTGGCATTATGCCTTTCCCTGTGTCAAAGTCGACAGACCCTCTGAGAGGGCGGCATAAAAGTGGGGAAAAAAGCGAACGCATTGCCACAACGAGGAAAAACTGTTGGCCAGCAGAGGCTTGCCCGTTTTGGCCCGGGGAAAAAGCAATTTCGGGACTGGACTGGACTGGACTGGTCGTGTGGGCGATTTACCAATGTCAGGGCAATAAAAAATGAATGTGCCGGGGCCGGCGGCGACTGGTGTGACTCGAATGGGGACACGTGCTGGCCGTCAAGAGTGGCAAAAGGGTCACAAACATTAAAACTAATTGCTGCTATAATTGCCGGGACAGTTGGTCCAAAAGAGCGTTTCAATGCCCGCCTCTAATTGAGATAATCGCATTAGGAGCCGACATTGGAGCTGGAGGCAGAGCCAGGACCCAGGGACCCAGGGACCACTCTTGGGTGGTTCACCTGCAGTCGTGGATGGCGTGTTTGTGCTGGCCAATGAC
Source organism: Drosophila pseudoobscura (assembly GCF_009870125.1). Lineage (NCBI taxonomy): Eukaryota > Metazoa > Arthropoda > Insecta > Diptera > Drosophilidae > Drosophila > Drosophila pseudoobscura. The sequence continues at coordinate 65,431,894 of NC_046683.1, read as the reverse complement.
CGCAAATCGCTAACCACTTAACATGCAACCTGGTCTGAGGGACACAATGTAATTTACTGCCGCTGCACAGATAACAAATGCAAATGTCGCCAATAACACGCATACGTCACGTGGGACCCGGGCCACGTGCTAGCCTCCCTCTCTCTTGCTGAACAGCATCCAGGGGGGGTCTGGTATCAGGGGTATGGGGTCTGAATAAATGGACAAAACCACAAATACAATAGCGGTCCTTTGTTTTGCTTAGCTTGCCCATAAATTACATCAGGGTGTATCACAATCGGATCGAGATTGGGGCACTCGAATCGGATATTGAATTCGTTATGCATTGACGCTAAAGAGGATAATAAATGTTTATTCCGACAGGAATGTTTACATCTACTAAATCAAGCATTCAAATCCCTGTTTCTCCCAGTGCACATTCAGCTATAATTCGATATTGTGCTCTGATTTGTCTGGCCACTCGATGGGCCATAAGGCGCGAGGTCTGCTCAGAGGACTGTGGCCCAATCCATATCTTTGCCTGTCACTCAGATGGATCGGTGTGTGGGGCCTGGGTGCTGGTCACATAAGCTTGATTGATGTGTCAAAAATGTGACACTTAATGCCCGCGGAGTGTGGGCATTTCCTGACATTTACACGTGCCACAACAATGGCATCGAATCCTTAACTGATTTAGTGTCCCATTCCACTGGAGCTCCCACTTGTTGGGCCACTGGGCAGCTGCGATAAAGGTATATGTAGCTCGCCATAAAGTGAATTAAATCATTAGGGTGTGACCCAACACAGGACCTGCATTAAAGGATTGTACACATATGCCATTTAGTCGTAATTGCCAAAGCCACAGCCACATTCAATGGCGCTCTGCACAGGAGAGCGCGTGTCTACTGCAAACTTTCTACTCTCCCAGTTCCAGCTAATTTCCCATCTTTTGGTTTAGGTCTCTGGCATAATTTAGATTGCAGCTTGTGGCGGGTCTGGTTGGAGGTCTGTTGCGGATATGTGTGCATACGTACCGGGCCATGGTCCGGGAACACTGATAGTTGGACGTGCATGTTGATGCAGGTGTGGGCTTCTATTAAAAAAAATAATGATGGAAAAATTATGAGTGCTGGTACCGATGTGAACCAACCCACTTTTTCTGATAGCGGGGGGCTTCAAAATTATCTATTCTGATTTTAAAGCTTTATATTTTCCAGACGGTCAGCTCAAGCTGCAAACTGTCTGAACCCCATTTAGAGCTGGTTTTATCAGCTTTCCAGAATGGCAAAGTTCAATACTATCGAATCTCAGATACCAAAGTTATGTCTTAAACAGAAGCACAACCTTTAAAGAAAAAGACCATTAAAGACCATTAAAAAAAGGATTATGATACAAAATCTATAAAAAGAAGTCGGTTCGGTGCACGCTGCTACGTTTTGTTGAGTAGTGTAATCAAATAGTCTGTTGTAATGGTCTAGGATGCTTTCCTCAAATGCTCGGTGTGGTTTTGTACTCCGTTGGAAACTGAGGTCAGGTGTGTCAGGTGGGTCATGTGGCTGCTCAACCGCTTCCCAGAAGGTTATACGATTACGACCACCACAGGGTGAGGCGGATGAGCAATCACAAAAGGCCATTGTGAAACATAAGAGCCTTTGCCCCCCCGTCTCTTTAAAGCATAATTGCCACAAATTACCTGCAAGAAGGGTACTCCTGCCCCAGGCGCTTCCTTCCAGCTAAAGGCGGACCAAAGCCAAGCAATTGACACCCTAAGCAATCTCATGTGGCGTGAGGGCAGTCCCGTGTTCACAGTCCGTATTTCTTGGAAATCGATAGTCTAGTCCTAAGCTCTGCCTCTCTGGGCCCGAACGGAACTAATCGACCTTCCATTTCTCATTTCCGATGTTGCAGCTAAACGTGTCGGCGACGCGTGGCCCGGAACCGGGGCCAAGTGGAAGGCTAAGAGCTCTTTACGCCGCGTGACCCCCTGGCCGGCAAGGACAGGTGGAACAACAGGTCACAGAAGGATTGATGTTTGGGCGAAAGTTCACGGCCAGCTGCATAGATGTTACCCAAGTCGCAGGTCGCTGCCAGGACGCCACTCTAGTACCGAGGAACCGAGGAAGACTGCCAGCCGGCGGAGAGTAGACGCCGGCAAGGACCAGCCACGTAATGAGCGGTGCCGCCGCTCGGCTGCTGCTGCGCCTGGAGCTGCCCGCGCCGGGTGTGATGCCCCCGCCGCCGACCGACTACGACTGGGGGCCCATCGGCGAGGATGAGTTTCTGGCCAGTGCCACGGCCACGGCAACGGCCAGGAGCCACGAGGATGCGGTGCGCTATGAGATGGCCGACATACTGGGCAGCACGGTGCCCACCACGCTGTACGAGCAGGTGGTGCAGCAGTGGCTGCCGGCCCTGAACGGCAGCTACACGACGCACGGGCCCAACCACACGGACCTGCAGACGGACCTCCTCTATCCGCACTACGACGACGCGGACTTCGACCTGGAGCCGAACTGGACGCGCACCTGCGAGGAGGTGTACAATCCGCTGCTGGAGAACAACCGCATCGAGTTCTGGGTGTGCGGCGTCCTGATCAACATCGTGGGCCTGCTGGGCATCCTGGGCAATGTCATCTCGATGATCATCCTGTCCCGTCCGCAGATGCGCTCCAGCATCAATTACCTGCTGACGGGCCTGGCCCGCTGCGACACCGTGCTGATCCTCACCTCCATCCTGCTGTTCGGCATTCCCTCGATCTACCCGTATACGGGGCACTTTTTCGGCTACTACAACAACGTGTATCCGTTCATCTCGCCGGTGGTCTTCCCCATTGCCATGATCGCCCAGACGTCGAGCATCTACATGACCTTCACGGTGACCCTGGAGCGGTACGTGGCCGTCTGCCATCCGCTGCGGGCCCGCGCCCTGTGCACCTACGGCCGGGCCAAGATCTACTTCATTGTGTGCGTGTGCTTCGCCCTCGCGTACAACATGCCGCGCTTCTGGGAGGTGCTGACGGTCACCTATCCGCTGCCCGAGTCGGATGTGGTGCTGCACTGCGTGCGGCCGTCGCGGCTGCGCCGGAACCAGGCCTACATCAACATATACATACACTGGTGCTACCTGATCATCAACTACATCATACCCTTCCTCACCCTGGCCATACTCAACTGCTTGATCTACAGGCAGGTGAAGCGGGCGAACCGGGAGCGCCAGCGCCTGTCGCGCTCCGAGAAGCGGGAGATCGGCCTGGCCACCATGCTCCTCTGCGTGGTGGTGGTGTTCTTCATGCTGAACTTCCTGCCGCTGGTCCTCAACATCTCGGAGGCCTTCTACAACCTGATCGACCACAAGCTGACGAAGCTCTCCAACCTGCTGATCACGATCAACAGCAGCGTCAACTTTCTCATTTACATCATCTTCGGGGAGAAGTTCAAGCGCATTTTTTTACTCATTTTTTTCAAGCGGCGCCTGAGTCGTGACCAGCCGGATCTTATACACTACGAGAGCTCCATATCGAACAACGGCGACGGCACCATCAATCACCGGTCGTCCGGCCGCTTCTCGCGGCACGGCACACAGCGGAGCACCACCACCACCTACCTGGTGGCTACGGGCACCGGCGGCGGGGGCGGGGGCAGCACCTCCCAGCTGAACAATGTCCGACTCACGCAGGTGTCCGGCTCGCCCGGCCTGGTCAAGATCAAGCGGAATCGGGCCCCCTCACCGGGTCCGGTGGTCTACTTTCCGGCCCGCGAGATGCAGCGCTCCGTGTCGACGAACACCAATTCGGCGACCAACAATAACACGGCCATTGGCTATGACTGGACGTTGCAGGACAGCAAGAAGCTGGGGCATGTCTCCTCGGGCTTCTGAGGGATCAGGGATCAGTCCACTGGTCATGTACATACACCTAAATATATCCAAAGAGATCAGGCTTTATCCAAACGAATATAATATAATATACTCTAATATATGTATCTGTATCTGTATCTGTATCTTTATCTGTAGTGAAGGCATCAAACTATGCGCTCCAAGCGTTGCGTTACTTTGTGATAAGCGTTAAGTGTTTCCTGCTCCTACTTCTACTTCTACTCCTCTTGCAACTTTACCTCCTCCTCCTTAAATATTTCTCGAATTCAAAGTACAGGTACGCGTAGTAGCAGGCCCCACTGTAGTGTCTTCTTGTCTTGTCTCGTCTTGTCTTGTAAAAACTGCTCAATCAATCGAATTTCTTTCAATTTTGCACTAAATTAGACAGAAAAAGTTTTTCCAGAGTCATTCGCAATATCGTTTTACCGACCCAGCCGACCCGTCACGCCCACTTTCCCCCACTGACCGAACTTTTCGCTTCTTTATTTATTATCAAGTTTTGGGTGCTTTTAATTAAATATCCTTTGGAGAGCATTTCATTTCTCAGCCAAACTTGATGGATGATTTCCCTTCTTTTTTTTATTTTTTCGCCCTGCTGTTCCGATGATTTTGGTTTTTGTTTTCGAAACTTTTCTCAAATACAGGCGGGGCGAAAGTGTTGGGGTTAGCGGGGCAATCTGTCAACTTGTCGGAAAGAAAAGTTTTTAAAACGCTGCTCAAAAGTTCAAAGTCAGCTCTCAGCTCAGCTCTCGGCTCAGAGAGGTTCCGCCTGTGAGTCCCGTAAGTAGCTCAATTTAACATCAACAACAATAACAACCACAACAACAACAACAAAATAAAGAAAAAGACATTTTCAGGTATTCAAACAAAAATGAATTAAAAGTACTCTAAATACACACAAAAAATAAAATACAAATAAAAATTAAGATAAAATGAAATGAATTTTTTTTGCTATTGTATAAAATATATTTAAGAGTTTTGTGTAAATATTTCGAAATAACGTGTCCATGCAAAGCATAAATGATCCCAAAGAAAATGTACCGGCTTTCCATTGAAAATAAGTCCAGGAATGGGAGTCCGGGATTCGAAGAAATTCCAGCCATCATCCTCCTCTCCTGCCTGCAATAAATACGAGAACAGAATGCCCCTATTTTACCATGTAACAAAATAAAAGAAATACTCATCATATGGGAATACCAAGCCCCCACCCCCCCGCGAGAACCCAAAGGGCTTCTCAGTTAACTAAATACTTGTACTATTTATTTAGAATTAGATTAGCCTTAATATTGTATAGTTGTATCGAATACGTAACCGAACAGTCGTCATAACTAATTTCAAGGATTGAGCAAATAAATGATGATGAGAAATCCGAAATTGTTTTCATTTGTCTGAGAGCCTCGTCTGGGAGAGTTTTAAATAATAACTACATTGAGGGATTGGGGGGGGATTCACTAACGAGCACTTTGGACGGCCACTTTGCCTGCCATTCAATTAGGGCGACCTTCGGGGGGTGCGGGGGTGGGCCAGGACCACGCACCTATGCTTAAGCAGGCCGAGCACGTTGTCAACAGGCGCCCCGATAATAATGCACAAGTCACACAAAGGAATTTAAATAATAACCATAACAATAAGACACAAAACACACACACAAACACACACAGTCGCAGAGCAGGGAAACATCCTTGTTCGTAAGTGAATTACGGGGAACGCACGTGCGCCAGGGCCCAGCCCCGGGCCGTGCCCATAATCCCATAAGAGGCTGACTCGGATTTGCGATAACCACAAATAATTAGGGGACAAGGGGGAGCGGATTAACACAGAGCCCGATGAAAGCTGAATATTTATGATTTCTTTATGTGGGCTCCAGTGGAAGTGTGTGTTTGACAGAAGGACTTCCCCGGAGTACCAGCAGAGAGGCCACACTTGGGTTTTCTTCTCCGCCGATCTTTCCTAGAAACAACGAATGAGCTTCCAAAGAAGCCACAGTGCTCCTGCCACATTGAAGTGCCCCTGGACAATGGATGATAATAAATCAGCCCCTTGATAATGTCAACGGCAGGGAAAGTATTTTTTGCCTGACGAGTTTTTAATACTGCCCGGGATTATCATGCCTTTGACAAATGACAAGAATTTCGGTTTGATTCGTTGACAAAGTGTTGACCCCGCCATGGTGTTTGCCAATTAATTATTTGCCTTTGAACGGCCACAGCATGTCATCGAAAAATGTAATTAATCCGCCGGAAACCCATCGAATCTGAAGGCGACAGTGCCTAAACGCTCGGCAACAGTTCTGCTTCGTCTTCTCCTCCACTCAAGATTGACGATTGAATTTCACAAGCTTTAAATACTCACAGACTTGACGGGCTTTGATGGGGCCATAACAGGATAGTCGAATATTCGACTCTCTACCATTGGCTAATCCAACTTATTCTTCCCGTCTGTACTGGGCTCTGGGTCCCTGATTGGCAAGGGCAGGGGCAATTCCATGGGATGATTCGTCGTTTCTTCAATCGCCTGCTCCACGTCGAGAATCGCCGCTCGTGCAAAGTCGTCCTGAAGACCGCAGGGACAATGTGCAGCCCCACCAGACCCACCAGACCCACCAGGATCACCGCCTGCCAGCCTCTCCGATCGACTAATGCAGTACGGACAGCTGTGACTCTTGGTCGGTCCCACGATGAACGGCCTGGGCCTCGTCTGGATCTGCTTGTACAGGCACTGCAGGCGATGGCCGATACAGAGTACGCCTATCAGAAGGAAGGCAGACACCAATATGCCCAGCCAGCAGCCGATCTACAGGCACATGCCATTGGTGAGGTAAAATCGAAATCAATGTTGGGGTGGGGGTCAACCATAACTAGTACTCACTATGGGGTCAACCAGGTCGCTGCACACCGTGTCCAGGCTGTAGTCATATATGTAGGTGAGTGGCTGGCAGTGTCCCACCTTAGTGTTTGCCTCATGGACTACCATTTTGATGTAGTTGTTGACCTGTTGCTGAACCACAGTGGTCAGATTTTTGCCAATATTGGCAAGGTAGTGCTTGCCCATGTCCCGTATAAACATCTCGGTATTCTGAATATTTTTTAACAAGAGTCTGATGGAGTCGCCAAAGCTGTAGTACTCGTATTCAATTTGACTTTGGATCCAACTGGCATAGCGCAACACCTCCACGACATTCTCTTCCAGAAACGGAGTATATTCCTTATGAAATGTTTCTAAGTTTTCATATTCATTTTCGAAAGCAGCCTTTGCCGCTTGGTAGTAATTCCACGGCAGTGAGCGAGCTAATTTCTTCAGGCCCCTTCGGAGATTCTCAAAATCGATTGCCACATACTCATAGCATAGGATATCATACCACAGATCAGGATGGACACGGTCGAGGGACGAGTTCGCCGCTGCCGTGTACACGTCTATGTCCTTTGGTGTTAATAGGAAAAAATCGGATAGATCTAGATCTTGGAAAAGTGAGAAATCGGCTTCCATTGGGGTCATGACGCGGATTCGTATCAAGTCGTCCACGTCGTAGATTCGATTCTCTCGCAGATATTTAAAGATGCTGTTTTCGCCTTCGCACTCATTGATAAGATTCGATATCTTGAGGGCATCCTTGGAGCCGTCCCGCCTAGAGGAAAACACAGAGCTGACATCGCTCTCTAATTTGATCTCGCTGATGAGCCTTTCTCGGGCAGCCCTCTGCTTCTCGGTAAGTGGTGCGCATGCGCCTTTGTACGCCACGGCGCCGATCAAAAAGTAGCACAGTCCAATCATGAGCATAATGGATATCACGCAGACTATCAACAGCATGGCTCTGCGGGGTAGCCAAGGGGGTCTCAGTGAAGGACAACAGATACAGATACAGATACAGATACGACTAGTACAGACTAGCCTAGACCGTAATAGCCGAGGGGCACTCACAATAGAATGAAGTGCGAGCCAATCCTCCGGCTCATACCATTGTCTCTCACTCCAGTGACACGTTTGCCGAAGCAGCCGAAGGCCAAGGCGATTATCAGGACAACCAGTATCTAGGGAATATTACGAAGCTTGGGAGCTTAGTTCCGTTTCGGAGGAAAGCCACATTCAGCGCCACATTCACTTACCACAGCCACAAAGACAGCGATGGACACTAACACATAGTTACGGGTCCGATCGAACCGGACGTACAGATCGTCGAAGGCCCTCGTCGAGCGCAGTGTGGCCAGATGAATGTCACTGATAACCACTTCAATTATTTCATTGATGCGGTCTGCCTGATCGGCAAAGAGCTTCTTTCCCTTCTGTATGTCGCGGATCATTGGTGCAGCGACGCGTTCCATTTCCTCCTTGATCAATACGGTTATTTCATGCAGTCGTGCCAGTGCCTCATCTGGTCTACGCTCATGCCGAAAAAGTGCCCTTAATCCATGTTGTATTGTCTCAACCCTGGGCATCTGCATAGATTCAGAATTCTTAATGAAGATTCCGTCAATTTTTGAATTTGTTAACAGGCACACACCTTGTCCGGATGCAGACATCTGGATGTGTCGATAAACTCGATATCGGAGCGACCCAGAAATTTGATGCACTCTTGGCTGCCACAAAGCACCGTTGCCGCATAGTTTATGTCGCGTTTCACTCCTCGCAAAGCTGTAGTTTCAAATAATTTTCAAAATTCAATGTTACTCGTAGTGGGATTATGGGGACTGTGGACTGGGGACTGGTACCTTCTCTTAGTCTTATGGAGGTAATCGCAACAAACGAATGAAAATCATGGTTGTGGTCAGTATAATATTCAGTGATTCTGAAATTGCCAAATATATATTTGAGTTCTTGAATTGAATTAGCCCCTGAAGCATCGTTCAAGTCCTTGGCTATATGTCTAGGTGCATCTAGACGGACGATTGGGAATGGATTAAATTGATATGGAGGTGAGGTGTATGGTGAGGTATGGAAATTAGATTATACTCATGATCAAATGGATCAGATGCGTCTCCAGCTCCTCAAAGTTTTTCACAAACAGATGCTCTATATGCTCCTGGACACCGTACAGGAAATTACAGGTGTCCAGGCTACCCCTTTCCAGGGTCCTCTTGGTCTTGGCCAGGCCGCGTTCCAGCAAGCTATTCGAGTAAACAGCCATGGCCATGCACAAGCTGAGAGCAGAACAAAAACGGCATAAACGGATCTCCACAACAGCATCTTTATTACCTACCCGATCATTACGATGATCAGAGCCAGGCAGGTGCCCCAAATGAAACGCCTCCTCCTATTGGCAGCTATATCGCAGGGCGGACAGCCCTGCTTGCAGCGACAGCAGCAAAAGCAGCAATACAAAACGCTGATGGTCCACGGACCGAGACCGAGACGGACAGAAATGAACTAAAGCTTTAATGGTCTTGCCAGGCAAACCCAACGGGGATCTACTCACCCAAAAAAAGGGATCAGGACGATGAGAGCGACGATAATGCTCGCCCACAGCCAAAAGAGCCAGTATGCGGCGAACCAGGCCGCCCAATCGTTTCTGTCCACCTTCCGTCCCAGCGCCATCTTCTCCGTTCCAACAAACCTAAGGTAGCCTGAAACAAAGATTTGGGCATTTGCCTAAAACCACATCTTGGCCCCTTGGCCCGCTTACCCCTTGGTACAGTCACATTAACTGGAAAGAACTTGTCGTAAATGCCTCGCGACCATTTGAAAAGAGCAGTAAACTTTCTTGTGTAGTTTTCATGCTTCGTATAGTTCAACACATTCGACAGATTGAACTTGGAAAGTTTAGCTTCAGAAAAGTGAACCAGACCCAACTGCTCGTGGGTGGTGCCGTCTCCCTTGTACCCCTTGCGCCAATTCGGCCTCGGAGTCGGTCTGGGGGGACGCGATCTGGCGGCGGCACATATCTGCAGGCACAGCACAAACAGAAGCAGGGCCGCCAGGGAGAGACGGAGGAGACTCTGTTTTCCGTATTTGGACATTTTGAGGTCCAGAATTCCGTTGCTTCGATTTTGTTTCATTCACATACTCCTTGGGAAACGAGTAGGACCTTAAGATAGGGGAGAGGCCCAAAAGGAAGGCCCACCAAAACGCTCACCTATGCTGTGTAGAGACAGGGCATCCCTTCCTGGACGGTCCTTGAATGCACAATTTTAATTTGTATATTTTGTATTTTATTTTGAAATAGTGGCAAGAGGCTTGTGTGGCTGTGTATCTGTGTATCTGTGTATAAGCATGTGTCAAAAATAACAGTTAAGTCAATCAGTATTGATGGCAAAAAACACATCATCGAGGCTGTAGTAAGAGCATCGTCGGCTTCTTTCGGGCTTTCAATTAGTCGGCAAAATGTTCGGACTCATATTAATCTAGAATTTATTAAAGCATTACATTTAGAAGGTGTACCAGATGTATGGGCATTCATTCATGTGTTGTGCTCATGATCGACAGATCTAGCAGAGGAACTCCCGCAAGTGTCCCAGAGAGGGCAGATAGGTGTCTGGGATCATGTCCACTTTGCTGTGTCCTTCGTCATTGCAAATCTGGCGCACCTCTTTCAAGGTGCTGACGCCGGTGCCCACGAAAAGCGATTGGAAGCCGCAGTTGCTGGCGAACAGTATGTCCGTGTAGAGACTGGAATAGGCGGGTGAGGTAAGAGCAGGTGGGGCAGGAGAACGGACCACTTACGTGTCGCCAACCATCAGCGTGGACTCCCGCTTGAGGACGCCGCATTGCAGCAGCTGCTCCACCATCAGGGGATTCGGCTTGCCCAAAATCAGCGGCATTCGGCCAGTGATGGCCTTCACGGCGGCCACCATGGCACCGGCGCCCACAATCATCCGGTTTTTGCCCACCGGATAGGCGGTGTCCAGACAGGTGCCCAGGAAGAGGACCTTCGGCTCCTGGAGGTACGAACTGGCCCTGATTATCTTCGGCACATTGAAGCTCTCATCCTTGCCGATTATCACGGCGCCCACCTCGTGATCCAGGTACATATCCTTGGCAAACTGTTCCATGGGCTTGAGCAGCTTCTCCTTGCCCACAGAGAAGCTGCAGATGTTCTCCTTGGCCAGCTCATCGACAATGGCCGACTCCCCGACGATGTACGCCTTCTTTTTGAACCCCTTCGCGCTGAGGAACCTGGCCACGGACAGCGCCGAGCTCAGTATCTGCTCTTCCTGGATCTCGTAGCCGAACTGCTGAGCCTTCGCGGCCAGATCCTTGGTGAGCAGACCCGAATGGTTGGTCGCCACCAGCACCTGCCTGCCCGAGCTCTTGATCATGTTAAAGGTCTCCACTGCCCCATTGATCGGCCGGTTCAGGTGCCACAGAACACCGTCGGCATCGAATATCACCGATTCGATTGTGGTCAGCCACTGGCGCACCTTCTCCTTGGGTATTTTGGTCAGATCCGTGCAGGTACGCTTGAACATGGCTCAGCACGGGACTACAACTGCTCGTAGGTGATATTTTGTAACAACAATAAAACAGTCAAACCACAATTGACATTCCACGCAGACAGTACTAGATTGTGAGTTTTCTCAGAAACCAAGATCTCAGATCCAAGCAAAAACCCTGTTTGAACAGAGCAAGCCCAGCACCGAGAAATAATGGGTACACATCGTATTAACCAGAGGCTCTCAGGACCCTTCTCGGGATCCCCCAAAAGGGCGCGCCAGTGCCAGTGCCAGTGCCTTTAATTATCAAACAATTATACATTCCCCCCACAGCGAGGGGTATCAAAAGTACTGCCGTAAGAGCGTGGTGTCTATCTGTCTGTCTAAAGTAATGAATGTAGTGTAAGGGGTAAGGGGTAAGGTGTAAGGGGTAAGGAGTCAGGTGTAGGGGCCTTAATAGTTTCGGGAGGGTATGAATGGCAGCAAGTCCGAGAGCCTGTGCAGATACAGGTCTGGTATCTGCTGGTACGCAATGGCCTGCTTAGAGGCCAGGGCATGGCGGACATCCTGCAGACTGCTGACACCAGTGCCCACCAGTAGAGTGTGAAAGCCGCAGTTGTAGCCGAACTGCATATCCGTGTACATGCTGGGCGGGGGGCGGGGGAAAGGCATGAAAGTAAGCGAAAATACCATATAGGAGTGAGAAACTTACGTGTCGCCCACCAGCAGGGTGCGTTCCGGCTCGATGACACCCTGACGTATCAGATGGGAGCAGACATAGGGACTGGGCTTGCCGCAGGTGAACGGGGCCCGCTTGGCCACCGCCTGTATGGCAGCCACCACGACTCCCGCCCCGGGCACTTGACGGTCGGCAGCCACTGGAAAGGCACGATCGCGATTGGTGGCCAAAAAGAGGGTCCTTGGGTCCCGGAGGTATATGCTGGCCTTGGTCAGCTTCAGCACATTGAGGCCCAAGTCCATGCCGACGGCCACGGCGCCCACATTCGCATCTAAGTACATTTTTTGCACCTGGTCCACCATGGAGTTCTCCTGCGTGGAGGCCAAGTCCAGCGGCAGACTCTCGATCCCGACCTGCCGCAGCTCGTCCTTGATGCCCTGGCCACCCACGATGTAGACCTTGCGATTGAACTTCCGCTCTCGCATATAGCGGGCCAGAGCCTGCGCCGAGGACAGGATCTCGTTCTCGGCTATCAGGAAGCCCAGGCTGTGTGCCTTCTTGGTCAGGGCCCGGCACGAGGCCTCCGAGTTGTTGGTGCAGATGAACGAATTCTTGCCCATCGCCCGCAGGGCATTGAACGTATCGGCAGCTCCCGTGAGTGCCTGCCCGTGGCGCCACAGCACCCCATCCGCGGCGTAGACGATCGTGTCGAAGGTCTTCAGCAGTTGGCGGACATTATATATGTTTGGTTCCAGCACCTGGCAGCCGCCCATCCGCAGCACTCGCCGCGACAAAACGAAATTCATTCTCAGTCCGTATCCGAATCAATGTGGGCTAATGTGGATCGACTAAGTATCCTCTAAACTCAGGGCATACTATGGCTTGAAATCTCCCCTGAAATCTTGCACTCTGCTTGTGGCTGCTAAAATCAATGGAAAGTTTGTCCCGGGACCCCGTGACCTTTGAGCTGTCGCCGACCACTCCCCGGGACCGTCACGGGCTGCCATTCTCCGATGCACTTAATTCACTAAACTTTTGCTCATTTTGCTACTTTTGGCCAAGACCGGAATGGACCCTGGCTGTGGTTCGGCTTGGGTTTGGGCTTGGGCTTGGGCTTGGGTGCGGGTCCGGGGGCAAACATCGCGGACAACTTTTAATTGTGCGCAACGAATGAAGGCCAAACGGAGCATCCCCCTCCCCCGTACCCAGTCCTGGGGGAGCCAGTTCTCTGCCAAGGATTCGCGCCTTTTCGACCAGCAGCCAACGCCCCGATGCGCCAATTAAAATGGCATTCAGGCTTTATTGTTGACAGGCCCTGTCTCCCACGAGCGACCAAATCCGACACTTGTCCACTGCCCAGCGCCCAGAGACAGAGAGACAGAGAGCGAGAGAGACATTCCCTCGCACCTTGACATAAATTCATTAAATCTTGTCCGGGCTTTCAAATCTGCCGCAGTTTAACGGATCTCTGTTGAATGGCCCCCGGTCAAATGGCGGCTCACGGCTCTTAAAATAGAGGGCGAAAAATCGACGCAAATTGGCCAACAACCGGGGGGGGGGAGCAGAGCTCGAGACCGTGCCGGGGATAAGCTGCTGCCTCCGGGCCAAGGCAAAAAGCCAGGAAACGCGACTTTCGAAATTTCCGCCCGCCCCGCGATATGATAATTTGCGTGAGAGGAAAACCGAAAGATTGGAGATATTTCTGTAGCCGCCAGTGCATGATTTTCTCGCTCAGGGGAAAAGGAAACACTCACATGTCAATAAAGTATTTACTTAGACCCACGCGGACTCAAACGTCTCCACACATCGAACATAAAATATGGAAAAATTTGCTGAATAACAAATAACACATCATTAAAATTTGTATATAAACCTAATCACTAAACTCTTAAAATATTACTACATAGCCAATGTAAATATCACTGATATTAGATCATAGCTTAAGTAAAGCTGATTTCTAATAAAAAAAAAATTAAAAAAAAAATATATATACTTAGATTTGAATCTATTAAAAATCTATTAAATTTGTAGTCATATATTTACGAGTGTGTCGAATATTTTCAGATTAATTTTACTACAATTTCCACAGTCGGTATCTCAGGGCAGCCCAAAAGGAAATTCTCCTTGAAAGTTTTGTCGCCTGTGAAAAATATCTAAGCACCTTCTGTCTCTTTACCTAAGGTTTGTGTGTGTGTGGATTTGCAGCATAACTCAATTTCCTCAAGTGGAAAGCGCTTTACATTTTTCCCAGTTTTCGCAGTTTACCCAACACTAGATGGGGCCCACTGATGGATGGCTTGGGGCGGAAGTAGAAGCAGAAGCAGAAGCAGAGGCAAGTGGCAAATCCACATGGAATGCATTCTCCATTCTCTCTGCAAACAATACAACGGAAAGGCACAACAAACAAGCAAATTCCACTCGACTAGGCATCGAGAGGCAATAGTATCCAAATGGAATTTTAAGCACAAAGTTTGACCAAACTTTTTTGGGAACCCAGAAAAAAGCAGAAAACGAACCAAGAACCGAGCACCGAGAAACGGAAACTTTTTTATTAAGTTTACAAGAAAAAGTTAATTTCTTGGGCCTCCCTCGGAGTTCAGTGGGGGCCCTGGGGCTGTTGTTTTTTCCCTAATTAATACCTCGAGACGAAGGCTGAAATCCACTTGATTTATATGCTAATCAGTGACCGGTCGCCGCAATCCACTCTGCCTGGGGGGAGGGGCACTAGTGCCGGCTCGAGCTGGGGGCATCGACAATCGCTTAAATCATGTTACGGGTTTTTTCTCTCTTCCGAATGGTGGCCCCATATCTGGTGGCATGGTGGCAACGGTGGCCAACTTTAAATTATCCGATATCTGCGTATAAATCATCCGAAGAAAGCATCATCAGCTGGGTTCACAAGGCGCAATTATTTGCGGAAAATGTATTGCCTCCCAGCCGTTTCCTTTGCGTTTTGTCTGTCGCCGGACACCCTAGTTGGCCGACTACGTTGTCGTTTGCCCGGGATACCCTCGATAAGCCCCTGTCTCCAGTCGGTATAATCTCTACGGCGGCTGACTGATGGGCATTCTGCTGCCAGGGGGGGAGGGGGGCTTTCGAGTTGCATTTCACAAGCTTGGCACAATTGAAACGTTTTTGTTGTTTCATGAAGCACAAACAACACATACCCCCCGACTCCTCAAACCCCCTTCCCGAAGGCTAAACATCTAAGCTGTATTTCTAAGGATTTTACCAAAAGCACGGACATGACACAACGATTAATAGCTTAACCTGGCCAGGACTCTTCGATTTCGAAATGGGTTATGCAAGCCACAGGATTGCTCCTCGGCCAGGCCTTAAAGAGTCCTTAAGGGCAAGGCTATGGCCATAAGTGCCATGTCCTGTGCTCTTTAAAATACTCAATGTTTCAGCAATCAGTGCACCTTGGTCAGCCGCATGAAATTTAAATTCCGAATACAAGCTCAACGGAGTGAGTCCCTTCCGGCCTTGGCACCCGACCCCGCTCGCAGGCCCTGCTTCCGGCTCACACTGCGTATGAGCAATGCCACAGCAGTAGCTGTAGGAGGGGCGGCCTTGGGGGCAATAAGGGAGTTTTGTTTTGTTGTTGTTCCTGCGGTTAGGGTTTCAATGTGCGTACATTAAACCAAATTATAGCACATTATAATTTGTGTCTGCAAATGTCCCCCAAAAACTCATTCGAGAGATGCCAGATCTGACGGCAGACAAGCATGAATATTGGCTGGGGGACACTGTATACTTTTATGCAGTGCCCCCAAGGCTGGCTGGGCCGAATATACGGCCACATGGCAGTTGAATAAATAAACGATTTGCATATCCACACCAAAGGCGAGAGGCGATTGTGGCAAGGCTACTGCCTGTGTCGACTCGCCTGTGATTGTTCGACTAGAAGTCCAGGCGAAGCGCCTAAGCTGTGCCCATAAACATTAGACCCTTGTGGAGGACATTCATGGTGCAAGATTCAAAGTATTTATCCGCCCTCCGTTCAGACAGGGTATCCTTTTCCAGGCATGTCCTGTCGCCGACCCTTCTCAACCGACTGACTTCTGCTCAGAGATGCAGCAGACAGCTTGCAGCAAAACTTAAATATTTCATAAAAACTCCCCTGCAAGGACTTGCCACGGGCCTGCATTTCAGTTAAACAAATAGCCACACACATGTATCACATATTTCAAGAATATTTAAAGCAACGTCAATCATTGTAATTTATAACTTAAGCGAAAACGTAACCAAAGCCAAAACCAAAGCCAAAACCAAACTCAAGCCATTATTTCCGCTTTGTGCCATCAATGCCGCCGGGTGTTCGGGCTGTTCTGGCTGTTCTGCTGCTCTTTTTCCCCTCCAATTGTTTGCTGTGTGTGGCTGCCACTTTTTGTTGCACATTTGCATTTGTGTCCCGCTGACCAGAGCCCGGTGTCCGGTGTCCGGCGGCAGCCGCCACAAACTGCTGCTCGTTTCATAAATCATCTTACACCCATACCCACACACACACCCATACCCATCCACCCATCCACCCATCCACGCACACACGCATACACGCGCTCCTTGATTTACAGGCCCACAAAATGCTTCAGCTTTTGTTGTTGTCCTCCAGGAAGGCGACGAGAATATCAATTTTACATTTAATATGCAACACCAGATGGGGGCAGCGCCAGGAAATTATAAGAAATCAATTACCAAAGCCCTTGACCCACTAAAAAACTGCAGAGCAGCCAATAAATAACCCAAGTCTTGAAAAAACACACTAAAATTGCACGAAATATATCCCCATAAAAGGTTATACAAATCTCTATACAATCCTTACATTTTTGTGGATATTGGCTCTTCAGAAAGGGCTCAAGGAAAGAAAGAATGGACCTCCACCATCAGAGACAAAGCCGTGGCAAATCCTGTCTTCCCAGGACGCATCCTTCCTTCCACTTCGATCTCCTATTGATAGTCATTTCGACTGATTTCCAGGCATCAATCCTCGTCGATCATCGTTGAGTGTAGCACTCGCAGAAGCCAGCGCGATAAATGCTTAGCCCTTGGCAACACAGCAGCAAGGGGGAAAGGATAGAGGAGCTGGATGTGGCCGAGTACCCTCACTCCTGCGCCCCAGCTTAATCAGCAGGCCACTTTCTGACCCAATTCCGCCTTTGTATGAGCCCCGAAACTCAGAGCCCAAAGACAAACCCCACCATAGATGACAATTTAATAAAGCAAATGGTGCGCGCGGTTGGCGCTTGTTTGGGGGGGCGGGGTGGGGGCGGGGGTGGGGAAAGTTTCTTTGCCATTTGGATTAAGCCATGCCCGAGCCTGCGGCAGCGACCATGAGTTCTACGGCACAGCCCCATCGTTAATCAATTAAGTTGGCGTTTTTATATGATTGCTTTCAGGGCTACATGTATACTATATGTGTGTGTGTGTGTATATGTGTACTTAAGTAGTTATATATATATCGATTCGATTCCCGCACAAACGATGCCCCGCCACGCGCAAATATAATTAATGATCAAGTGTCAACCGAAACAAAAAGCAACAGAAAAAACAACGAAAAAAACCAGACAGAAACTTAAGTCATCTGCAATGCATTAAGTAGCTGTGGCGCGGGGCATATTGGTAACCATTTAGGATCCCCCCCCAACCTCCCCCGCTCAGAGGAGCCCCAGATAGAGACGTCCTCCGTCCTCCTGGGAAGCTGGACCATGCGATTTATTTGCTGCCATTTGTTAGATTTGTTTGTCCTGGGCGGAAGGCTCGCACAGAAAGAGCAGGCGACGCCCCTGCATCTGCAATGCATTATAAATATTTACGAGTCGAGGCGGACATCCCATGATAAAGTCCCAGGGAGTGGACACACACACACACATCGTCCCAGCCAGGTCTTTTGCTGATCATTTTTCTTTCGCTCTCGCTTCCAGGGGGAGACGCAGTGCAGCTGGGGGCATATTAATGATGTCTTTACGGCCCCAACGAATGGCCGCACAATTTACGACCTCCAGGCACTCCATCTATTTGCTAATTAAAAAATGGAAAACACTTTAAATTCTAGTTTATGTGCAGGCGGCAGCTGAGTGCAGCTTGCTCCCGAATGGAGCTGCCAGCATAAGCTGGGATTCCTTTGGGCTTGCCTCCAGCTGTCCGGAAACCTTCCGGAACCCATTCTCAGACAGCTCCTTTTCGGGGACAGGCTTTGTGGGAAATGTTTGGGGCCCCACCCCCCACCGCCACAGATCGATATAGTTTGGGAGTATTGAAACGTGTACAAGAGAAGACTGTAAAGGGCCATCCCTCCCATCCCCCCGTTCCGCCCAGAAAAAAACGAACGACCTTCTAGTGCACTTGGCCAGGCTTGTAATTATGCCATAAATTGGGGCCATGGCTTTATTTCTGTATGCAGAGGAAGCTGTTATGCGTCTACTCGTCCAGGAGATTGTCCAGCAGTGGCTCCATCAAGTCGTCGAAGACGATATCGTGCTGCTGGTCCATTTGGTCGGGCTCTCCGAACGCTGCCAGCGTCTCATAGGACTGATAGAGGTCATAGGTCTCCAGAGGCAGAGAAATGGCTTCGGACATTACAAACTCATCCAAATTTATTTCCTGTAGCTGTAGCTGTGGCTGTAGCTGAGGCTGTAGCTGTGGCTGTAGCTGTGGCTGTACCTGTGGCTTTGGCTTAGGCTTTGGCTTTGGCTTTGGCTGTGGCTTTGGGTTTGGCTTGGGCTTTGGCTGTGCCTTCGGCTGTGGCTTTGGCTTTGGCTGTGGCTTCGGCTGTGGCTTTACCTGTGGCGGCAGAGGCTTTCCCAGTGGCTTTCCCGGTGGCTTGCCCAGTGGCTTTGGCAGTGGCTTTCCCAGTGGCTTGCCCAGTGGCTTTCCCGGTTGCCTTCCCGGTTGCTTTCCCGTTGGCTTTGGCTGTCTAGCAATTGGTCTTGCCTTCAAGGTAGGCTCCTTGCGGACGCGCCCAAAGGCCTCGCACAGCGGTGTAACATTGGATAACTTCTGCTTGAAAACGGCACTCAAATCGGGCGGCATATTCACCATTGTGCTGGCCATAATATCATCGATAATGGTGCGAATGTCGGCGCTCTTTTCGCTGCTCAATGCCCCGCACAAATACAGGATCGTGTGGAGAGTGCGAATCAGGTCGCGTGTGGCATCCGATTTGACCACGAGGCCGAGCTTAGCCTCGGCCGACTTCAGATCGAGGTCGGACTGCAGCCGGCACTGCTGAAAGCGCTCGCGGGCCGTCATGGTCTTGGCCTTCAGATCCTCCATCTCCTTGTACTCGTCCAGAAACTGATGGAGGATGCGCAGGGGCTTCAGGATGTCCCCGTTGACGCGATGCAGTGCGATCATGTGGGCCGCAAAGCAGCGCTGCTGCTCGTCGCGCTCGGCGCTCGACTTCGGGTCACGACGAACCGTGGGCTGAGCCCTGAGCGTCTCGAACTCCTTGTTCAGCTGGATAAAATCGTCGACGGTCTTCTGCTTGATGACCATGAGGTTCTTAATCGCCACCACGGACTCCAGCAGGGTCTTGCTGAAGCCGGCACTCGAGAACGTGGCCGACTTTTCGTCCTTCTTGGAGGCACCCTTCTGACGAACGGGTTCAATGGTCGTGACCATCATTATGGGCAGTGGCAGACTCTCGCAGACCATGTCCCCCTGCAGCTTCTTGTCGAGCAGACGCAGCCACTGCTTCTCCTGCTCCTTCCCCTTCTCCTTCCCCTTCTGCTTCTGCTTGTCCTTCTGCTTGTCCTTCTGCTTGTCCTTCTCCTTGGCGGCTCCCCCACTAGTCAGCTTCACGAGGTAAGTGTTGGTCTTGGGCTCGTGGCTGACGACCAGCCCATGGGCGAATCCGGTCGGCAGGTAGGTCGTTACCTTGGTGTCCATCGCCAGCGCCATCGGGACACGACTGGGCAGCAGCGGCAAGTCGTTCTCGTGCTTCTTCACATCGAAGATGCCCTTCTGCATCTGGCGCACAAGGTCGCGCACGTGATCCCACTCCTCCAGGTCTGAGGCTATGAAGGCCTTTGAGAAGCGTCGCGGCCTGCCGATCGGCTGACGCACCAGCTGCCAGCAGCGGCGCGGCATGGTGCGCGTGGCGATCCGGCAGCCCATTTCCTTCATGAGCTTGTCCAGATCGTAGAAGGCGCTGCCCGCTATGGGCTCGTCGATAAACGAGTATGCGAACTCGCACCACATCCAGCGCTGCGCTGGCAAGCAACTCATTAAGTGGACGAAAGAGGCCAGGACGTTCCCCTCCTTCGCCGCGTTGACCACTGTCAGAGCTTGCCCGGGCAGCGAGAGGAACTTCGTTGGACTGAGCCCATAGAAAGCGGGCCGTTTCACAAAGAGCTCGTCATCGCCATCGTCATCGCCATCGCCATCGCCATCGGGCTGGCCGCTGGCCGTTGCCTTTTCCTTTTCCACCTCCATCTTTGAAATTCTTGTGGCCGTGCCCAAGCCGATTTCCGAAAGCTGTGGCGGCGTCAAGCCCGTGATGCCGTCACTGCCCACATTTCCATTGGTTTCCATTGACATTTTCAAACGACTGCCTTGAAAATCTCAAGGAATTAGTGTCCCTTTAAACAGTGCCGTGTCACACTTACCTTTCTTGCGGCTTTTACTTGAGTTAAGTCTATTTCAGATTTCCGAACACTCTCGAATTCTCTAGAATTTTCCATCTGACACGAAGCGACGCGACGTCTAAACGAGCCAGGGTTGCTGTGAACGGGGCTGCCAACCTGATGTCAGATTCAGCTTAATTGTATGATGGGTACTCCTCTCCTTGTAGTGACGATGGTCGGTGATTTGGTTTGAAATTGCAATTCGCATTGAACTGCATTTATCCTCTACTGGTTGGCATTTGTTTGGCTTGGCTTACGTACATATTTATTTGGTGCTTTCTGCTCTCTGTTGTTAATTCCACGTGCTTCCAAATGAAAAGCGCTGAATTTTTAATTAAAAAAAAAAAGTTGGATTTTCTGTTTGATTTTCGTTCTTCTGGCTGCAAATTGCATGTGGATACCAGTGGTGGGGAGACGGAGACCGGAGACGGAGACGAACAACTCCATTTGGAAAATATAGCAAACGGCGAAAGTTTACGACCACCCCCGACCGACCGACAAGACTGGACTGGTTTTCTGGTCTTCTGGTCTTTTGGCCATTGGGGCGCGTAATTAATAAAGTTTGCATACGATACGACGACTGCCAGTAGTCGTTGCCATGGACATCCCGTCCATATTGGGATCTTATGTAAGTGGCCGTTTTGGCCGGCAATAGGCGCAACTTCCGGCCGGAATGCGTGGCGTTTCTTTGATAATTAAAGTGTGGCAGGACTTTAAGGACTCTTCAGTGCACGGTGCCATCGTTGGCACCCGGCAAAGCGCAAGAAAGCAATTTTAATTTGCATATCGTTACTTACAGCCAGCGCCGGGACAGCCAGGACAGCCAGGACAGCCAGGATAGCCAGGACACCCAGCGGGTGCCTCGAGTATTCCTAATGCAGGACGCCTGCTGCAGCTGCGTCCCATTTAATCAGCAGCATGTTGCCACACACACACACAGCCTCCCCACAGAAAGGTGGCAGCAGGGAAGCCAGATAGACGGCACAAACAGGTACAGGAACAGAGGACAGCATGCGGTTAAAATTAAGAAGAAAAAAAACCCAGCCATCGGGAGCGGGGCCAGGATCAGGATCAGGACCAAGGCGAAGACACAAAACACAACATTGACATTTAACTAATGAAAGCTGCAGGCGCAGTAAATGACAGTCTCGTCCCGCCTTCGTTCCCGGAATACACGCCCCGAGAAGGTCCCCTCCGCCGCCCAGCCAGCCCTCAAGATTGCTCCGCTCTGCTCCGCCCTGCAGAGTATGCGATGATATGTCCCGGACCAAGCCAGAGCAACGGGTTATTCATGTGAATGACTTTTTGCGGTACTGTACACACACACACATATCTATATGTTCGACTCGCTTACAGCCTGCGGTCTGCTCTACACTCAAAGAAAAGCCAACCAAAAATGTGCCATAAACCCAACAAATACAATCCATATTTATTTGAAACATAAAACACTTTGTAGGAATTTCTCTGGGTGTACACTCCTGTTTGGCGTCCATCCAAAGACTAATAAAAAATGATGCATAAAACTTTGAAGCTTGAATTAATAATTTCACTCAATGTACAGGAAACTTAAGAAAAGTAAGGGACTTTTCTGAAGCCTCTTTGCTGTGTGATGCCAAATCGATTTTCTTTCAGTGCACTTTCACGCACAGCACGCAGTCGTCCCCAGAGCAGAGCTCCTAGTAGTCCCTGTCGAAACTTAAATTCTTTGGCTGACAGCTTTAGCAGCTGCCTTCTCATCGACACCACCTCCCCCCCTTCCCCGCCCCGCCGAACATCCCCCCACTCCCCGCTGTGCTTATGGCTTTTCACTGTGCATTTTCAGTTTATGACAGTTTGTGGACATTAAATTTTTCAAAGTGTTCTATATCACCCGCGTGCACTTGTGTGGAAGTGGAAGCTGGAGCTGGAGCTGGCGTATCGGCATTGGCCTGGCCCGAAGCGAAACCCAAACATATTAATTGATCCAAGTCCAAGTCATAGAGAAGTGAAACCGTCTTTAAGAGCCGTTCTAAAATGGCATAACAAAGCCACTTTGGCAAAGTCATTGGACTCTCGGACGCGGGCAAGGACGAGTCACGTATTGGGGCGGACTGGCGGGGAAAGGAAAGGAAACACATCCCGAAAGACAAACACATTTGTCGCATTAATTGAAAGCGCGAAAGTGACAGACAAAAGTTTTTGTTTCGCTCTTTGAGGGCTGAACAAATTTTATTTTTATTCGGTGTTTTTTTATCAGCATTCATTTAACACTGGAAAATGGCCGACTTTGACCGCCATCATGGGGCCAGGCCTCAGAAAAGGGTCCAAACGAAGCGTTCAAGCGGCATAAACAGAAGCAATCGAGTGTGTGGGGGAGGGGGACTGGATGGAAGGGGGACCATATTTGGGTTCGTTCTTGAAAATGCCAATAATAATTATAAATATATATGCGAGTGCCCAAGCAAACCCACATCAAAGCGGCCCGGGGGAGCGCAGGTCGTGAAACCTCAATAAAAACCAACAAAATTTTGTAAATGAAAGTAAATGTATAATGCTATTGACAGTTCCAAATATCCCTTGACTTAAAGTGTGGAAAAAAACCCACAGACTGGAGTGGTGAAAAAGTCAAATTTATGGCCTGTAGCCTGTGGGTCTGCCGATGATTGCTGTAAAAAGAAAATTATAAAAATAATCTTCACAGCTCAAATATCCCGAAAGTATTTTGTTCTTTAAATTTAATTTCAATAAATTTTACGAATATTTTTTAGTCCCTGTTCTAGTTCTGGTATTTTCTTTTCCGGGTATAAAAAATCTTCAAATTCGGCCACGAATTTCGCTCAAAATTGAATTCCTTTGATGACAGAATCAGAGTAACCAACAATTTCGTGGATTTTCAATTTCAATTACAATCGCTTTTATTTCAATTCATGTTCAATTTTTCCAGTTATTTTACAGCGCCATTGTCTGGTGGCTGTGTGGCGCCTTCGGCGTGGACAAGCATCCAGCTTCCAGCTCCTCTTGCTCCTCCTCTTGCTCCTCCTCCTGCTCCTCCTCCTCCTCTTGCTGCTGCTGACTGTGTGACTCTTTATAGAAGTTTTCTTTGGTTCAGTGTCCCGTAAAATGCTCATGTGATTGCATTGTCCTTCCAATGGCTGATTCCAGTTAGGGGAATGGTCGTCAGACAAGAGTCGATTGCTGTTTTTGGGAGGCGGGAGAGGGGGGGGCGGATGGACAATGCAGCAAATCCTCTTATCAAATTGTCATCGTCATTAAATCGCAATTAGCCACCGCCACACCACCGAATTCCAGGATTTCTGGCGACTATTTTGCTGACGACACCAGTTGTGAAAACAGAAAACTTTTAAGCGGAAACACGCGCACGGACACGCTGAACTTTGTTTTGCAGTCCTGCCCCCCACCCGCCGTGCCAGTCCTGTCCTGTCTTGCGGATTGCGCCCCCCCTCTCTCTCTCTCTCTCTGAGCCAAAATCAAATTGACTTAAGCGCTTCTGCTGTGGAAGCCAGTGCCGTCCCTGTCCAGATTCATTAGCCAAGACCAGAGCCAGGACCAAGTCATTGACACCGCGTGCTCTTTGTTGGCAACTTCGGCAACTTTCATTGAGTGGAAAGAAGTGGTGAGTGGCATCGCTGTGTTCGCTATGCGCTTAAACAAATCAGCTTAGCTGATTCCCCCTGACACTGCTTCGGATCCTGGTCTTGGTCCTGGTCCTGCTCGTGGTCCTGGTCCTGCTGTCAACAGTTGTAAAGCTGAGCGCCATCTCCGGCCATGCCATCCACTGGAATGACGGATGATGGAGCCATGTTCGGAGTCTCTCTTTTCTGGTTTTTCTGGTTTTTATGCGTGTCCCGGTCTCGGTCCAAGTATAAGTATTGCCAGCGGGTTTTTGCGGATTTACGTCCTATCCGGAAGAGGGGGGCTGTCAAAACGGACACCCGACCGACGGGCCCGACATTCATTTGCATTCCCAAGTGGCTGCCTGCCATATCGGGGGCGGAGCGATCTCTTTGAGGGCCTATTCCTGGCAGAGAATTTATTTTCAACTTAAAGTCAATTCACTTAAGTGTGGACCCAATAAGGCAGTTGCCATGTCGCCTCGTCACGAGGAAAAGGCGCAACAATCGCCTGCACACTTGTGCAAGCAGTGGCGTAACTGTAAACGGCAGCCATTGTGACTGTACTTTCGTGCTGCTGCCTTTGCCGAGCATTTCCGTTAAATTATAAACATTTATTTCGCCTCGCACTGCAATCTGGGAGCCGAAACGGTTGCCG
This sequence comes from Drosophila pseudoobscura, assembly GCF_009870125.1. NCBI lineage: Eukaryota > Metazoa > Arthropoda > Insecta > Diptera > Drosophilidae > Drosophila > Drosophila pseudoobscura. The sequence goes on along the minus strand of NC_046683.1, from coordinate 65,407,106 downwards.
AATGCGGTTGCACACAGATACAGGAAACGTGCCTCAATCTGGCTGTCGGGCTCCACTTCACAACACTTCACACCACCCCACACGCCACACCCCTTGCAGCCGAGTACTTGAAAGAATTCTGCAGCTTTAAATTTAAGCCTCGGAAGCCCGGGACTTGGTTGAACGCATTCGTCACTTAAGACCTCATTATACCAATCATAAATGTCAATAAACGGAGGAGTCGATCCATCGTTCAATGTTGAGCTTTTGCGAAAAACAAAGCCACGAATGCTGCCACATGGCCAATAAATCTTAGCTTTATCTCTCGGCTCTCCGCTGTATTATTTATAGGCATTCAAATAAGAGAAATCTTCGTTCGTACTCCCACACAGTGCCTGCCAAATGTCGTGTGGCGCCCGCATAACCTTTTTTGTGCCACCCCGTCTGCGTGCTCCTCTGACATTTACACAGTGCAGCTGGGGAAAACTCCAAATCTGAATTCCGGCAAGGACTTCATACAACAGAGAATGATGACGGCTGCATCTGTTCCTCCAGCATCATCATGTGTGCATGTCCATGTCCAGGCAAAAACAAGGCAAAGGACAACTTTTTTCTGCGAAGCTTACGAAACAATTTGTTGTTGGTGTTGTTGTTGGTTTTGAACCCTCCTGAGCGGTAATCGTAATCCCCACAACAAAAGGGAACCACTAGGTCACGTATGTACCTTGCATTAAAATGTTTATTTATAGAGCCACCGACCGCCATCTTTATACGAGTATCTTTCTAAGAAGTTGAAAAGTTGGGTCATCGCCTGAAGCCACCCTGAACAAATCGTGTACCAATGAAATGTACGGCCGTTACTCGTCTGAGTATTTTTTATTTATTTGGGTGCCCAAAGGAAGGCTGGCACAGCACACCTCTTGCTAAAGTATATATCTTTATAGTGCCTATTAAAATTTGGTTCTAAACTTTAATAAATCCCAAGAAATCCTCCCCCCCTTGAAAGGCACTTCCATAGACATTTCCTGTGATTGCTCTTTAAACTGAAGCCCTAGATTTTTGCTCCTTTATGTGCGACAATTTGTCCGAACAGCAGACCCAAAAAAAAAAATAGAGAACCCTTCCCTTCCTTTCCCTTGGAATCATGGCTCTATAAAACACACAAATCGTTTGTGTGGAATGCAAAATAATTTACAAATCAAAGATTGATGCAGAAACCAGCAGCAGAAGCAGCAAAACAGCACAAAATATGGATACAAAAGGGAAAAACAGATTCTCAACCCCCAGGACACCCTCCCACAGGCTTGGGGTAGGTATCCGCATAGCATCCTTGTCGTCGTCGTCGCCGTCGTCGTTGTCGTTTTCAAACTGATGACATGACCAACCCAACAAATCGTAAATTCGATAAAAGGAAATTAGAAGGAAAGACATCCCCTAACCGGAACGACAAGGACAAAAGGAGTGTTGGAGATTTTCCATTTGTTTGTCTGCCGCCGATGGAAAAGGCATTTATTTAATCCTGCAATGTAGAAGGAAAATTCTACGCATCCACCAAGCACCAGTCGCATGGAAATTGAAAACCGAATTTGTCGCATTGTTTGCCCTACAAATTAGGTGCCGAGCCATAAATTGATTATCTTAAATTTATGACTTTCGATTAACTCAGTTCCAGTCGCAGTCCCAGTCACGTAAAGGGGCACAAACCTGAACCAAATCACTCAACTTTTATCATTGGGGCAATTATGGGCAACTCTTCGTTGTCTAGACACGAACTCTGGGAGCTCTGTGTGGAATTTTGATGAGGTCGGCCGAAGGAATCGAAATCCAAGTTAATAGTTAATTGCCTGAATTTCTGACCAGATCATATCGTATCGTAGCTAATTGAAATTGTGGGCAAGGCATATCTTAAATTATGATCTATGAATGCCAAGAATGGAATGCTGTTCCGTCCCTTCGCTGCCAGTCAATGGGCAATTAAAACTTTATTTATTACCGAGCAGCGCCATAGGAAAAGTGCAGCAAACTATTTCCTCGCCCCGAGGCTTGCCTTCGAAAAAGTTAAAGCCTCCGCGGATCCGTTGCTGTCAAGAGGGAGTCTCAAGAAAAACTGAGGAGACAAAAGTACCTTCTTCTGCAAAGAGCAAAAAAGTTTACCGGAAAAAGTAAATAACCATACGAATATGCAAATGACAAACAAGTTTGAAGGAGGAGCAGCAGGCTGGCTAAATTCAAGAATATTTGCCACTAAAAAAGTATTCAATAGGAGGACCCCTATTAAAATGATGGCAAATAGTTCGCTGCAAAGGCAATTAAGACAAGATGATGGCCTAATCATAAACGAACGGAAAGGGCCAGATTTCCGCTCTACAGCCAGGACTCAGTACAATATGGGTGCTCTCCATCGCAGGGGGTTTAGCAAAAATATCGTAAAAATTTACAACTTGTAATTACAAAATAGTTTGGACAAAACATGAGAACATGAGAACATGGGATATTTCAGATATTTCTGTACGCACTCGCACACACACACCTTGCCTTCAAGATATAGTATCTTGCCGCCCGAACAGATTTTATTGAGACATTATCAGGCGAAATAAACGGGGACAATTTGCCGAAATTTGGAGACTGGGCGACTGGGACACTGGGGACAGAGACGTTTTATGGATACCATTCTACGCTCCGACAGGAGAGATGACAGCAAAAGGCGTTACAAATTGCCTGGATGGGGCGTGGCAGCTAGGGCCATGGGCATAGTTATTGTCAAACAGCCACTGTCATCAGTCCTGTCCCCTGTCTAATGAATGGAAATGTATGAGCGATAACCGTGTGTGTGTGTGCGTCGATCCGACTTTTTATAGCCCATAACCCCCTGGCAACGACATCGGCATCGGAATGGAATCGGTGAATGGCAGAATATTTGTGACGCTGTCCCCTCGATTCATCACTCGACACCTTGCCCCTCCTCCCAGTCAATTAAGTTGGCGATAAAATGCGAAAACCAAAACAAATTAAACGCAAGTAAAAAAGCCAGCAAAAAGTTTACCACAGGAAATATTTGCCAGAGTTAAAGTCGGCGCCATTTAACACCTCCACGCCATCCGCAAAAAGGGGCATGGGTGCCCAGGAGCGAAAGAAATACATAAGTAAACATTTGCCCAGTGCAAACGACAAATTTTCCGAACAGAGACATTAGAAAATGGCTTTAGAGTGAGGTTTCCAGTAGCAGTGGCAGTACCAGTGGGCGTGGTAGTTAAGAGGTGGCTTACCAAAGTGTCAAAGAAGCACGGAATGTTTTCAACAAGCGGTGTCCACAGCAAAGGGAGCGGAGCGGATGCGGATGAGCGACAGGTTCTACTTCACTTCACTTCACTTCCGGGAGAGAGTTTACCGTGTTTATTTTAAGCCAACTTCAAGCACTTAATAAAATATGGCAAACAATTACGAAGGAGCGGACAAACTTGTGGATAAATGAAAATAGAGTTTAGGCTGGCAAAAAGTTCGTCCTTTTACTGGCTACTTAGCCTGGAGGACAGGTGCAATGATGTCACAAGCACTCAAAGCATTTGAAAACTTCTCTTATCTGAGCTCTCTACCCCACAACACTCTTTCACTTTGCCATACACTTTTTCCACTAAATGTCATCAAACGAACCATAACAAAAAGAAAAACAAATAGCTTCATATATTTCAGAACTTTTCTGATTTTGAATTTCAGTTTAAATTTGGCGCTTAGAAACCTCCAAAATAATGTATGCTTTCTACCATCCCTAAGTGTGACCACAAACAATACTGTCATCGCCTTACAGTCGATGATAATCGTCTTAACAGGTATCGCTAGTACACAGCAAATCAAATTCAAATTCAAATATTATTAATATTGAAAAATATTGTTACGAACCTTTTGTTTTCTTCGGGGCAAGGCCAGCTAGCCAGTCCTCCTTACCCCTTAAATTTTGGCCTTGCCACTATGTTCGAACTTCTTTCCTCCTCACCGCTTCTATGGGATATCACCTATCGATATCTTCGCATGCAACACCTAGCGGAAATTCGAGCGACAATGGCCGCGCAGATTTATTCGCAAACATCGAAGAGTTACACGTTTCCCTAAAACTGCTGGCCTTCCCGGACATTACGGTGCCTAGGATCTTGCAGCGCCCAACGTAGGCTTACACCCAATGATCGGATATTCCCTACGTGAGTGCGTTTCCCTTGTTTCTGATTCAGTCTGAAGTTTTCGCTACAATTTTAGGTCTTTGGCGTGAAAAATCCCCACCGACCTCCCCGACAGATCCTCCAGCTCGTAGGCGTTATTCCCTACTGGACGTACGACTCTGCATTTTAGGAATTTCCGGGCGAACTTGGCGTTGTAGCTTTTGCCAATGTCGCTGAGGGTGAAGTTGCGCCTGTAGACTTCTTGGCCAGGTCTGGCGAAAAAGACTCTGGCCCGTTTGTTGTAACGCTGGCTGCTCCGCTCATACGCTTGGTGTAGGCTGCGTTTAATTTGCTCGCGAATGAGGTGTCGCTTATCCGCGGGATCTAATGCGTGCACTTCATGTTCCGTCAAAGACTGCAGCTTCCTCCATCAGAAACATCTGTTGTCGAAATACAGCGGAAAACGGCGTTTCGCCTGTGGCTTCGTGCACCGAGACACGGATTGAAACTTCGATCTCCGGTAGGTAGATGTCCAGTCTCTGTGATCCTTTTCCAAATACGTCCTTATTGCAGCGATTTACTTACGATTTACTCTCTCGGCTGCATTGCTTTGCAGCGAGTATCGTCCGATTTACTCTCTCGGCTGCATTGCTTTGCGGCGAGTAGACTGCTGTGCGCATGTGTTGGATCCCGAAGCCGCTGACCATGTCCATGAACGTCTTTGACAGGAACTACTCATCATCCTCTCTTCGGTCGGTATGAACTTCAAACTATTTTTATTAAATTTATTTGGGCTATTATTCTTAATTTCTATATTGATTAGTGGACCATCGTTTATTTCTTCGCGGGCTTCTGTCCCGAGCGCTGATCTCCCGCTTTCATCATGCCCGCTCGTGCGTTTCCCGAGCAATTTGGACACGTTGGAGTAAGCATTTCTGGCTTTCCGCAGCGGTAACAGAATATTTTGCGTTCCTTCGCCACGCAGTCTCGGAACCCGTGGTCGAACTGGCCGCGATTCCAGCAACACAGCCTGGGTTTGTTGAGTCTAGCTGCCAGCCTGCGCATCGCTCTAAAGTACTTTTCCACAGATTCGCCAGCTGGTTGTCGTCGCTCATGCAAGGTGCGTAGCCGCTCGAACTCGCCACCCACTGCTCGGAACCGGGACACCAACTCGTCCTTCAAATCCTCCCACACTTCCGGAGGCCGTTCTCGGACAAATTGGCAATGCCACTCCGCCGCTTGTCCTTTGTCCTCTGCCTTCCAGCACCTGGATCCAGGTCCGCATCGCCAGTTCTGGCTCAACCTCGCCGGCTTCCTTGGAGGCGACTGGGAATTCCATGCGTCATCGTCCTTGGACCTTTTGGGAATGGTCCCTGTGTTCCGCTTCTGCCTGAGGTGAGCTAGAGGCTGCTGATCGCCATTATTATCCTTGATTTCATTATGGTCTCTTTCCAATCTCAGGTCCTGGATCAATTCCACGCTCTGGCACAGAGGCGCCATCTCCTCGGACGGATCTCCTCCTGCAGCGTCTTACTCAGGGTATCTGCCATGCTGCCTCTCCACGTCTCCTGTGCTTGCGCTATGGCTACATTTACTCCTGAGAGAATCTCGGAGGGCAGTGCGTTCGTATGGCCTGGCAAATTCCAGCTGTCGTCTCCACGCCCCTCAGCGCCCTGTGTGTCACCGCCTTGCATCTGTCCTTGGAGGTTACCTGGTGGAGGAGTCCTGTGGGTCATTTTCTGCTTAGACCGCAAGTTGTACACGCTCATCAACTTGGCCCTATATTTCTCACTGAGAATCTACCCTCCCGACTTCATCCAGCGGTAAGCAGGGGAAGCGAAAAACAGAAATCTTTCTGACCATATCCTAACTTCGGGTATTTCTTTTGTCTTCTTCAGGTTCTCATTTTGCACACCAGGCACCGGGCCGGTTGCTAACTGGCTTGTGGATTCTCCTCTGCCAGTGCCAAACCAAACCCCCTCTTGAGATTTCCTGCTTCCCGTTGTCAGATAAGTGCCAAATCATCAAACACAAAAAAAACTTTTTACTCTGTGGATTTTCTTTGCATCCTCAGATCCCTCAGCGCCGTGCTTCTGTGAGCCAACTCGTCGAGTCCCTCACAGGCCACCGGAACACCGATGGACCCCAGATTGCAAAATACCACTCGAGATCTATCTTCTCTGCTGGATATTTATAATTTCTTCGACGTCTGTGTGATTCGCATCCGTACTCTCCCTATTTGATGGTAGAACCAGGACTGCGAGTCTACTTCCCTGTCTCAGATTGGGCGCCATTATTCTTACGAAGCTTTTGTTTTCTTCGGGGCAAGGCCGGCTAGCCAGTCATCCCAGGGCTGGGTACTTCCCAAGTCCTCAGGTCGGACATCTCAATTAACTTGAAACAACAACAAAAATAACCGACAAAAAAAACTGAAAGCGGACTCTACTCGACAAACAACATTACAGTAACTTCCCTCAACACAGACTTGGACCAGGTCGAGGTCGATGTTTTTACCACCCTACCTGAGATCTGAATAACAACGTTTTGGATCTCCCTGCCATGTGCAGCAGCCTTACCCTCTCGTTGCTGTGGCTCCTCTTCCTTTGGGGTGTGGGTGAGTTGGTCAAATTTCTGACACACGAGACAAGGAAAGAGACACACAACTTGCAAAAAATGCTACAGCAAGAACAAGAGGAAGAGAAGTCCAACTAAAATCCAAATCCCAACCCCGCAGTGGTGCTGTCCAGAATGAAGGAGAGCGAGAGAGAGAGGGAAAGCTCTGGGAACGATGGACAGCTTCGGAGGCTTAAACTTTTTATATCCTTGCTAATCAAGACACCTATGCCCATCCTTGCAATCAAAATATCAACTATTTCTAATTAAAGTCTTTTATTGTTCTCCGCGAACTGTTTATCCTTCATGCATCTTCTTCTGAGTAGTTGAGGTCCTTTTTGGCTTGTTCCGTTTTCAAGATGGTGTTCAGTTTTACAAATATCTGCTCCTTGATCCACTGCTTGTTGCGCGGCACGTACTCGCTGGCGCCCTCCTGCTTTACCAAGCAGACGATGTCCTTCAGCTCGTCCATGAAGTCGTACAGTTCGGCGATGTCGTAGTGGATGACACGCATGTCGGGGTATTTGCGCTCCAGAACCGATTCGTAGATGGCGCACACGCGATCCACGCAGTCGTCGATGCTGTGGAAACGGGAGTAGGTGCGCTTCTGCAGACGCTCGTCGGGCTGGATCAGTAGAAGAATGGTGCACGGCATTTTCGGTAGTCAAATGTTTTTTTTTATTCTTTTTACGAAATTTTACACACAAAAGGCTGCTTTTGTTCTGGACAGAACGTCAGAAATGACGTTGCAGTTCTGCTAGGATTTGACATTTAAAATGAAATGTCAGTACAGGGCCTACTATTTCGATTATTCCTAAAACTTCTAGAGTGCATAGTAATATATAATATAATATGTATATATGTAATTTAATATAATAAATAGTATAATATATAATATACTCACTTATTCCAACTTGAATTCCAGAAAGAGTTGAATTTTTTTATTCTTATTTGCACTTTCACTCACTTTTTGCCAGTAGAGCGTTTCATTTTTCACTTGACTTGACTTGACGCCTAACGCGTGACGCACGCGCACAACTCTAGTATTTAAACGCACGATTTAATTATTGACCGCTTTGAATGAGGGACCGAGCGGGGGTGAACTGAGAAAGCTGTGATAAGAATGCAGCAGCGTGGCCGGCTCAAAGTACTAAATCCCCTAAGCTCATTTCAAAAAACGAGAGCGAAAGCTTGTTGTCGAACAATTGTTTACATATGTATGTGAAGAGCGATAAAAGTGCATGCTCAAGGCTCTGCTTTGAAATCGGCCTTTGTTTCTGTGTTTATCTTATCTCTCCCCATCTCATAGCAAAAGCGAGAGCGAAGAAGAGCATAGTTTTCGCACATCGCTTTCTGTCGCTGTTAACTCGCTGCTTAATTAACATCCATCTGTAACGACAGTAGAGCATTGGTTCTTTCTCTGTTAGCTCATTGAACACTATGCAGGGAATTCTGTTGAATATTACATAGTGTTTTCCTGTTGTCCCTCTTATCTGAACATTACTGATTTAAATGTTGGCGCTTAGAAGAAGAACGTTTGCATGTTAGCGCATGCATTCTACAATCCCTAAGTGTGGCCGCATTACAATCAATGATAGTCGATAGCATCGTGCAGTCAGATTTCCGTAGTCAGTATTTCAAGAACTCCCGCCTTCTTATCGGTTGTAGCAGCGCTGTCAAACCACAGCAACTCTAAGCTGCGAGAAACATCGAGATATTTCGATGGGTAGACGGACTTCGGGCGATAGGCCATTTACGGTATACTATATACCTTTCTGTATATTGTGACGTCGATAAACTTTCATACGCTCTCTAACATAGTGCTTCCTTGCATTATTTATTCCACAGGAGTGCATTTGTATCCTTTTCATTCATTAATTTTCAAGCAATTCCACTTTGGCGCGCAGTCGACAGTATCGATAGCCGTTTCTTTGAATTAATCGTACTTTGGTTGACTCTTTTGCTTGAACCCTTTTTAGACACAGTTAAAAAAAGAAAACATCCTTAAATAGGACCATTCTTGAACAAAATTGATTCATCTATCGAAGAAAATTATGTCCTTAGGGCTGACAGTCCTAGATAGCTGATAATATTCAGCCGAATATCAAAATCGAGGAATACGATTTCCGATTATGGACAGAGAACGATTAACCCATTGTATTAAAATAAGCTCCACGAAAAAAATTCAATTCGAAGAATTTAGCGCAGTTCCGGTAAAAGATTTGGTAGTCATTATTTTTGTGTAAGTAAAAAAATATATAAATATATATAAAAAGTATTTCCAAACAGTAGTACTTGCCATGGGTTACTGTAGTTGTCCACATAATTATATGAATGGGGGGCCTAAGTGGGTTAAGTTCTCCAAGCAGCGAGAAACATCGAGAAAATTCGACGAGCAGACGGAACAGAGTCTATATAAAGGCCTGCGATATTCGGGCGACAAACAAAAAAATTTTATCGACTGAGCAACTAGGGTGTGTGCTAACACAGCAAACGAGAAAAAAAATAAAATTGATTGAGAACGTCATCTATTATTTTCAAGAACGTGTAATATATATATATATAAATAATACAAACTCGTACAACAGGAGAAAGAAAATTTAAAAGTGAAGTGGAAATAGTTTTAGCAAAGAGAAAACAGCATTTTAGGTGAGTAGTTTGTGGCAAAATGGAATTGATACTTTAAATTAACATATTCGCATGGCATTCCCAAATGCCTAATGTATGGTGTGTGATGTGTGGTGTGTGGTGTGTGGGAGAATATTATATTAGAGACATGCACAGGGGCGGGCGGACGACGTAGCTCGTGGGGGAAAAATGACAACACATCAGCACCAGCACCAACCCAAGCGAAAGCACAGGGGCTGTGTCGTTGCACAACTCGGTGTTCTAGAAAATTCCATTGAAAAAACAATCGAAGCGAAGTGGTAATCAGTACACATGTTCTATAATATTCTCTGTATTCTCTGTTCGCTTTCAGGTTGAAAGAGACTGAACAAGATGGCCAAGGACTTCTACAAGATTCTGGGCATTGACAAGAAGGCCAACGACGATGAAATCAAGAAGGCGTATCGCAAGCTGGCACTGAAATACCATCCGGACAAGAACAAGAGTCCACAGGCCGAGGAGCGCTTCAAGGAGATCGCCGAGGCGTACGAGGTACTGTCGGACAAGAAGAAGCGCGACATCTTTGACCAGTACGGCGAGGAGGGGCTGAAGGGTGGCATGCCCGGACCAGATGGCAAGAGCCAGCCAGACGGCGGATTCCAGTATCAGTTCCACGGAGATCCACGTGCCACTTTCGCACAGTTCTTTGGCGCCTCGGATCCCTTCGGCGCGTTCTTTGGTGGTGGCGACAACATGTTTGGTGGAGTCGGTGGCGTCCCTTGCAGCAATACAAGTGAGGTCTTCCTGAACATGGGCGCCGATGATATGTTTGGCGGCTTCAATCCCAATGCTGGAGCCTTCCGCTCCCAATCATTCAATGCCCAGGCTCCAAGTCGGAAGCGACAGCAGCAGCAGGATCCGCCCATCGAACATGACCTGTATGTGACGCTGGAGGAGGTCGACAGAGGCTGCACCAAGAAGATGAAGATCTCGCGCATGTCCATTACGCAGACGGGCAACGCGCGCAAAGAGGAAAAGGTGCTGAGCATCACCGTGAAGCCGGGCTGGAAGGCGGGCACAAAGATCACCTTCCCCAAGGAGGGCGATCAGGCGCCAAACAAAGTCCCTGCGGACATCATATTCATCATACGCGACAAGCCGCACGGCCAGTTCAAGCGCGAGGGCAGCGATCTGCGGTATACCGCTCAGGTGAGCTTGAAGCAGGCCCTGTGCGGGTCAGCGGTGAGCGTTCCCACACTACAAGGTGACCGCATCCCCGTGAACTCAGCCAACGAAATCATCAAGCCCACCACCACGCGACGTATCAATGGCCGCGGCCTGCCCTTCCCCAAGGAACCATCGCGTCGCGGCGACCTGATAGTGGCCTTTGACATCAAGTTCCCGGACAAACTGCCGGCCAGCCTGATGAACCAGCTGGCGGAGATGCTGCCAAATTAGATGGGTACTGGGGAACTACCAATTCGTTATTAATTTAGTTAAGGCCTCAATTTAGTTTGTATTACGTAAATTTAAGACAATTTTGTAAACCGCTCGCTTGGCGGCGGTAGGATTCGCCGATTGGACAATGTGCCAGGCAAACAATTGTAGATAAATATTTATGTGTAGTAGAAACCAGAAAACAGAAACCAGAGAGTAGCAGGCGCCTAATATTCGCGATAAGATAAGCAAAAAGAAATGCAGACACACGACGGTCTGAGTTGTGGGTGTTAGAACCCGTTTTGTGTCGGAGACTGATCGATTACGGACATACTACACTATAATAGTAAACCAATTCCACATTTTCTTTGGTTAAAAGTTCTGGTATTGAAATCTCTTTGATTGAAGGAAAGATTTGTCACTAAAAGTAAGAAAATAATAAATATATATATATATATTTTTTTGTTATCCCATATCTTCGGCATTCTCGCTAAAAAAAAAAAGAAATCCCGTATATGCTACCAGCTATTATAATAGATTCCTTTCGTTGTAGGCCGTAGTACGTTTTAGTACCATTATTATTATTACTATTTGAAAGCAACACCAATAAAGACATTTATACGAATTAACAGTGTTTTTTGTACGGCAAAGACAATTCAAAATTGCATTTTCAATGGCAACGTTTTGCATAAGGCCTTGAACTACCGCTACTAGGTGGAATAATGGTAGCTTCTCGAAATCGCTATAATCTTCTTGAATCAACTTTGAAAATGGCGCCAAACCAAACTGTACTGGCGCTGAACAGTGTTGACAAATTGGTAACTTTCCAGCACTATGAGAAGTTACATGTAGTATGTAGTATGTATGTAAAAACAGTGTAGACAAATTAAGTCCAGAATTCGCCACTAAAGCGCCACCAGTGCAATGAGGGCGCCACGATGCAACCGGAAAGCAGCCGTTAAATTTGAAGCCCAGTACAAGGTTGGGTGTAGGGTGAAGGGCGGGTGGATAGTAAAACCACAGCACAGCTTTTATAATATATGTTTATTTTATTAGTGATTTCAACTTATGTTGTATTATTGCTGACTTTACTAATTAAGGCCTTGTACAAAAAAATTATTGTATCTCCGTTAAGTGCTAAATTCTATGGTCGTAGTACACATTTCTGTGTTTCTCGTTTTGTGTATGCGTGTGTGTGTGTCTGTGTCTGTGGGTGTGTGTATATGTATGTACGTTATATCGTAATATGTATAGATAGGATAGCATTTGGGGCGTTGTTAGTATTTATAAACAATTGCATTGAATAAATGTAAAAAAAAAAAAACGTAAAGCATCGAACGTAATATTTGCTGTACGTACATACATATGTATATATTTATATGTACGCGTACTATATATCTTTACATAACGAATCGGGCCTCCCCGAAGCCGCTTGGCGGTCCTTCCATGCATGCATGAATATGCAGTACGAAATAATACGAATTAAAATTAAACTAAACGTATTTTGGCACTGTAAATAAAAGTTGCATCCGATAAAACCCTACAAAAAAAAAAACCATACATTACAAATTGCTGCTATCAAATGGGGAAATCAATCGTAATAAATTACACAAAGTTGCCAAATGCCAAATGCCAAATGCAGAGATATCTCTCTATCCTCCTATCCCTACTATCTCTCGTAGATGCTAAGATTTTTCGTTTGATTATGCTAAGAGGCTGCTCTGCCCTGCCGTGGGGCCCCCATCCCATCTAGACCATCCCGAAGTCGGTGCAGACTGAAGCTGCCGTTGCGGCCGCCGCTGTTTGGTTGTTTTGCTGCTTCTCCTTTGAATTGTTTGCGGCTGCCGCTGCCGCCGCCGCCGCCGCTGCCATGTTCAGCTCCACCAGGGTGTCGATGCTGTTGAGGCTGACGCCCTGCAGGATCTTGCGTGCCGCCAGCGACGTAAAGTTGAACGACAGGTCGGTGAGGCTGGGAAAGTTGTAGAGCTCCTCGTTGCCGCCCGCCAAGACACTGCCCATGCCCATTCCCATGCCCATGCCCATGCCCTGCTCCAGGGACTCCTTGGTCAGGCTGAGACGTCGGTCGATGCCCTCCTTGTCCATGGCCTTGTCGTTGGCCAGATCCTTCAGCGCCAGATTGGGCTCGCTGCCCACCGGATTCGGATTGTTCGACTTGCGCAGCAAGTGGGCCAGCGCCATCTCGTCGCCGTTCATCGAACCCTTCTGCAGCTGGCAGACGGACTCGTAGCAGAGGTGCTTCAGATCGGAGCTGCTGTTCATCATCAGATTGTGGTTGCTCTGCGCCGGGCCCAGGTCCTTGGAGCTCTTCTCGTAAAAGTGCAGATTGCCCACGGACCCGGCGATCTCGAAGTCCTGCTTGGCCAGGGCCGCCAGCTTCAGGGGCTGCTGCTGCTCGGCACTGGGCGAGTTCGGCTGCGACTCGTTCTTCAGGACATTGTTCTTGTAGGCAATCCCGTTCGCCAGCTGGAGGCAGAGCTTCCGGCTGTTGTTCATTGTGGCATCATTGTTGGTGTTCTTGGCGTACTTGCCGCCGTCGTAGATCGGGATCTCCGGGATCTCTGGCATGTCGACGGGGCACGTGTTGTCCGGCGAGCAGCTCTCGCTGATGAAGGAAATGGAGTCACAGGTCTCCGAGTTGGCCTCCGTTTCGCTGAGGGTCTGCTCGTTGGACACAGACTCCTGCTGCTGCTGTTGCTGCTGCTGTTGCTGCTGGTGCTGCTGCTGTTGTTGTGCTGCTGTCTGGCGGACTGGCGTGGAGGTGGCCGCTGGAGCAGACGCCGGAGCGGCCGCTGCAGCTGGGGAGGAGGTCTGCTTGGAGAGCGTCTTCTTGATGATCTCCCCCCGCTCGTTGGTCATCGTTTCGTTGTTGATGATGAACACATTCGAGTTCTCCAGCATCTTGCCGTTCTCCAGGGTGATCACGCTCCTCACTGGCGAGTTCTGCACAAAGATCTTGGTGCTGGGTATGCTCTGGCCGGCCCCGCTCGACGTGGTCGTGACCTGCAGCGTGATCGAGTTGTTGCTGCTCGAGTTGGGCACTCCGTT